>NC_092520.1:42039375-42363750 GCF_037038585.1 Patagioenas fasciata | reverse complement strand
CCTGTTTTCCACACTGTGAGTTCCTGCTTCACATTGTACTCAAAATCTTTGTCCTTCCTGAGACAAAATATTACATAAAATTAATTTGATTTGGAATTTTATTTAGCTTAGAAATGCACAAGTATTATATTTTTATTGTTGCCAACAGAACCAATGCTTAAAAAAAAACAACCAAACAAAAAACATTTCAATGAACCTGTCTTGTGGAAATAAAGCACTACCGTGCAGCTGAAAGAAAGAAAAACAACTTTAGATCTTGCCAGCAAACCATAACTGGCACAGTTCACCTAAAGCTACATAAAATTAGAATTTGAAAATAGAATACTGATCATACTGTGGTGGTTCAAGGAGACTTGTACAACAGCAGGAATACTGGTGGCCTTACTCCGGCCTTATTCTCTCTCTTTCTCATTTGAAGTAAGACCACCACGTAAAATGCCCCAGTAAGACAGAATCACATTAGTCATTTCCAGACATGAAGAATAGATAGAGGAGGACAGGATCCTCTCTTTGTGTAGCAAAAAAGTGACACTGCAAGATCTTTGTAGTCAAAGAGTATCAGTAATATCATTGTACTGCATTTGTCACATAACTTGGTGCAGGGTTGTGGATACCCCATCACAAACAAGAGTGAGAAGGAAATTGGAGACTGAAAACATATTTTCTCCCCTGTTCCATCGGCAGATAAGCTTGCTTTCATAGGAGGATATGCTACAAAAATGTGTTTGAGGATATTGCTGAAGGCCACTCTCGAAACACAATGTAACAGTCCCTCTCCTCAGATGGAAGCTTGATTATAATGAAACAAGAGTAGTTACAGGTACTAAAATAATTCTAAAATTAGCCAAAAAATTTTCTGGCATAGTGTGTATATTTAATCATGTTATACAGTGCTTCATCTTTAATTAAATAAAAACCCGAACAAATAAACAAACAAACAAAACACACCACAACTGTTTTATGTTTTGAAATAGTTGCACATTAAACTATTTGTTTTAGCATTCATCAGAACTCACAAATTTGTCTGTTCATTTCCCCAAAGAGAAAATGACTCTTATTTACTTTATTTATTTATTCTCCTGTATTTAGAGTCAAATATTATGAAAAGCAGTTTCTCTGTTGTTTAGAAAAAAACAGCCACCACAGTGCCATGTATGAACATCTGTGAAATAACAAGAAAGCTAAGTGCCTTTTTCATTGTTCTGATTACTGCCAGCTCACTTGATGTATACCCCTGCACCACGCCAAAAGCAAATATCTTTGTGTCATCCTCTCTCTACAAACTTAAGTATCTAGGTTGTTTGTAATCTTGAAGTGTGCTGTAAATAATAATTGTAAATTATTTATATTTATAAATCTCTAAGACTCTAACCTTAATATCTATCCAAAAGAACTAATACAGAGGTCAGGGTCAGAATTCAGAAATTTTACATGTATTCAACAACAAATATCAGAAGCTTAGCTGTACTTTTAAGTCCTAACTCTTGTTACTGCCCTTGTGTTAAGGGCTACAGGTCCATAATTGTTAATGCTCTATTTGTGCTATGAATTCATGAGGGTTATAAATTCACTGGTATGTCATAGTTTTGCTGCTGCAGGAATTATTCTCAAATTTTTTTTTTTTTTTTAATAATATTTGGCTATTAGAGATGCATAATGACCTATTATGACAGTGAATGAAAACTGAAAGGGAAGTTTGTAAGACTGGGCACACACATGATAAGCAATTATTAAAGATATATCTGGGATTCTTTTCACATAAGAATGTTCACTGCACCTTTAAATGTTTTGTACTGATAATATAGGCAGACGCGGATTTTTATCCCTTTAGGTTTACGGTGTTAGAATAATGTGAATTTCAAATGGTCTTGGAAAGAAATATGCTGTTAAATGATCTAACTGCCATCAGAATGAGAAAGGAAGTAAACATGTGGACATGCTGATAGTGATTTCCCACAGCCTGATCCTTTATGGAGGAACTAGTTTTATTCCGGACGGATTATTCTGTCATTCACTAGAGCCTATCTTGTCTGCTGCTGTCACACTTGGTCTTTGACATTAACAACAAGATTAGCACCAGCTCTGACTGTCACAATGCTAGCCAGAGCCTACAAAGATACCAGAGAGCTTGCTTTGGTACAATTAAATTTAAAGACAGACCTTTAAATCTGTGCCTGTAAGCAATGATTCTCAACCTAGGCCTAGGACAGAATATGAATTCCATTTGAAAAGGGGAATGTCTGAATCGTTTTGGTAGCTCCCAACTTAAATCCTTGAGATAAATGTATAAATTGCATATCGATCTTATTATGTGATTATCTACTCTGGTTAGCATGTATAAAATGCATATTTTTCACAATACTTGTTGCTCTTCAGTTTATCAGTGTGTTCTCCCTTCTTATGACTCATAGAAATAAAAATTATGTTGAATATTTTTAGAATTGCAGATTTTCATTTACTGTGATGAGACTGTTAATAGATGCCTTCAGTCTCTTCCAACACTTACACACGTCTCCTTTAGGAAAGCAAAGCAAAGAATATACACACACAGCAAAGGTACAGGGCAGAACTGATGCTTCCTTAGATGTCTCGAGAAAGTGTTGTGGTATTGAAAATTAAATAGCTATGATAATTGGCTCATAAGCAAAAACTACAAGTAAAAACCAAACTGTTTAAACAATCTGGGCTGCATGTCATAGTCTAACAATTTGTTTAATTATAGATCCTACTTCAGATATTGCAAAGACTGATTTTTTAAGTTTTATGCATTGACAGTTGGCATATGGAAGATTTAATCTTTATCCAAAGAGAAGGAATAAGATTAAATGTTGTTTTTTAAGTATTCTAATCTTTTTGTTTATTCTAGGTTATTCTAAACTTTTGTTTATGATTATACAAATGACTTGTGTTTCAGGGTTCAGCTTAACATATTTGCAATTCTAGACCTTTTGTGACAAAATTCTTCTTTTGTCTTAAAGACCTCCCCCATTCTACTGTATTATTAAAAAACAAAAAAAAAAAAAACACCAACCAACAAACCAACCGAACAACCCCAAAAAACATTACAATAAAAATGTTTAATGTTAATAAACCAATGATCATAGAAAAACAAGAACTCATTAAATGTGTCAGATTATAGACAGATAAGTAGCCCATGGTTTCTTTCTCTGCCAAGGTGAAGTTTCTAATGATCCCTGTATGCCTTCTTTCAAGTCCCTATGGCTAATAATCAGTTATTTCTCAAGCAGCACTTACAAGTTTAATATTATTTGACACCTCACTTTCTAAAGAGATGTACTTGGCTGAGCAAAGTGGTCCCTCATGGTGCAGAAAACTGATTTTTTAAATTATTTCACTTTACCAACTTCCCTTTCATTTTGGTTTACAAATATCTGAAATCTACACAACTCTACCCCTTATCTCTGCAGCTTCAAATGACAACTTTCAAAGATAAAAACTTACAATTTTTAGAACCTGAAGATTAAAGAAAACTCTTTGACTCCTCAGAAAAAATATATCTTTTACACGAGGCTAGAAATACATTAGTCTTCTAATTTTATATATTGAGGGCCTGAGGTTAGCTTGAATAAAGAACATAAATTTTTAATCTCATTTTTGAAAACATTAAAAAGTTCAGGAATATTCAGAAAGCATTTATAATCTTCAAATAAATTACCACCAGTGCTATTTCTGAATACAAATGCACTTTTTCCTATGCAGCTTCACTGGCAGCTTTTTTCCCTCTCGACCTTAAGGATTGTTACTCATTCAGAGATTCTACCTGTTAATCAACTGTCCTTATATCTTGCTGCTATATCTGTGTCTACTTTTGCTCTTTCTAGAATAAAAATATACAGAGCTAATCACTTTGATGACATTTGCTAATCACACCAAATCGAGTGAGGAAGTGAACACTTTAGAAGGGAGAGCCACCCTGCATGACAACCTGGATAGGCTGTGGAAGAGTGGGCTAACAAGAACCTTATGAAGTTCAACAAGAACAAGTGTAAGGTCTTGTAGATGAGAGAACATAATCCAGGAGTACAGCACAGGCTTGGATCTACTCATCTGGGGAGCAGCCCTGTGGAAAGGGACCTGGGGATCCTGGTGGACAAGCAGCTCAATATGGCTGACCAGTGTGCTACTGCAGCAAAGAAGGCCAATGGGATGATGAGAAGCATTAGCAAAGGCATCTCCAGCAGAGACTAAGTCATTGTCCTGCTCTGTTCAGCACTTGTCAGGCCACACCTGCAACACTGTGTTCACTTTTGGTCTCCATTATGCAAAAAAGATGCGAACGGGTTGAAGAGGTACCAAAGAAGGGCTGCAAAGATGATCAAAGGACAGGAAAGCTGCTGTATGAGGAAAGGCTGAGAGAAATGGGCTTATTCAGCCTTGAGAAAAGAAGGCTTAGGGGAGACCTCATCACTGAGTTACAGTACTGTAAGGGTGGCTACAAAAAAGATGGAGACCCCCTTTCTACAAGGAATTGTGTGCAAAAGATGAGGAGTAATGGGTACAAGTTAGTCCTGGGGAGATTCCAATTAAACACAAGAAGGAAATTTTTCACAATGAGAACAATCAGCTATTGGGATAATCTCCCCAGGGAAGTGGTGGATTCCCCAATACTGGACAATTTTAAGACTCAGCTAGACAGGGTTCTTGGCCATTCTGTCCAGACTGTGCTTTTGCCAAGAAAGGTTGGACCAGTTGATCCTTGTGGTCCATTCCAACCTGGTATTCTATGATAATTCTGTGATGATTCTTTGTTAAGAAGCTACATAAAGTGAGGTCTCTTCCTAAATTTTTCAAGTAAAAGTTCAGAGATTTCCAGAAACATTTTGTTTTAACAGGTGAAAATGTTTTTCTCATTAATAAGAAAAATGTTATGATTTGACTACAAAATGGACCCTTGAACTTTACTCAGTATGATGTGCTAAGAAACTGAAATAATTATATTTTACTAAGAGTTTTACTGAAAGCTACAGGCTTTCAAATCCCACAAGTGGTACCTCATTTACAATCTGGTATCCTCTAATTGTAGTATATCTTGTCTTAAGAAAATTAATCTTCCTGGGGCACAGAAATGAGGTTTCAAAGGAAAAAAGAAATCTACTCTTTAGGTATGGAAATAATACTGAAGGATTTTAAAAACAAAGGAAAGAAGTGCAACTATAGTGCTTTGTAAGAAACAAGACTGATAGAAGGCTTTTGGGTGAAAAGCTTCAGCTCCATTTGACTTTTTTCCTGCTTACTGATACATAACAACTTCTCATCACTCATGGTAAACACACGTGTCACCTGCATCATATAATCATGCCTAGTTATCATGATGACTTATTGTAAGTAATTAGATATCATAACTCAGATGGCTGAATTCTAAGGCATAACTGTATTGTGACAGAGTATATTATACACAATATCTAAATTCACAGAGGAGAACAGGATTCAGATCTTGTATCTTTGGCTAAAAGCTCTCTTTAGCTTTACTCTAAAGGTAGCACATTTGTACAATGTCTGAAAAGTTGAGCATGTTTCCCAGGCAGTATTGGGAAAGCTAGGTCTGCACCATTCCTTAGTAGATTCTCATAAAAAAAATATTATTATGATCCTTTTATGTCCTTCTTTTAATTCTTGAGAATTTGCTGTTGCTGGCTGCACAATGAAACAACTAGAACAAGATGAACTCTTAATTCCTTGCCCAAGGACAGACGTTCCTGTTTGGTAGCAAAAATTGTCATAGATGTTATCTTTTATGTAGAGCTCAATGTTACCACTGTGCTTTAGACAAAGCCTGGTAATGAAGCAATTCTGCTGGTGAAATTTTGGACTGTGATACTCAACTTTTTTACTATGTACACTACTTTTGACTTGGATAGAGTTTTACTTCTTCATAGTAGCTCCCATAGTCTGATGTTTTGAATTTGTAATGAAAACAGTCCTGACAACGTAGGGATGTTTAGGTTACTGTTGAGCTGTACTTCCACAGTGTAAAGACCTCCTCCATTTCTCACATCACCACTCCAGTGAGTAGATATCAGGTGAACAAGAAGTTCAAAGGGGACATAGATGGGACAGTTGACCCCAGCCGACCAGACATCACATACTGTCTCTCATGCTCAGCAATAAACAGTCAGGGAAAGAAGGAGGAAGCGGGGGGTGTTTGGATTATAGCATTTGTCTTCTCAAGTAACCAATACATGCATGGTAGACCCCTGCCTTCCTGGAGATGGCTGAACACCTGACTGACAATGGGAAGTAGTGAATGAATTCCTTATTTTTCTTTGATGCACATGCAGCTTTTCCTTTATCTATTAGACTGTTTTTATCTCAAACTACCATTTGATTTTTCTCACTTTCATGCTCCCAGTTCTCTTTCCCATCCCACTGTGGGGGGTTGAGTGAGCATCTGTGTGGGGCTGAGGTGCCTTCTGGGGTTAAACCACAACATTATATTTTTGTTTAGGTAGGAAACGAATGTTTACACACAGAGCTCAGTCATCTTGTAAGCAGTTACATGCCTAGAGGATGATAGATTCTTAGAGCAATCAATAATCATAAAACAACAGAAGGATTTATAGCTGTAGGTACTTGAGTACTTAAAGTTTTTTCTGTCTCAGGGATTCAAATTCTTCTTGTGAGCTACAAGATCATGAAAAGAACTCTGAAGATCTTGGTATAGTGCATACAGGAGTACATGCTGTTAATACCTCCAGAGGGCCCAGAGCAACTTGCTCTAATTATGAAGGCACCAACACTTTGAGTAGGAGGTTGCATTAGATAACCCCAAAGGTGCCTTCCAGCCTAAATTCTTTGGTTATTTAGAGATCCAGCGAGTATTACAGCAATTGTTCCCTACATGTGTTGTGATTAATAGAATTTGTCTAAAGTGGTAAAATATGGGTAATGGCAGAAAGAAACTGTCCTTCTCTGCTTCACATATTCAAGGAGTGTCAGCTTGTGGTCATTCTTGGATTCCTCTATAGCTGGTGGAGAGTGACAGAAAGTTACAAAGGATCTATCTACTGAATAATAAGACCACATATGACAATGAGGTTCCTATCTCAAAAGTTCAGTTTGGTGGTGAAATTTAAGTGAACTGAGGATTACAACAGGCTGCTGTGTCACCCGTCTTCAAAATGAGTGTGTTGCAGCGAAGAATAGATTTAGAAAAATAGTTTCAATTGAGATATATTTTTCCATCTCTATCATAACAGCACTGAGGGGAAAAAAAAAAAAAAAAGTAAGGTCTTGAAGCTGTGAAGATCCCAGCTGCAGTGGAACATCACAGAGGTGTACTGAATTCAGAGTGGTTTTATGTGAAGGAAATTTGGTCTCTGTGTATGCTAGGATCCTAAATATACAGTATATATTTAGTGGATTTAGTGATGGAAATGACTTTTCCTCTTTATCTTCTTAACCCCTGTTGTACCGTTTACCTGTTTATTCAAGTCCTTTCTGTAGAACATATTTACTGGTTGGTTCAAAGCTATAGATAATAGAATTATAAGAATACTCAACAGGAGTTCATTAAGGATGTTTGCCAAAAAGGTCCCGTTTATTTTCTTACAGAAATATATATTTAGCATATGGAAGAAATTCAGCAGATGTTTGTATATCTGTAGATATATATTTTTATATATATATATATATATCTCATGATTTTTGAATGACAAAACCATTTTTAATCTGCTTCATGCAATATGCTTTGAAAGTCAGTAGTACTTAGAATTAAGGAAGGAAACTTCTTCTATGGCTAGTACTGGCAGTCAAAGAATGTCTTCAAAAATCAGTTCCTATTTTGTTCTCAATACTTACTTCCCTGTTAATGTAAAACATTATGTTCCTTGATGCTCGGTGATTAAGGACTGGCAAGTTTTGAAGCATAGACTGAGCAAATAATCATTGAATAAATGCATTTGACTAATTTTACAGAATGTCATCAGGTTTTTCTCAGTGTAGTAGCTATAAATCAGTTCTATTCAACAGTTGCCTAAACTGTGCATAGTCTTAGATCTAATAAAGCCTACGTAGCAACGGATGGGACAGTGTAAAAAAAAACAAAAACAAAAACAAAAAACCAAACACAGATATGTGCATTGTTCTATCTAGGTAAAAAAAGGGGAGTGGGGAAACATTAAAGGAGGAAAGAGAAAAGTTAAAATATATATTATCACAAGTTTATAAGAAACAGCTTGTGAATGATCTCTAGTTTAGCATTCAATCATATACAGTGCTCAGAAATTCTGTGCATCAGTAGAATTATTCAATATATCTACCACAAATGAATACATGTAAATCAGAAGTCATTCACTCCAATCGAATTTACATACTGTGAACATTACTGTAATTACTTTAGAAACTGGTCATTCGTTGTCTATATTTTCCATTCTTAAATAGGTAATATATGTGGTGATCCACACTTCCAATGTACCATAAATAATATCATACTTTAGTTAATAAAGTACCACAGTTGTACAGTGTTAAATGTAAAATCAAAATTCTGTAATTTACTCTTAAATGTTGTCTATTGGTATTACGAAATATTAAATCTACTATGTAGGATTGTGTTCACTGGTTACTTAAATAAGCAGAATTCAATGTAGTGAATGAACGAAAGAAACTATTTTTAGCAAAATACATAGGGTTTTTTGGGGTTGTGTTCTTGTTATTTTGTTTTGTACTTTTTTTTTTTTCCCTCTAAATTCATAATTAATAATGCTACCTCTGGGACAGGGAGGGAAAATCCAAGAGCAAAATTTGATCCTAAATGTCACATTTTTGACCATAACTTCTAGAGTGTGGTTCTGTACAATTCTAAATGCATCTGTGGAATTAATCAAGTCTAAATTTGAGTAGGAAAGATTGATACTTTTTTCATGTATGCAAAAGGTTGAATGATGTTTCTATACTTTACTGAATTTGTAAAATATTCTAACAAAATGATGAAAGATTGGGCAGATCCATGATCTCAACTTTTCCCACACTTAAGCTAGGTGACCCACAGAAACTTGAAAAAACATTACAAAAATCTATGGAAAAAGACTCTCAGGGTCAGGTGGAAATGATTACAACTAGATGAGTGCATAATCTCTTATTTTTTAATTAATGCTGGTAAGAATTATTAAAATAAAAAAACTAATGAAAACCCAATCTTACATTAAGATTTCTAATACAATTATTGTTTGCATTATGATGTCACTACCTACAAGGCCAGTCTTGGAGTTCATGGGTTTTACTTCTTTAAAAACAAGAAATAAGAAACAAGTCTCTGTCTGAAAAACCATGCTATCTAAGTCAAAAAGCATCTAAGCTTGCAGACAGATGACACAATACTCAAGAAATGTAGCTAGTTTCTCTGCTGGCCATGGAATTACAGTCTCCTAAGCCTATCATTTTGACTGGGTCTGATCATCCATAGCAACAATAGCAGTGAGTTTGAAGGACAGTTCAAAAGAACTTTGTCCTTCTTTACATATCATTGTTTTTGAGTGTGATGGGCACATGATTTGTCTTATTTGAAATAGTGCATATATTGCTTGCTCATTGAATACCGAGATTCAGCTTTTCATAAAATAAACCAGATAGTTGTAATGCTATCCACTGATAGATATATAACACACAGTCTGTTAAAAGCTTTGTAGGCACCTATCTTTATCTGGAATCTAAATATACATAACTTTCTAACAAAACATAATAACTCTCCGAAGTGACATAGTTATCCTTTAGCAATGTTCTATTCTTACCTTAGTTCTCTGTTCATAAAAGTAATTAAAAAAATATGTAAAAGTTTGGCACCATGATTTCTCTAAATGCTTAAAAAAGTGTCTATTTTTACACCTTAGAACAATTAGATTGTTTATGCACATTTGCCCGTGCTTCCACTCTTTCAAAGCCTAATGTTTAGCAATACCAGAGTAGAACTCGACATAATAGTAGTCATGAAGACTTTATGTAATCTGTTTATATATAAAGATTCTCTAGTCCCAGCTATTCTTTATTTTACCTTATACTATTTACATGTACAAGGCCTTTCCGAGAGACTAGAATTATGGTAGTATAATTACACTTTACAGAGGACCAAGGTCTGTTATCTGGAATTGCATCAAACTGAGTACATATGTTTCTCTCTATCCTCTGTTCTGTAAGAGTCCTCAAGGAATTCTAGCAGGCATAGTTCACCTTTCAAAAGTTGTTACTAGTTTCTCCCTAATGTATTGGGTTAGTCTAGGCAGTTTATGACTCTTCCATTATTGGATTTTTGTTTTGTTTTGGTTTAGAACATTTTCTCGTAACACCAGGATAAAGCGTATCAGGCAATAATTTCTTTGATCATCTTTATCACCTCTTTAAAAAGAAGTACGATGTTGTCAGCTCTCTTGCTCTCTGGTTTAATAGCTATTTAATGATGAAAGGTCTAATCCCGATTCCTTTGTCACTAGTTGAAGACTCATTAAATTTAGTGAGAGCAGAAGACAATTTTAATTGCATAGTTTTCCTATTAGCTCTATTAATTTGTTCTTTGATTTCATTTGGTTTCTTGGACAAATGCCACAGGTGATCGCTCACTTATTTTAACTTCATTTCTCACATTGCAACATCTCCTCTGATTACCTGTGTATTTAGTTCCAGATAAAGTCTCACGTTGTCAACAGTACATGCATTAGTTGATGTGGAGTGACCTATACAAGCTTTAGTTACGGAATGTGTGATGCTTGACAGGGACACATTGTCAAAAAAAAAAAAAAAGCCAAATCAAGATTAAGATGAATTTCCAGAGTGGACCAAACTCTGGGAAATAATCTCTACTTTAAAAGTCAAGCAGAAAACACTATTCTCTGCTCATACTGGACAGTACTTAATAGAAATCTCCTTTGGGCCTTTTGTGATGCCTTTTCTATGGTTACGTTTTAATCGCCATTCTGTCCTTATACGAGCACTTTTTGCATTTTTTGTTTTACTTTTCAGTTTTGTAAATAAAATGAAGGCTGTGCTGCAGTCAACAGTGTTACCACATCATTGCAACATGAAACCGAGGATATACGTTACTTTTGTGGGATATGACAACATGAGGAACTTCTGCCAGTTGATGGTTAGAAGTCAACTGTCACATTAATAGAAGCCAGGTTTTGTTTTGAAGTCACTGAGATGGCACACCCCCAAAGAAAATTTTAAATTAAACTAGAATTCATGTGATGCGGTCAACCAAAAATGTACCTGGTAGTGACATGGATACATACTACTTGACAGGGTAGACATAGCCGTTGTCTAGGGCTTGGATAACTCTTACGGCAGCAGATTTTAGAGTTTGTTTTGATTACAAGTGTGTTAGATACAGACCTGTGCTCACAAATTATTCAGATAATCACATAAACATTAAAAAAATCAGTGATAATAATAATAATAGTCACCATGTGGAATCATTTACATCTGACCAAATCTAGCATCAATGTAAGACTCAATGAAAATGTTTAGGTACTAAAAAATCTCCTGCAATAATGAGGGAGAAGTAAAACAAAACATAGAGTTACTGAGACCAGAATTTATCAAGATTACTATTCATTTTAATATATTTTATAAATACTTACGTTTAATGTAGGCATTTAATTTACTGATATGATGTAGATAGATAGTTTAGTTAATTCTGTGTGCTGCTTTTGTATTAAAACTGTGAAAACTGTGATGACTTTAATGAAAATAGAGACTTACTTTAGAATTAAACAGCTTGAATAGGATCATCAGAGGTGTTTGTTGTTTCCCAGGCCTGTCACAGATTTCCTTTACAGCTCTGAGCAGTACACAGAGGCTAATACTGTGCAGTCCTTGCTGATGAAAGTACAGAACAACTTGTCAGATAGATTTAATAGTCCTTCTCAAGAAAGTTGCTACTCCTGGGGTTTCATGATATATTCCTTTATCTCTCATACTCTCATTTTGCTTGGAAAAATGGGAGTAGTAATACTGCTGTGAAAGATAAAATCCTCGAACAAATATTTGGGAATTTTCAGACAGTATTTTAGAAGTTTGCATTTGCAGCAAAGATGAAAGATTATTTTGTTAGGTTCCATGCATATTTAAACAAAAAGGTTGGACTCAGTCACAAAGATCTTATTATACAATTTACAAAGGCTACAAGTGAACACAACTGATGCATACTTTACTGAAAAAACAGCAAATAGTCTAATAAGCAGAAAGCATTGTATTGTCACTGCAAAGCCATTCATCTGGGCACCTGTGAAAATATGTGCAGGTTTTTTAAACAATCTGGCACTTAGTATTAAGGAAAAATATTAGGGAAGTTAAGGAAAAAAATATACATAATGACCTTGTACATTTTTAAAGGGAAATAAGGAAGTGATATGGAAAGCATGAATACATGAAATAAAAGGTTAAAGCTGTGTTATTGCTGCAACATCAGCATTTTTCAATAGCTTAATGGTGTATATAAGTTAAAAAACAGAACATGTGAGCAGCAAAGGATGATAATCTTGTATATAATGGAATAAATGCTATATTTGGTGCATTGTTATAACAATTCTGTCTCACCTCTATTCCTGAAATAAATGCTAGTTTTAAATAAATCTGTGTCAATTCATTGGGAAAAAAAAAAATGTCTTCTATGCACACTGTTTTGTTTTGTTTTGGTTTGGTTTGGTTTTTTCTGCCAGAATGGTTTCTGGGGCTACAGTTCAAACAAAATTGGAACCAAAATAACTGTTTTTGACAAATTTATCTCAAAGTAACTATCTCTACACAAAAGCTGTATGTTTTGTGTCATTTTGCATTAATTCAATCCAAATAAACATCAAAAAATCACCTTGAATTGGCAGTAGCCCGATATATTTTTGTGGTATAACAACTGTTTCCCCAGTAGTTTCTAAGTGAGAATAAGAAGTGGATGAAAAGCTCAAATGAACTTAGTAACATGCTTCTGCTGTTTTCATGCCCACTGGAGAATTATTTATCCACTTACAAACAATAAAATAAAATTGGCTTCTTTAGCTGTTCTCTGCTAGACATCTTTAATTTCAACTTCATCTAATTTGCATACATTATTTTTATCTTTTACACACAGCAGTCAAGTAGCAGCACTATGCAAGTCAATCTGAAAACCTTTTATTACATTACAGTTTAATTTCTTATTTACTACGTTTGCTAAACTATATTTTTGAACAAAACTGGCAGCTATTCTCTCAATTGACCAGAATGTTGTATTTTTAATGATTGGAGCTGGAAACGGCTGGAAGCTATTGTTTTAAACATAACCTTAACTTTGTTTGCATGATGAGCAAATAGCTGTGCTGACTGATAACTGAACAAACTGAAGACAGTAGGTAATACCAAGATACTGACACGAACACCCTGAAGACATATAGTCAAGGAAGCCAGGTTAGAGTCCTTTTATCTTAAGAATTTGCTTCAGGAAAAAGTAGATGCAGAATATCTATGTAGAGAAATGTTCTGTACTGACAGCTGAAATGATGCAGAATAGTCAAACTGATTCCAGTTTGTGGGACTAGAAATTAAAAATAATCACTGTGGGGGAAGATGGTAACAGAATATGCTAAAATGTTCTTCATGTAGGCACATTGCACAAAGGCATACTCTTTTCTTGTAATCTGTATTTGTTGTTGTAAATCTGATTGTGAGATTATGGCCTACTCAAGAAACAGAGTTTGATGAAGATCTCAGCATTGTTTATGAAGTATGAAGTTAATGATGCTGCAGGGTTTTTCACTTCAGCCTGTCTCTCTTAATTTCTCTGAGTGACTGGCAAATGGTAGATAGGATCGAGGATGCATCTTGATTCTCTTCAAATATTACATCTCACAATCACGAAAAGAACACAAAACCTGTCTTGCTACCGCTATGCTTAACTATAAATATAAGCCAAAAAATGAGATTTTGTTTGTCTTCATCCTATTGGATCTTGGATCTTGCTTATGATTCATTTACTGACATAATTGTTAAAGCCACTGAAATTATTGAACACCCTCCACCAGACACAGATATGCAAGGTTGAGTGTGTTGCTGAAAACTACTGCAGTTGAAATATTTCTGAGTATTTTGTTTAATCTTTGTGATTTTTGACGTTTTTGTAAAGTACTTATTTTGTTAGGCATTTTTATTAAAGAAAATACACATATCTTAATTTTAGTATTTTTAATATCCTCCTTGTCTTCCTAGGGAGAGACAGTTAATGCAAAGAGATTTATTTTTAAAACTTCTCAAAAGCAAGTTCTTGTATTTATACAAGCCATGCATTTTATAAATGTTATTAATTCCAATTATGATGATTTCTGTTGATGGCAGAAACTCTTAAGCATCTAACTTGCTAAATGGATAAAAGTAGAATCCAAAGTAAGCAGTCTGTTGACTCATCTAGATGTAGACATCAATACTGTAATTATTTACGTCTGAGATGGCCACACTGGATTCATGTGATAGTTAATGTGGAGAAATAACCACTTTTTATGGTGTGATTCATCTGACTGATTTACTTCTACTTTAGAATAAGGTAAATTACTTTATAGAAAGTGCCCGGTCCTTTCCGATTACTCTCAAGGGAATTTGGGATGACTAGCTTAGGAGTCAGTATCTACTTTTGGTGAGAGAATACCATCATCAGTATTTTTCACGAGGAAAAGAAGATCCATATTTTGAGAAAAGACTTAAGATTTACTGTTCTCTATTCATAAAGAACATTTATAGAAACAAATACAGTGCAGATTTCCTTCTTAATTATTTCCTTTGCAATTCTGTAAATTTGCATTTTTTATAGATGTTTTTTAGGAAAACTTCTAAGAATATTAGAAATTACAGAAAGATGGGAATATAGAAGGACAGACTTTCTGAATTACTGCATTCTTTAATGAAAATGTCATCTTGAAATTCTTGTTTATTTAGTATATTACTCCAGCTGTAATGCTCTCCTAGAATCAGATTTTGGTAGCTATAAACTTTCTTCTGATTTCCAGTGCTTTAATTTATCCTTAATTTTTGTGTTATCTGTATTGCAAGATATCAAAGAGTCTTAGATATCTGAGATTTCTTTAGAGAAAAATAGTTCACAGCTGCCAAATATTAGCCTATTGCAATTTCTTTCTCTAAAAAGCAATATAAATTATCTAGGAAATATATATTATTAGTGTAGAATGCTCTAACTGTAAGGGGATAACCATATATTTAATCTCCCTTTTCCCTTCATGTTTGTATTCCTTCTTACAATATGTTTGAAAGCTTTCTTATTTCCATTGACCTATATTTACCATGGTATTTCCTTCTTTCGCCTTTCCCGAGAAGACATGTTTACATAGAAGTATTTTGATTAGCACTCAGCTGTTTTAAAGTAATACCTCAAATTTGATAATAATCTCTACAAAGCCCTGAGCCTACATCTACAATTTGAATCCTATCTGAAGTCTGGAATGGAGATTGTTAGTTGTGCTGAATTTAATGTCAAAACTTTTGTTTTTTTTGCTACTATCTATAATGTATGCTCCTTTTACAACATTAGTTCTTATTATCAACGTTACCTTTAGCATGTACTGCTTCATTACCATTGATTTTTTCCTCTCTTTGGGACATTTGCAGCACTGGGTCTGTAGTACAACATCATCCATTTAGTTTTTAAATACCAAAAGAAAAGTTGAATAAACTTTAAGACTGACTTGCCTGGTACAAGAAAAAAATTCAAAGTCATGCAGCAGAAGTCTATTTTGGATGCAGAGTGGAATACTCAGAATTTCTGAAACAGATAGAAAAATATTGCATATGGATACATTGACTGTATATGAAAATCTTATCCATGTGCAGAGTTAGCTATAAAAAATTATCTTCAGTATTTCAGGATTGAAAAAATCCTGGATTTTTTCGAAGACTAAATTTTCTGTGACAACTCTGACGTTTTCCTATGCATCACAATATGTGAGAGGTACAAATTAAGGCAGGTGTTAACATCTCAAGAGAGGTTTTGTGGTTAATTCTTTAGATGTTAAATATAGGTGATCTTTGTCCCATACTACAGATAATTGATTTGATGGTTGAGTGACTGTACTACTAAGGCCACGCAGGTATAAAGGCCATCAGGCTGTAATTCTCAGAGACAGAAGTGGCACAAATGTTCATGTGATTCAAGTTGACCACAATAATTCAGAAGTCATCTCAGTATTTTTTCCAAAAAATGGAATTAAAGGAAATAAATTTGTTGCCTGATTTCTGTAAAAATATATGTCTACAAGAATTTTAACAAATCCCATTTAGTCATGGTTTGACTAGCTCGTTATCTTTGCTTCACTACCTACTTTTGATTTACATAAAAGTTCACTGCAGTTTTAATTACATTTTCCTTCATGTTACATTTTACTGCTACAATATATGACTGTAATTGAAAGGGACTTAATTTTTAATCAGAGATGTTTTATGTAGAAAAATATGTGTCATTTTAATGTGACAAAAAGTTCACTGTGGTGGATAGAACTTCTGCGATATAAGTGCAGACACTGCAGCTACAAAGTATTAGCCTGGCAACCAGCATGGCTCTAGGCAAATATAAAGGCAATTGTCTTAGCTTAATGAAGGAATGTACTGCGTATGATATCAAACGTACTGCATATGATATCAAAATAGGGTAAAAATAATTCACAGTTCTCTGAAAACACCACTTAAGAGGTTATAGAGCAACTGCAGCTAAATAAAACTGTATGGAATACAGTTTCAGCACCATTTGGACTACTTTTTTGTTTCATAAAGTTGTATATAAGTTATAGTGTTTGGAGGGATTTCTTTCCACTTATGAAATGTATTCTGTACTCTCAGGGCCTTGTGAAGGTAATTCTGCTTACTAACCTGATATGTGAAATGTGCCAAGAGGAACAGCAACTAAATACATTCTTAAAGAGATCAAATAGTTCAGACACAATAGACTGTCCAATATTTCAATTTTTAAGTGAAAAGACTCAGGAGAATCTACTAGCATGCAAGTGTATCGCTGCAGTGTTTCCACTACTCAGAGTTCCCTGAACAAAACCCAACTATTTATGCTTTAGATCCAGAAAGAGGAGTTTCATTATAAAGACTGTAAGGTAGGGAGATGTGTTATATTCATCATTTAGAATGAGAAAATAAGAGCCAGAAAGATTGAGTAGTGACTGCCCTCAGCAAATTGAAGAAATTGATTGCATGTCTTGATCCCCCTCTACTTAAGCTGAAGAATGAGAAATCACCCTTATGTACAAATCTATTTCATATAAACAACCTGAGAGTCCTTCCCTTTCAGATAGAAGTAGCCAACGTTAGTCTTGGATATTAGCAGCTATCTTTCAGGTGTTCAGATTCCAGATGACTGCATGACTCATGTAAGTAACAGGTATATTGACTGCTCCAACACCTTTGAGCAGCAAGGGGAACTGAAGATTTTACTGAAGAGACCTGAGAACAGAATATTGCAAAATGTAATTTGGGGATATTTCCTGATCTGCAATATCATGGGAATCAATTTTCAAGTTGTCTATAAAACATTCATCTTTATTGCTCTACCAGGCTGTGGAGTGCATAATGTCTGCAGTGCCTAATGTCTGTAGAGCCTAAGGAACAAGGGAAACAAATATCGGGGGAAAAACAAAACAAAACAAACGAAAGAAAAAAGAAGAAAAACACACTCACACACACACAAAAAAAATCCAACAACGTTTGTTCCTACACTGGAACCTTTAAAACATGAAGATGATGTACCTTATTTCAGAAACATAGCTTAGGGAGACTTCTTTAGCCTTTTTTCCAGAGATCCACCATTTAATGGAGTCATTCATGTGTAGGCCAACACCTACATGGTGTGTGCTTCTCTTTTATATGTTCACGAGTACATTGATACTATCATGTCTACAAGGAAACAGTTTAATGAGGTGAGAAAAAATCCAGTATCTGTTATACATTTGTACTGAGTTTAACTTGTACTGTAGTGGGTTTGGTTTTCTGGGGGCTACAGAGTCCCTGTATGGAGGAGATGCTGAGCAGCCTTGAACTGGTCACAGACAAGTCTAGGTGACTCCAACACCACTGAGAATGCCCCATTGCTCCCCATACTGCAGTCAGACAGAGGAACCCTTTAAATCCTAGTTCATATGTATTTAGAAAAGAGACACAGTTTTGGGGGAGGATAAAGATGGGTGAATTGGGACAAACTAAGCATACCCCACAGTAAAAACAGGGAAGGTAAAAGTATGAAGGGAGGAGGAGATGTGTGTGGCTTGTATCACACCTGGAGAAGGAAATATACTTACTTAAGTGTTTTTTGCTTGTTTGTTTGTTTTTACCTAGTATCTGAATCAGTCATCAGAATTTTGTGTTACCTGCAAGTAAATACAATTAAGTAAAATGTCCTGAATTGAGACTCCTTTTCCCACAATGCCACCATGATTTAAGAGTATTACACTGTTAAGATTTTAACAAGAAAAAAATGAGGAGTTATTCCACCACTCAAGAAACCTGGTTTAAAATCTGTCCGAGTCATTAAAATATTTTCAGTGCACTAACTCAATATCTGTAAAAAGGATTTTTTTTCCCCAACCTCAGAAGATCTTTAAAGAGTTTATTTGTTTTCTCTGGGTAGATTTTTATCAATGAGAATGAGGTAACCTTTATGTTTCAAAATTTTATTCTGACAACAAAATGCCAGTTTAAAAGGTTATGTTACCTCTATCTCCATCTATCAGTAGTGGAAGGGAGATGTTCAACTTAAAATAAGTGAGACTTCTACAGGTAAGTTGGTCAGAAAAGGCAGATTAAAGAAAGTGTTCCCCTCCTGATATATAAGAAAGAAGTAGTGATGACTAACATAGAGAAGGTTGGAATACCCACAAATTCTTTTTGCACCCTGGCCTTTTGAATCTCAAGACAGGGGTTAAAGAAATGAAGTCCCTTCCATTATGAGTGAAGATCAGGTTTGAAATCACATGAGGAATGTGAAGTCCTTGAGAACAAATGAGATGCATCCCAGGGTCCTAAGAGAACTGGCTGGTACAGTTACCAAGGCACTCCCCATTGTAGTTGAAAAGTCAAGACAGTCAGGTGAAATCCCCAGTGACTGGAAAAAGGGAAACATCATAAAGGGTAAGTTGGAGGACCCTGAGAACTACCAATCAGTCAGCCTCACCTTTGTGCCTCATAAGATCATGGAACAGATCCTTCTGGAAGGATCGTTCTGGAGTGACTGCATCATTGGACAATGGAAGGGCTATGGATGTCACCTACCTGGACTTCTGTAAAGACTTCAGTGTTGTCTCCCACAACATTCTTCTCTCTGCATTGAAGACACATGAGTTTAATGGATAGACTGTTAGATGGATGAAGAATTGGCTGGGTGGTCATGTCCAAAGAGTTACAATTGATGGCTCAATGTCCCTGAGGAAACCAGTAATGTGTGCTGTTCCTCAAAGGTCTGTACCGAGACCAATACTATTTAATATCAGTTACATAGACAGTGGGATTAAGTGCACCCTCAGCAAAATTGCAGGCATCACCAAGCTGAGTAGTGCAGTGGATTCACTAGAAGGAAGGAATGCTATCCAGAGGGATCTTGTCAGGCTTGGGCAGTGAGCCCATGTGAACCTTATGAAGTTCAACAAGGTCCAGTGCTAGGTCCCGAGCCTGGGTTGGAGAAATCCCCAGTATAAATACAGAGGGTGGAAAAATGGATTGAGAGCAGCCAGGAATTGGGGATACTGATGGATCAAAAATTGGACATGAGCTGGCAATGTGTGCTTGCAGCCCAGAAAGCCAATTTTATCTTGGGCTGCACAAGAGGGTTGGCCAGCAGTTTGAGAAAAGTGGTTCTCCACTTCTATTCTTCTCTTGTGAAACCCCACCTGGAGTACTGCATTCAGTTTGGGCAAAGTTTAAGTCATAGATGTTTATTTACCCTGATTGATTTTTTATGTTTTTCCACATCTAACATGAATGAAACAAATTATTCCTTTTGAAGCTATTATTATATAGACTTGGTCATATATACAGTGTATATGTATTTTTATGCATATTACTACAAAACCACACAAGTCATGAAATATCTTCACATTTTAGTAATAAAAGATCAGTAAGGTGTGCAAGTTTTGAAGTATACAAATCTTCATTTCACAGGAACTTTCCTAATGTAAAGATAATTGTCCTTTGTCCCAAACAAACAAAACCAAACAAAAAAACAAGAAACAAAGCCAAACTTATGTCTCCATATCTAATGAGAAAAAATATAATTTTTATTTCAATATGTTATCACTACCTCCCGTCTTGTTGTATACACTTACATGTCTTTGGTATAATTGCATTAGAGCCTTTACATGATTAAATCAATGTTTTACTTTGCACAACTTCTTTACATCCCTGAAAGCTAGAATTTCTAAGCTGACCATAAAAAACCTATATATCTTCAAAACTGAGTTATCAGAGTGATCCAAAAATGAAATAGTACATTTCAGCAGCTCATGTTTACACTAATGAAAAAGAAAAATTAACCAATAGAACAATAAATACAGATTTTACGTTCAATGAGTTTAAACTGTTTCTAATCTATTACTATTGGGGGCTGGGGCATCACAAAATATGTTTCCATGAGCTGAATATTGTGTGCTCTCTGCACACACATGCAGGAGTTACAGCCCACACCTTGTGCCTGAAGAGGTTCTTTCTAAGCTTTATGCAAATCCCATGACCCTCCAGCCACTGCACATTCTTCAAACAGACATCTACCTTCAAAAGTGACAGCAAGCAATAATGTGACAAATGAGCCTGCAGTCTGCACATGTGCAACATACTTTACCTAGAATATTTGGATGTGATAGAATTAAGCTGACCTCTGTGACAAGGACACCTTAATCAAAGAGCCAGAATTAAAGGGTAGATGAGGGGAGAGAAGCAATCCTGATGGATCCTGTATTCTGCCTTTGCTGCCTGTTGGGTTAGGACACTTCTTAATCATTCTGTCAATGTTTGCTGTGTATCTCTTTACTCTGATATTTCCATTTTCTTGATTGAAAGAATGTTAAAATGTTTTTTGCGGTGCTTATATAAGGAGAGGGAAAAAAGTTGAAGAACAATCTTATAGTCTGCCATTATTAGCCTTTAGGTAGACTGCACAAAACTTTCATGAATATTGATATTTGACTTGAAAATACTTTGCTTAGTCTTTGTTTTTGTACCCCACAAACTTTATCTTGGTCTAGTTATTTTTTCTTCTCTTTAATATTAGAAGATAAAGTGTGCCTCTCTTACAAGTTTTTTTAATGAGAGAACTATTGAGGAAGAGAATAATCAGATCTTTCCAACTGTCCGACCATTACAGGTAATGTAGAAATGAATATGTTCCTGTTCACTTTTACATGAACACAGTCAACACCCGTGAAAGCTTTATGGTTTCTTAATTGCGGCAATAAAAATTTTAAAAGCACTACAGGGTACTCTTTAAATTTGTCTTGACGGACTTTTGGCACCATATCTTTGAATTAAAGGAAAAAAAAAAAAGAGAGAAAAACAGCCATTTCATAAGGAGATAAAATCACCAACAGGCAGAAATACAACCTTCTTGCAAATATAGATATAAGATATGGCCTTGGTGACCAAAGAGCTATTGAAGAACTTAATTTTGCATTTTCAATGTTTTTCTGAAGTGATAGAATAAATCAGTTAGCATGCCTTTGAGAATTTATTTGTGATTAAACAGTTCAAGATAAACTTTTACAATAAGCATGATATGTAAGGTAAAATGTATAGACAGTTAACATGCAGCTCAACTAGTTTTGAGATTATGGTTCAGAGACAGAAAGGGAAGTCAGGATATCAGAATTGTGCTCCAGTTCTGACTGCTGGGTTGCTCTGGGACTTCCTGAAGTCCCTATGGGTTTGCGTAAGTCAAAGTCATATTGATGAGGCATAAAGAAGCCATGGAAAATTGCATATCTCCTTTGATTAAAAAATGTTCAGTTCTGTGTCAAAATAAAGCATTATGATAGCAGATAGAAACCATAGAGATTTATCACTGCTTTCTTAGAGAACAGTAGTTTGTGTAATGTGTCTATACTGTATATACCAGATACATTTGTGTTGGGTTTTTTTTGTTTGTTTTCCTATTAGATATATAAATCAATGTGGTAATATCAGTGGGACAAGTTTCACCATCTATGAAAAGAAATATCATCTTTACTTCATGCTTCTCCCATGAGTATTAAAAATCAAACAGTGAAACCAGGAAAGGTGTGCACACTTTGTTGATGATATTAGGAATAGTTAACTAGTTGGGGAATAGTTACTGTGGTTAGCTAGTTAAAAAAAATGAGTAAATGTAACATTGATAACTGGTATGGTACTTCAGCTTTCTATCACATAAACAGTTTGAAGCTGAAAATTTTTACTTTTAATTATTAGAAACTGTTTCAAGACATTATTAGAAATGAACTATATCTTTTATTTAATCCCTTCTTTTACTAAGTCTTTCATATCTCATAATCTTAGAAATGGAAATAAAAAGTGCAATTCCTCTTTACTCTTGTTCATCCATTAAGTAGGTGAAGCACCTTCATTTAAGGGATCTACATACCCACAAAAATGTCTGTTGTAGAAGAGTGTTCCTCTTTGCAGCTAGGTATTTAAGAGTCAATTCCAAGCATTCAAAATTAACATATCGCCCCTCAAAGTGGAAAGATTTTCTTAAAATATTTTTAGTATGTTTAATATGTTTTTCTTCTCTTTGATTTTTAATTTCTAACTTGTCACTACTCAACTAGGTGCTGATACCTTGCTGTTCTTATCAATAATACAAGATAAATATTTTTATTAAAAGACAAATTTGTCACATTTTCTGTTGAGTCCTAATGTAGAGATTCAGAGATGAAAACCAACAAACTTTCACACCTATAATAATACTGTGAGAATTCTTAATAGATAAAAAGCTATAATACTTATAATACAGAGATGTTATTACCACCAAGTGTTGTAAATAGCAAATGTGTGAAAATTGGTCTGCATGTGATTAACTTGTTGAATAAATAGATTTGCTTGATTCTTCTGCTTGTGGAGAGGACATAAATGTGCCTCACAGTTCAAATATAAATTTAGGAATTCATTTAGGTTTCCTGGAGTTAATTGTTATAGTGTAATATAGTGTTGTTTTTGTTTTGTTTTGTTTTAATATGACTAGCCCAATTATTAAAACTGTTTCTAAAGAAGAATAACATTATGGATAATAACACTGCAGAAATACAAAAAGCATACTGGGAGATCCTGCTGGCAGGTAAGGTTGTGCCCACTGTCACAGGAACAAAAAATGAATACTAACTACCTTGGAAGTTCTTATCTCGAAAGATTCTTCAGGGGAAGAAAAAGTAAAAATAACAGTTGAAACATTAGCGAAAGCAATTTCATTTGGGGAGGGTTTCTAAAACTCTTGTTTAGATTCAGTTCAATTTAGTGTTTCACATTAGCAGCTGCTAAATGCCCACCATGTGTCAAAGTATTTGGATCTAATTTAATTTGAATGACTATCTCCCTGCAATAATTAAATGAACAGCAAGTCAACTTAAAGGAACATTGTGCAGTAGACAAAAATACAACTGAAGCTTAATTGCATTAAATAAATTATAATATTGATCAATATAAGATAGTATTGAATTTAGCATTGTACTCCTTGACTCACTGGTTTAGCTTTACTAAGTCAGTAAACAGATTTCAAAGGATTAGAAGAGTTAAAATTCCACTGAAGAATATAACATTTTTGTTTCAGAAACTTGTTTCTTGTTTATTTTGATATTGTAAGCTTTACTCCAGCATTACACCATCAACTCTTAAAATTACCTTCCTTTGGAAAGCATATAACAGTATTCTAGTGTTTACCTAGAAATATGCTGGAATGGAAGTGATGAGACACTTCTAGAAATGGAATAGTGGACTTGACAACTTTACTGGTTTTTTTTGTTATATGGGCTAGTGTTATCTGATAGGACTCTGGTGGTGTCATGAACATTTGAAAGAGGGTTCTTTAATATAGAAGTTTGTTGGGGTTTTTTTTTGTTTGTTTGTTCTGTTTTGTTTTCTGTTGTTTTTTTCTTTTCTCTAAGGCCTCTTACTAATGTCATTTTCAGATTTTTCTTCTCAGTTCATCACAGAAGATACTGCAACTTGCTTACTTAAAATTAGGTATTGTGCTAACATACATGTAATAGCATTACTCATATTAATAAGGGACTGATTGAACATTGTCTATTATCTCAATTTTATTGTAAGTCTTGAATATCTATTGCTTTCCTAAAAGGTTCAACCCCTGGAATAATTTGATCAATTAACAGCATCACCTTTATCTAAACTGAAAAGAACCCAAACCAAATCAGAAACAACCGCACAACAAACAAACAGATAAACCAGAATCCTTATATAACCTAAACTTCTAAAATTCTAGGGAGAATTTGTGTGAGGACACATGTATATGTGTATAAGTATATGTATGAGTGCGTACACATGTGGAAACAGCAGAATGTACTTTATAGATTGATGCTAGAATATTGTGTTCATTTCTGGCATGTGGAAATGTGAAAAAACTTTAGAAAAATAATAACAGCAATGATCATAAACATCTAACAAACATGACTTGCTTAAACACATCTGAATTTAAGAGGCACAATGACCTTAATAACATGCTTTACCTTTTGGCTAATAAAGAAGTGGTCAGGTAGTGGGACTAGTAGGTCCCTTCCAAATGAACTGTTCTGTTCTCTTCTATTCTATTATTCTGAAGATAAATCAAGGTTGCCTAATACAGATGAGAAGGCTAATGATCAACAAAAAAATACCTTCAAACAAATAAAAAAAAAAAAAGGTAAGGGTAAAGCGAAAAGGAAAAAAGTATATTTATTTTGTCTTCTGTGAATAGACTGACAATTTACAGAGTTAAAATGTGCTGAAAGAGCCTTATGAAGTAGACATTTTAATTATAAAGACAGTCAAGAACTTACAGTTTCAGGAAAGTTGTGAGATTTGCAGTGGTTACACTTAACAGCACTTTAGAAAAATATATTTCAGAAATGGTTAGATATAGCTGATCCTATCTTTGGGCAGGGGGTAGATTACATTGCCACCCTGAATTCTTTCTCAGCCCCACTTTACACCCATTTATAAATCAATAAATAAAAAGACCCTGAATAAGCCGAAGTTTTGAGTGGGTCTGACTATCTTTTTTACAGTACATTTTTCAAAAAAGACCAAAAAACATTTAAACTAAAACTAAAAAATAAAGAACAACAAACTAAAGAAAAAGGAAAGCAGATTTTATGACTATACACTCAAAAAACCCAAGACACTTTTAAAACAGAGAAAGTTTGAGGAGATTAGATCAGAAAAAAAAGCATAACTGAATAATTTATTATTTTCTCTGCCTATTGTGTCCTTTCAAGGTGGATCATACTTTCACTCTTCAGTATAGTCTTTTGTTTCTAGCTTGTGGAAAACTCTGCCAAGATAAAACTCTGGTCCTTTGTTATCTTCTCTTTCCATCCTCATGACAGCTGGACTGTGTCTTGTTACTCTTTTTTAGCTTCTGTGCTCTACTGTTACTCCAGACTCCCTGGTGTTACTGAGCCCTTTTTACACTTTCTAATAATTATATTTTACATGGTTACCACCCTCCAGGCTCTGCAACGTCTCTCTTGGGTTATGCATACTTGTTCGCCAAGGAAGAAACAATTTCTCTAGATGTTTTTTTCCTGCTCCAACCACTCTCTTTTAAAGGAAAACAGTAACTAACCAAGAACAAATTAATTATTATTCACTAAAAACAAAGACAGACACAGACAGGAGTTGGACTCAATGATCCTTGTGGATCCTTTCCAATTCTATGATTCTCTGAAACTAACAACTTACTCAATTTTCATATTTTTAAATTATTTGAGTGGGCACTCTTAGCAGCTCTTGTGTAGCACTGCTTTGAAGGTTCCTCTTTTCTCCATCAAGTTTTACAAGAAAACACTGCATGCAGTGGGTACATGTCTGTATTAACAAACTAAATAAGGTAAAGTCTGTTCTCTGTGTGGAGTACAGCTGGCATGGAACAGGCCACTTTCTTACTGTTAAAATCTTTTCCCTTCAAAGGCTGCATGACCCAATAAATTACCTGTTGGGAGAAGAAAATGGAAACAGCCGGTTTCCAAACTGAGCCCA
The DNA here is from genome assembly GCF_037038585.1 of Patagioenas fasciata. NCBI lineage: Eukaryota > Metazoa > Chordata > Aves > Columbiformes > Columbidae > Patagioenas > Patagioenas fasciata. The sequence continues at coordinate 42,337,557 of NC_092520.1, read as the reverse complement.
GATATCGCGAGCTGACACAAGCCAAGACTATGCCAGGGACCATTCCAACAATATTTTTAATAAACACAGGTGGGTTCCTGTGACTGGAAATATTCTCTGGCACTCAGTAATTTAACAGCAGTAATCAGTCTGTCTGCATTCTGCATAAATCAATACTTTGGTACTCAACATTCATGAAGCTCATAAAAGAGCTTAATGCTTACTTTCCAGGGGTTGAAATACATTTTTCCTCACTCTCCTATTTAGGCTTAACCTCAGATTTCCTTGAGTGTTTACTTTCAGCTACCTAGGAGTGCTGAGAAGAGCCTGATCTAGGAAGAAGAATAGTTTTCTCTCTTACTACTCTTTTTTGAACAGGATAAGGGAACAGACCTGAATCTCAAAGAACTCCATAAAAACTGTATGTGATGAAAAATATAAAAAAGTGTTCAAAGTAGTGCTAATGGTGTATATTTTTTCTACAATAGTCCAGTTGTTAAAGCAGTTGTCCAGAAAATGGATAATCCTCACTAAGCGTGAGGGGGCACTCCTAAAAATTATCTTGAATGAATTCAAAGTTACTATACAAATCTGGAAGCAAAGATTAATAAATCTGGTACTTGAGCTGTGTTTAAACTACTGAGTTGAGGGTTGTTCTCTGAGAAAAACAAATGCACGTGAGTCATGCATTATTAGCCTAGCTGGATAATATTGAGAGCTATTCCTCCTCCAGCATGAAACACTCTGGCTTTCTTTACTTTAGGAGGATTTGCTAAGTGCCTAAAATTTAGATGTAAATCAAATATCTCAGTTAGACAGATTGCATAGACTGTACCCTCCCAAACAAAGGTATTTGGCATCATGTGTACAAATAGCCACTGCTGGTGGTCTAAAATTGGCTGATCTCTCAACAAAATCTCTGTAGTCTTTCTAGGTTCTTTGTTCAATGTAATAAGCTTCCAAGCAACCAAACCTGCTGTAACTTTCCAAGGATGACAACAGATGAGGTATACCATCTCCTTTGTATCTAACACACACATTCTTTGTGCGCAACTCAGATTTTTTCTTTTATTACTTCCTTAACACAGTATCTTTTTGGAAACCTTGCCAAGTATATAGCAAGATTTTACAGTTTAATCTACCTTCTCACACAGTGATTATTAAGTGCTAAGATGTGACATGACAAAATAAAAATACATTTACTACTATCAAAGTGTTGGGAGATATAGTAAAATAATTAGAAAAAATCTTTCAAAACTATATATGTTCCTACACTTAGTGCTTGATTACTTTTTAATATGTAGATGCACTCTTTAACAAATCTTGATTTGACATTAGTATATTCAAACTCTGTTTTTCTTTATAGGATATGCCTGCAATTTACTTACAACTAGATCATAAATTTAGGCAAATTACATTTTATGTTTATTAATCTGAACTCTATATTTCTAATACATGCACTCCAAAGTTTCTAGTATTAAATGGAGTATAAAAAAACCCATAAAAGAAAAATAGATGATAAGGAAATCTGTCACTGCTTGTCTGTTACTAGAATCTGTTGCTGTGGAATGACAATTTTTGAATGCTTATTAAGTAACACTGGAATTAGCAAAATTGTTATCTTGACATAATTGAAAGGACATATGGAAGGGTTCATTCACCCTGCTGGAAGACTGGAGAAGGGAATTTATTTCCAGTTTAATGCATGTTGCACTGTCATATAGTTTAGTTTAGGAGAGAGGAGACAGAACCACAGCTATACAATTTTCCAGTTTGAAGTAAATTGGCCAACAGAAATATCAGATAATATAGTTTAAATGCATTCATTTGGAATTTGCTTCTGGGAAGGTTACACTGCACTGTTAAAAGCAAAACTGAATCCTTCCCTATCTAACAACGAAGGGAACAAATATAAGCTACACTTCCAGACTTTAAAAAAAAAAAAAAAAGAAAAAAGAAAAATATGTCAAAATTTTGGTTTTACATTTGCTGATTATGTGTACGTATTCAATAAAATTTGATACCATCTGAAAGATCCCTGCACAGTGATCCATGTGACAGTTAAGATCACTCCTGCAATTTAAGTGATACATAAATCCTTCAAAATACTGAATGCATTTCATCCACACTAGCTGAATTCAGTGGCTGTGTTTTGTTTTCTATAGATCATCATTACTACATCATAAAGATTCTTTAGTTAGATCCTAACACAGATTTGGAGAGTGAATGCTGTTTGGGTTTTTTTGGAAGAGATACTATAAACTTTATATTTGCTTATCATAAGATGGCAGTGTCAAATAAGTCTTATTAAACCCATTAATACTGAATCAACTGCTATCTTACAAGCTAAGATCAATTCACACTAATGTACACCGTATGGAGGCTAAACATGATGAGTGATCTGTGTGCAGTTGCAGGGTTATGATCTTGTCATCATGGACTCATGGTGAGATGGTTCCCATGATTGGAGTGTTGCAATGAAGGAATGAAGGCTCTTTAGGAAGGACAGGTTAGGAAGATGAGGAAGGGGAGTTGCTCTTTATGTTAGAAAGCAGCTGGAGTGCATGGAGCTCTGCATGGAGCTATATCTGAGCTGGATGAGAAGCCAACTAAGAGCTTATCAGTTAGGATTAAAGGAGAGAAAAGAAAATATGACATTATAATACGTGTCTGCTATGGGCCACCCAAGTAAGCCCTCTACAGACAGATGGGAGCAGACTCACATTCTCAGGCACTGGTCCTCATGGGAGACTTCGATCATCCTGATATCTCCTGGAGAGACAGCACGGAAGAACACAAGGAATACAGGAGATTCCTGGAGTGCATTCATGCCTTTCTTCTGCAAGTACTAGAGGAGACACCTGGGGCTCATCACTACAAGAGAGACATGGACATACTTCAGAGACATCTCCAAAGAGCCACAATGATGATTATAGGAATAGATCACTTCTCATGTGAGGAAAGGCTGAAAGAATGGGAACTGTTTAACATTTAGAAGATAAAGCTCAGGGTGATCTTATCAATGTATATAAACACCTGAAGGAAGGGTGCAAAGAGGATGGAGCCAGGATCTTTTCAGTGGTGCCCAGTGAGAGGATCAGAGGCAATAAACACAAACTGAAACACAGGAAGTTCAGTCTGAACATCAGAAACCACTATTTCATTATGAGGGTGACTGAACTCCGGGACAGGTTGCCCAGAGTGGTTGAGCGATCTTGATTCTTGGAGATATTCACAAGGTATCTGGACATGGCCCTGGGCAATTGGCTCTTGTTGGTCCTACCAGGGTTTAGGGGGTTGGTTGGACCATATGACCTCCTGAGGTCCCTTTCAAGCTCAGCCAATCTGTGATGCTGTGATTTGCAATATCACTTGAAAATTTCCTTACTGTGCTTTACTCATTTATCTTCCTTTGGTTTTGTTTGGTTTTGTTTTTATTTTTGTTTTGGGTTTTTTGTTTTTTTTTTTTTTTCTTTTACAATATGCATGTCTTGGTGTATTAATTTATCTTAACTGATAGTGAGAGGTGTTTGTTCAGTTTTAAGTTTGCTTGGTTGGTTGATTTACTTTGTGGATTTTTTTTGCTTGGTTTGATTTTACCTTCTATTGGCTTTTTCCCCAAGCATTTAGGATCCATGTTTCAAAATGTTTTATGAGTATGTTAAATATTCTGCACAATACAGAGATAGTTTTTGAAAATGCTAAATGTTAAGTTCAGTGTTCATAACACACAATAACTCATTTTGGGATTTTGAAAATAGGAATGATTTTTTTTTTCCTTGGATTATGGACCACCGAGGATGTGGATGAAGTAAAAAAAGAGGGAGGGGACTTTTATTTGCAGTAATAGCACTACTGACTTTACTTCAGTCTAAGTCTGCTCTTCAGGGTTTTATTAACATATTTGCAACTGATCAGGGAGTGACAATGCATGATTGACCATCATGATTTTGGCAGGCACTGACAAATCATGAATATTCCTTACTTCTCAATAACTTTATTTTTGCAAGAACAGATGAAAGTTCAGTGCTGGATTTTTTTTTTTTTTTTACTACATTCCAGTAAGATAGATTTTAAAAACTTCCAAGAGCACATCTTACTTAATTATCTACCATGGAAACTATTGAGTAGGAAAACAGGTGAATGAAAGACCAAGTATGAATGAAAAAGGTAATGTATCCAAATGAAATTATTAATACTTTGTATTCTTATGGACTTCTTACACATGCAATTGAAAGTCCTTACTCAAAAGGGGTCAGCTTTATCTCATTTTTGAAGATGTTACTGTTATTCATTCTGTATGCAACACAAAGGGATGGGGTAACCTCCAGAGGCAGAAGATATTCTCAAGGGAAATGGATTTATCAATGGATACTTTTTATGGATCATGGTCAGGACTGATCACTGACTGCAGAGGTAGAATTAATCTCTGTTTTTTCTTTCTTTTTGAGTCAATATAGATGAACAGACACCATCAAGGGGCCAAGTAATCTAACAGAAGAGGGCTAAGGTGTGTAACTCTGACTTATGCACATCTGACCGTAGGTGTCTAAAGTTAGGGTAGATGAATTTCAGTTCAAGTGTCCATGACTGTCAAAACTCAGTGTGTAAAACATGCTGAAAAACTGTGTCATTTGATACGTGAGTGACTCAGACCTTGTGCTTGCTCCTCTGAGTTTTAAAGCTTTTGATCTATTGTTAGAAAAGGCTATTGAGAGGGACTATTAATAATTTGGGAGCTGGATGACATCTAAACCAAATTAAGTATTTAAGCACCAAGGTTTTACAAAAGTGCAAAGGATAAATGTATCAGTCTTCTGCATGCCATTTCCCTAAAAAATGAAAGTATACTTGTAGTAAAACTACCAGTGAAAGCCTGCATAACTCAGCAGAAAGAGTGGTCATCATGCAAAAAGCCGCCTTCAGTTACACACTGCAGAACACAAGCCAGAAGAGATAACGTTAAATCTTTTAAATGGTACTATACATATAATCTGAGGTTAAAATCCAAAAAGTACAAGATCAACAATTTAATTTTGATTATCACCATTTGTCAAAGAAAGTTACATGCACAGTCCATTTATTCTCCAAGGCTTCAGAGATGATCAAATAAATATATTTATGCTATTTATGTGATCTTTCTAATGTGGCAATTTTTTCACTTATTTTATGATAGATGGAACTATTATCAGCCACTTCTTTTTGTCCAGTCTGGAGATTCTAGCTCGACCTGTAGTAACACTCGAAAGAGCAGATGCTTAATGACAGGACATACTGACTATTCTAACAATTCCTTGGTTAGGATTGTTTTGCATAATTTATTCTGTCAGTTAGTACAGTGTAAATTGGACTAAATGGTGTGACAGGAAGATTAAAATGAGTGACCAGTGAGAGATGTAGACATGAGGTCAAAAATAGTAACCAGAACATTCTGTGACCTGAATTTTGACATTTTTTTAAACTTTGTTTCTTTTTGTAATTACTAGGCTTGCACAAACATATATTCCATGTTGATTTTAGTAGATAAATGAGAGGTGTCTGTTTAAGAAATACTCAACTCTTTTTTTTTTTTTTTTTTTACTTTTTTAAAAATTTTATCTTCTTCCCCTACATAGACATTCCATACTTCACGTACCTGATTAATGCTTCTGGTTAACAAACAACTTTCAGGGAATTGTTTGAAGACTTGGGAGTTAAGCTTAATTTGAAATTACTTTAATCCCTCCAAATTTTATAACATTGGGAGGAAACAAGCACAAGATCCATGTGTCCACTGAGTTGTTTTATAGATTTTAAATTCCCCCTAAAGAGTAATGCACTGCATATTATGTTTATATATGAGTGACCATCCCCTCAAAATAAACTAAACAGAAACAAACCCCACCATTTTCAGAAGAAGACTTTAAAACATTCCATCAGAACTGACAGATCACTTGGAATCCAATAAGAGTGTAAGTATCTACATGGCACAGCAGGTCACCATAACACAGAGCACAGCTCTGAAAGAGCTGACTAGATTGCTGGAGGTGATGCAGCTAAACAAGGAACCCATAGCATCTCGAGATAAAATATCCTACTTCTCATCAGGGTCAATTAAACCTTTATTGGCTGCTGTGCTAACACCTTTATTTTTTTGTTGGTAACCAGACTAGCCCATTTAGATCCACCTAAGGTATCCCTTTGTAACAGGGGACTGGGAAAGCAAACATGGGCTTGATACACTTAGGACTCATTGAGACCAAGAACACTTTCCTGGGTGGAGCAGCACTTCCTTTGCCAAGAGCCTGACACACACAGTTCGTTGAAGCTGATGTTAAAACTCCTATTGACTTAAAGGGAATGTGAACCAGACTTTGCAGTTTTCCAGCAGTGCGTACAAAGCTGCAGACGGAGAATAAAATCAGGACACAAGCCGTGCAATAGTGGAGAATGAAAATAAGAAAATACTGAATATTTTCTTTTTATCTTCTCCACAAAAGAAAGATGACCCTAACATAGCTATTAGACTAGCAAATGGAAACTCCAGCTTCCTCCAGCACTCATTGTTGTCACTAGGCATTTTAATGACTCCATTTAACACTGCAGCATTTCTTTTACTCAACACTGACTAATAACATGCTGAGATTGTTACACTCTCTGCAAGTGAATTTTTACTGAAGAATGGAGAGGTGAATGCCTGGGGATTTTGCTCTTAAAACTGTAGAGGACCCGTTTGGGATACAATGTGTAAAGAGGAAAATAAAAAAGGGAAGGTTAGTAAGGGAGATTAAAGGTGAAGGAGAGAAACAAGGGGAAAAGCTAATGAAGGAAATTAAATGGATTTAGAATTACTTTGCAGAGCAACAGTAGCAGATAATCAATCATGGTTGTGTAAGCACACAAAAGCTGAATAATAGAAATAGCGAGGTTGTAGAAACATTACAACACACTTCTGGTAAACCTAAAATGTAATCTGCAACATGTTGAATGGTGCAAAGGTTCCACTATTTTCAAGAAAATTGCCCAACTGAACCTTTCTATCTGCTCTTTTTATTCTGTCATGGTAAACATGATTCAGTGACATTAGCGCATCTGTACAGTTCTGGCTGCAGCTCCTACAAATTCAGGCCCTCTGTCAAACCTATCAGATGGTGACTAGTTTCCTTACACTTGCAATATATATGTGAATCTGTTCCTAGTAATGTAAGAATTGTATTAAAACACACCATATGTTACCAATGTATGAGAGTTCCTTTTAAGAGTTCCATTATTACAGACCTAAGCCATCTTCAGATGATTTATGTTTTGTTGTTGTTGTTTTTTTTTTTTTTTTTTTTAATAGTAATGCCTTAGAAAGATAAAATGGCCCAGGTACCTTTAAAAAAATACTGCAAATATGCTTTTTTTTTTTTCCAAGACTACTTTAATATTCTAATATTTGCACTACTCAGCCCTGAATAGTTTTTGAGTTTATTCATCTCTCTTTCATTCTCTGATGAGACTTCTAAGATTAATAGTTCAAACATGAATAACAAATTTTTAAAAGAGCTCATTTTTACTAATGGAGAAAATAGTGTATGCCTTTATTTCTTAGCAAAATAACTCATTTTTCCCTGATAATGAATGCATGTATGTGTAAGTATTTTTTTTGTATTTTTGCCCCTGAGACATTAGCGGGTAAGTAACATTTGGGTCAGTCTTAATGTTCATACTAACTCAATATGTGTGCCAACAGTTTTGCAAATATAGATAATATTGTTAATCAATAGTCTACTCCTGGAATATAATTTTAGAATTTCTATTTTTAAATTATTTTTATATTTGTGTGTATGTCTATATGTGTATATATATATATGTGCTGTATGTTCTGTATGTGTGTTAACTGCAGCATTCCCTGTTTCTCAAAATATGTAGATCTGACTAGACTATCCAGAGGCAAGTAGAATATATTTATGTCCATATTCGATATCACTATAACCTGCTAAGGTGTTTCAATATTGTTTATTGATTATTTCTTTTGCTGACAGGGTGTGGAGAAAAAAAATATGCCAATCAGACAATCAATTTATCATTCTTTGAAAATAATCTCAGCAATAAAGGAAGGGATGGTGTTTTATTTCGAGGGGAAGATATCTACCTTAACCAGCAACAACTGAACAGTATGATATCTGTGAGTAACAATAACTTTCTCATTTCAGAATATTTATTTTTCATTCATTTGTACTTCTTTTTCAGTCACCATTCTTCCAGACGCAGTAATAACTAGTACAAACTGTGCAGCTGCAGATGGCAAAAGCAGTGGACCTGGATCATACGTGTTCAGCATATTACTCACAATAAGCAGTTTCTTTAGGAGCCAAGGGAGTGACTTTCCCAGTTTGTAACTGAGGACTGTGCTGCTCAGGTCTATATGCTTTGTGGGATTGGAGTCCATAAATTTTTAGTAACAAAATTGACAGCACTTTCTTGTTAAAATAATTACCAATATATTCAAACCCACTTAATCTCATCTTAGATTTGTCTCAGCATTTTTTGACATTATCTGAGATTTTCCCATGAAAACTAATGTTTCTCTCTGATAAATTTCCAAAGATTTAGAGGGAGAATGTTTGATTTTTTTAGTTTTCTCAACACAAAGACATCAAATCGCTGTTCCATTCAGCCCAAGATAATGTGTTACATGAACAATGCAACATGAACGAAAGCATAAAACATTATGTATTTAAATAAAATTTGTATTGTAAAGTTAATTGAAATTGAAAACCTTGACAACATCGTGTGCAATAACTGATGCCCACAGATGTTTGAAGTAGAAAATTTGTTGATATAAGTGAAGAATATTGTATCTTATTTACAATGAAATTTTCATATGGCTTTTATTTCTGTGTGCAAAAGTTGTGTTGAAAAATTTCATTAGATCCTGTCAGGTGTGTGGGCAGAGATATATCTGAGAATTGCATATGCATTTATGCTGTAAGCACCTGAAATAAGTACTCGTAGAATATATATATGGAAAAGTTTTGGCTCTATGATAAAGTGATAAAGTCTTTTTAAAGCTGAACTGAAGACACACCTTTTCAGAAGATGAGACTAATAGGACAATGGATTAAAGTAGATGGATGTTATAGAATCCAGTTACCTAGTGTCGAATGGTTTGCTGAATAGAGAGCAAATGTTTAAGCTAAGAATTTCCTATAGGCCTTAACTAAATGAAATTTTAATCAAAAAATAAAAATAAAACTCTCCAATTTCAGTATTTTACCCTGGTAGTAAGACACTTTCTGCTATAATTTCTGACTGTATTTTTAAATCCAGTTTGAAAAGAGGAATGTTTGGAGAAGACTGAATTTTAAGTTCAGCATAACTGGTCAAAAAAAATATTTGCAAAATTTTTCAGAACTTTTTTATTCTTAGCTTTTTGTGTCCTACATCAGAAACCTAGTTGCTTTGAGCAAATTATTATTTTTTTTTTGCTGTAAAACAACAGAAAGCTAAAATATCTACTCGAATGCTCAAAAACCCAACAGCAACAACAAAAAAAACCCAAACAAACAAACATGAAACAAAACAAAAAAACCCAATCCAAAGCAACCCAAACCTAACCTCAGAATTTGGATGAAGTTTTTGACAAGCATGTTTTTGTTCTTTATTAGAACAGACACAAGACTTAGAAAGAATGAACTCTGTTCTATTACTACCATCTGAATAATAATAGTTTGATTTTCTGCACCTTTTTGCATTGATGCCTGGCAAATGCCATGATTTGCCTAATAAAGTAGAATTCTGTTAGTTATGGATTTATTTTAAGAGTAACTGTGCTCTAAAGAATTAACTTCCACCCAAGAAATAATTAGGTTGATGTGTGATGTTAAAGATTTGGGTTCATCTTTAAAACTTCCAAAAATTATGTAATATACTTTTCATTAAAGGAAGTTTTCAAAATTTCATGTAAATTAATTTATTCATAAGCTCATATAGTTATAAAAATGGTAACAGATGTGAACCCTGGAGCACAGTTTTGAGCTCCCAACAATAATACTGCTCTTACAGCCACAAAAAAACCAACAACAACAACAAACAAACAAACTCATTTAATTTACTTTTTTTCCCAAGATATATTGTTCACTAGCAATTTCTTCTTGTGAAATCAGTTTTCAATAAAGTTATAGAAAAAAAAAAAAACAAAATTAAATATCCTCACAACATCTTAATTTTGGGGGTTTAAATGATCTTTTAAACAAACATACTTTTACAATTTTACTTACAAATACTATACTACACTTTATGAGACTTGAACAACAATGGCCCAGGTAATTAAATAAGTACAGAAGTATATAATGATCCTTAGGAATAAGGATAGCTTGGAAAACTTTAGGGTTTTTTATGAAATCTCTTTGGGTTTTCGTTTGCGGGTTTTTATCTCAACTTTTCTTCACTTATGTCACTTCATTGTGTATGAATAACTAAATTTCAGGATATTACCCTAACTGAAATTCAACATGCTAAATACCTTCTAATGCTAGTCAGCAGCACTTAATAATAGGTGATTATGAGAAAAAGATATGCCTTCCCAAAAAAAATTTCATTTTACCAGTCATACATTGAAGAAAAAATTGAGAGAAAGGTCATTCCTCACTTTCATTTGCAGATATACATGAGCAGACTATTATGGCCACATTCAACTTCAAGCAGAGATGTTGCTAGGTGACCAGGAGAGGCTACAGAGGAACTACAGCAACTACATAAATAGTACTTTTCAGAACAGAAACATTTTTCATTACTTTTTTCCTTCATTTAAAGTTTTTAGTAGAAATGTTGCTTTTTGGAAATCTTAACGAGATTTGAGTCATGTGCTCATGAATTAATATTGCTATAGATGGTCACAACCATCTATAGCACATTCATTTATTATGTATTCCCATCCCAGACTACTCCATAAAGAACAGAGCAGTGACAGAGTGTAATAAGATGGAAGTGAATAAACAGTGTAGTATAAAGCACACACTTTTAATTCCACTATTTCTTAGTTCATAACATTTTTAGAGAGGGTTTGATTTGTGGTTCTTCTAGACATACTGGTAAGAAAGCTACTGTCTTATTATTAGGTTTTGAAGTTCCATACACTGCCTTTTCACCGCGCTACTATTTATAGTTATGGACTTGATATTTATGGTACAACATATTGAACATTATTTATAACAGTATTATTTTCTGATTTTTCTTGGCTTAGTGTACTAATATGTTTAAGTATTTTTGCCACTATGAATAGTTTAGTAAGTGAATAATAGCTACTTTTATTTTGTAAAGCTGTTTCTCTTGGTAAAAGAGGTTAATTTACATGCTGAATCATTAGATATTTCATGTATTCATGTATTCACAATGAATAAATGATCTGATGGGATTTCAGACAGCATGTATCAGAGCCCTAAGGGCACTAACAGACCTTAGTGACCCTGACCATTCTAATCTGGGACCTCACTCACAGAAATGAGCCCAGGGGCTCATTTAAACTCAGGCCTGGGCACCCAGTCTTGCCTTGAGCCAGGCTGTAGGAGTACCTTTGCACAGCCCTGACTCTGGACCTGCCTCCTGGATGTATCTTCGTCCTATGTTTCAGGTACCTTGTCTCCTGGATGGGTCCCTTGAACCTATGTTGCACCTTGTCTCAGTGTTGGTCACCTGTGTGGACTATACAGCCATGTTCCAGCCTTATTTCCACTCCTGTTTCTTGCTCTGTCTCCTTTTGCTCCCAACTTCCTGGAGGAATCCTGACTCTGGCTCATTTCTTGCTGTGCTCAAGTTGTCAATAGTCCCCGTTACCATCTCTGAGCTGTGCCTACAGTGTTTAGATGCAGCAGGACTGCACCCCATCAGTGATGACACTGTCCGTGCTGAGGTCACCTTTGTCTCTGGGCTTGCTCATTGTTAAGGAACAGCCCCGCACCTATAGCCCCCTGATTGTAAGCTGTTGTAGCCTGGTAAACATGGTTTTGTATTATTACTACGAGCCCATAGGCCTGGCAGTTCAGGGTCTCTAGTCTTGTTTGAAATTGTAGTATGTGGAGTATGAGAGTATCGTGGTTCAATATAATCGCTCACTCACTCCCCACCCCACCAAATAGGAGGGAGATAAACACAGTTTAATAAAATTGAAAAGTAACACTAATATACTACTACTAATAATAACATATATAAAATGGAAATAGCATATAAAATAAAATATACCAAATGCAATTCCTCACAAACTCTATCTGCCTGAAGCTATCAGTCCCAGGAAGCAACACCTGGGTGCTGAACAGCCGATACAGGAAAGAGAGGAAAAGGCAGAAGACCCCAGAGGCCTCTGCAAAACAGCAGGATTGCAAAAGGCCAAACCAAAGAAAATCCCAAACAGAATTCCACTGAATAGATCTCCCTCTTGACTCTGAAAAAAACCCAGCTGGAAGATCCTGACTCTCCTTAAGTAGGAAGCATGACACTAATGGCACAGAATATTCTTATTGATCAGTTTGGATGTCAGTCAAGGTCTGCCCCATTTATGCCCCCCCTTCCCAGCTGCCTCACACCTGTGGTGAGAGCTCAGAGGCCTTGGCTCACAGATTACAGCAAGTAAAAACATTAACTCTGTCCTGCGGTGTTATCTTCTTGTTCTCAAACTAAATACAAACAATGACCATGTTAGCTACAAAAAACAACTTGTACGTAAATGGAAAGGAGGATGAATAAAAGGGACCTGTTGTGCATGAAGAACGCTAGTGAGTACATTTGTTTAACTGATCCCTATGCCTGATTGTTGCAATCTATCTTATTTTCTACTATATTTTTTAATGTGTAATCTCTCTCTTTTCTGTGTCTGAATGCTTCAGAGTTTAAGTGCCAGCAAATGAAGAAAGCTGTGTGCAAGAGAGATATGAGTACAGGAGGGACAGTGGGCTGCAGGGTTTGTAAGTTTAAGTGTTGACAACTAGAGAGATGGGCATGTGTGTGTATATATATTGAAAGGTTTAAGTACCAGCAACTGGAGAAGAGACTGTGCGTCACGGGTCTCTAGGATCTAGGTGCCAGCAAGCAGAGTGGTGGACATGCAACAGAGGTTTGGCAGGTGAGCAACTGGGAAAGGACCATAAGCCTTAGGGCTGGTAGGTCCAGGTGCCAACAATTACAGAAACTCCAGGTGCGTGCTTCCATGTGTAAGAGCCAACAACTAGAGAAAAAGGCATGGGTCGGAGGATTGCAGGTCTTTTTGTCAGCAGCTGGAGGAACCCACATGGTGTGGATGCCAGCAGTTTAAAAAAAAAAAGAGGCAGTTCACAGGGATCTTAGGTCTGTGTCAGCAACAGGAAAGGTCAGGGTGTATATGTGAAATGACTGCAACTAGAAAGATGTAAGTGCATTTATTCTTCCTCTGTGAAGTTTATCATGCATATGTGCAATTCACTAGTGAATTTCAAGCTTGACTAGCTGGTAAAGAGGAGGAGATCTGTATACTTGGTAAGTGGGATCAGAGGCTGGACACGGATGTTATTAGATAAGCTGAGGCCCCATGCTGATATTCAAAGGATTTGTATGAGTGTGCTTGCATTGTTGAAATTCAATCCTGATCAGCTGGAGATGAGGAACAGGACTTGGATATTTGTACTTATGCTTTTTGAGCTCTAGGAGTACCATATGTGGGTGCTGCTAAATGTAGCTTGAGCTTGGTTGAAGACATAGCTGTCTAGAGCCTAAGCACATCCTCTCAGAAGAAATGAAGACCCTTATACCTTGGAGGCGCTCCTCAAAATTAGAATTCCTGTGACAGACTCACGATTTTCTGGAGGGACAAAGAAACTTGACAAATAAAACCTTACTCTTTAATTCACTCCAGGAAGAACAGAAAAATGCAAATGCTTTTGTTGTTGTTTGTTTTTTGTTTTTTTTTTTTTTAAAAAAGGAGGTTATGGCAGATTCCAGGAAATCATTGACACCTATGGTTAAGCAAATTGGACTACACTATAATAGAACTAGAATTAGTAAATATTCAGAGGAAGTACAGTCTCTCACCACAGACTTTTCAGGAAGCTAAGCAAACATAAGATAAAGTTTATTACATCTATACATAGGTGGTTAGCAGGCAAGAAAAAATGCTTTAAATTGTTTAAAATTGTTTGTGCTGAGATCTGTATTATACAGAAAAAGGCAGGAATTGTGATATTGTTGCAGATGATACTAAGTTATTCCAAGTACTGAATAAGGGAACCTGCTCTGAAGTGTTAGAAGCACCACATGAAACTGAACAATTAATTAATAAAATACCAGATTAATTTTGAGGTAGATAAATGTTAAATGATTATTGATATCCATTAGAAATAATAACCTTAACCTCACATATAAAACAAAGGGGTTAGAATTTAAGACATTTGGATTTATACTAGAAAGTATTAACAAAACTCTTTCTGATACTCAGTAGCTTTCAATAAATGAAAATAAATTGTTCATAATGTTTTAGGACTGCAGAAAAAGCATTATTCCCTTCAATAAACAGCATATGTTCATAGGATAATTCAGATTACAAGGGACCTCAGGAGGTCTTCAATCAACCCTCCAGGTCAAAGTAGAGACAGCTGTGACATTGGACCATAGTACTCAGTGTTATGACCAGACAGGTCTTGAAACTTCTAAGGACAGAGAATGCACAGTTTCTGGGCACTGTCTTAAAGGACAAACTTTTTCACCCTGAAGTAATCTGAACTTCTGTGGTTTCAATCCATGTAGTGTCTCTGTTACTGTAAACAATTCAAAGCCTTAACAAAAAACAGATGTGGCAGAAGCAGAAATGGTGAATAGGATGATTAGAGCTACAGCATAATTTCATATATGAGGAACAACTAGACTAAGATCAGAGTTTCAGTGTTGAAAAAGAGGCAGCTGAAACCTATCAAATCGTGAGTGGTATGGAAAGGAGGAATATGCAGTCACGATTCTTTGCATTTCCAGAGGAAGTGCTAGCTTACGCTGAACCTAGGAGGTTTACGTTCAAAACTGCACTGAAATAAGGTTATGCAAAGTCTTTGAGCATGAAAAAGCTTGTCCGCATAAATGCCTCAGCTGAGGTCCATGATATAATGAGTTGATATGTGTCATCATAGCAAAAGACATATGCCAAGTGTCATGGTTAAAGGGCAGAAAGGACTGTGGAAGGAAAAAATGTGTGATTGACTGAATGAACAGCTTCAAAATACCTTCAGGCATAAAAAGTTTGCTACAACTTTGGGACCAGCCATCTGAGCTCTTAGCCACTATTAGCAACAGGACAGCAAGGTGAGGAAGGGGGCAAATATATCTGAACAACAAACATAATGTGCCCTTCGGCAGGAAAAGCAGGCATGGCAAAGGAGGCATTAAAAGCTGTGACCACAGGAACAGGCTTCTGCAATGAGTGTTGATGTGAAGTGTAATAGGTTTTTACTGTGCGTAGACCTGTACAGTCCACATGCTGACTATGAGTAACACATCACCTTCCAGTATGCTGTAGTCATGGTCTGATCCTAGGCACTTTGTAAGGATAAAATTTTATATAGAATTTTCAGTAAGTATCCATAGATTTTTGTGCATAAACATCATTAAAAGGTATAAAAAGACAGTGTAATTGGTTGCACATTTTAAAAGTCATGCGTTAGGAGTCAGAATTATTTTAAAATTATTTTTTGCCTTAGGGTTATAGATATCTCTCTCTCCTGAGGGTTGTAGATCTATCACTCTCCTGTAACAATTTGGATGATATAGCAGACTTACAGGGTTTAAATGAAGAACACTTTTCAGACATCTTGATTGGCTTTTCACCTACAGCAGATATATTTGCAATGGTAGGTCTTTTAACATCACTGTGTCATATATTAATCAAAATGTTAAAGACAGTTATCTAAACTGTGAAAACACACTGTCAGGATATATTGTCACCACTCTGAGAAACCGTGATCAGTAGACCAAGGTTTATGGAATAGCTTAAGTTACTGGTCTTTAAGGAGTTTACTTTAAGTACACAGGCTCCAGCTTCACAGGTGCTTGAATTTTCTTCATTTTCTCTATTTTTACCAGCTGCTCTTTCAGTGAATTATAGAAATTATCTCCAGGGCAGAGTGTTCTCAAGGAAGATAACAATAAAAAAAGAACATTTTCTAGCATACTGGTAGAACTGTTGATTTCTTAAAAAGACTTAAAAATAAGTTTGACCTTTCCAAATTTCAGGTTTTAGGGGGAAAAAAAATTGTCTTTTAAAATTACATGTTTGCACACCGAATTGCTCCATATTTCTGAGCCTCAAATTCTCTTTCCTTTTTACTTCCCTATAGGGATGTTTAAACTAATACTGTAGTTCTCAGTGCCTCACTTTACTTTGGGAGGGGGGGCAACAAATAAAAGGCTTTCTACAGCAATATTTTCTAAACACTTTTATGGATTCTGTGAAACTCACTTTATAAAAATAAGCTACACAGATCCTTTTTCTATAACCTTAATTTAGATCTATTCAGAGAAATGACTGACAGCTAATAGCTTTAATATTTCTATAATTTTTTGGTACAGTAAAAATCAATGCAGTTCAACCAATCACAATAACTTTTTACTATTTTTTGGGGGTTTTTTTATTCCTTTTCCTGGTGTTTCCCCTTCCCCAGTCACACAACAGAAGTACTTGCACACACACTGGGCTGGATATAAATAGCCAAAGTCTTATGTTAACTCTAGGATCTGACTGTAAGTTTTTAATAAATCCACTTATATTCTTTTATATCCCAACTTTGGTGTTGGTTTCCTACAGTTAAAAATGCTAATCAACAAATTTTATATATTTGCATGAAAATACATCTTTGGAGAGTTTCATTCAGGAGACTTAAATTATAGTATGAAATTTAAACAATTATAAGGCACACAAATAATAAACTTTGTGGAAATACAGAATGTATTAACTTTCAGTAGGTTTCACTAAGCAGCAGTTTAAGAGAAAAATTTTCATAACCAGCAACCATAAGAAACCATGGCTCGGGTAGCCTGTTGCTGGAAATGGTGTAAAATTGGTTTCTTATTAATTGATTATTCAGTTTTAATCAAGATTTTCCTTTCATGTTATATTTTGGGATTGCTACAGTACATTCATGTGAAGATTACTGAAGAATATTTTTTTCATTAGTTTACTTCATTCCATTGTGCATGCCAAATCCTGGTTTTAATCTTTCACTTTCTTTACCCTTACACATATTCTCTATTCATTACAATTAAGTCTGGTGTACTATAGGGGAAAGCAAAACATCTTCTAAGCATGTATTGAAAGTTAGATTAAGACTGATTGCCGGCATCTGTTGACAACTGCTTCAGCTGATATACACCATCTAGATACCCTCTTCAGATATATTACTCAGAATTCAAAAGGCACATGTTCTAAGTAACTAGGAAAATATCATCATGATCTTCTGAGAAGCTGCTATACTGTGGGAGATAATGTTTATGAAAATATCAGATAAAGATATGGTCAAGATTCATTGAAAGAGGTACAGTAAATATATATATATATACCTTGCAAGAAAGTGTACTTCAACAGTTCTATTACCACACTTTAATGTGGTAAAACTTTTCCACTTCTGTGTTTCTTAAATCCTGCTTTGCAGTGTCAGCAAAAAGCAAGAAACCGTGTAGTGTTGGGATTTAAGTCAACATAGAAAAAAGTGAGAGTATAGGAAAAGAGAATCACAGACAATAAAAGGCAAACAAGAATGTTTGTGTTTATTGTGACAGGTGCCTTAAAAATACATTAAAATAGCAGGAAGGTGTCTTAGATTATTTATTTCCAGAAGGAAAACACTTTCTATATCCTATTTTAGGAAAGGGATTTTGTTTTTCCTTTTAGTTTATGTTCACAAAACTTCTTTACCTTGCAGTTCTGTAGTTAAAGCTAAATTTCCTCACTACAGCAGATATTCTGACTAGATACCTATTCTTGGTGTATACAAGTAAGGTGCCTTATCTGCCTAACAAGTCACATGGTAGTTAATGGTGCTAGAGAAATTAATGTCTTCTACATCACTGATTTTCTTAGTTTTATAACTCCTATTTTTTGTTGAAATTAAGTTGTCCATTAGTGGAAGCTGAATTTCTCTTTGCTTTGGAGACAGAACTCTGTCCCTAAAGCAAAGAGAAGGTTTAGAGTTAATAAGCTTTATATATCTCTCATGTCTAAATGTTAGCTGAGGTAACACATTTCCCAGTAGTTGAGTTTTAAGCTGATTAATTACTGCCAAGAATTTTAGCTGGAAAAGCTCCCAGTTCCCTAAGAATTACTCCTCACAATGAGGATGATATCAAGAAAGTGTAGGCTCAAGAACCCTTCACTGCGCACTCTCCCAACACTGAAGAAGCCTATTCATGGTAAACTATAAACAGCAGAGATAATACCACACTCCAGCCTCCATTTTTAAGGGCCTACCTAATCTAAATTAATTACACAGGAAAAATATTACAGCCACATCTTTTCCTCTTGGCCAGCTGCAAAATGATAGTTGCTAGCTTATCCTTCTAAATAGACTGAGTTGAGGTTGTAATCACACCTATTTTCTGAGATATTTAATGCATTTGTTAAAATGTATTCTTGGGACTGCTCAGGTAAAATAATTTGGGGAAGAAAAACTATTATCTTTGTTGGTAAAGACAGAGCATGATGCCTTTTCAGATAAACAAGTTGGGTTTCCTTCTGCTTTTTTTTTTTTCCTTTCTCAGTTTTATGGACCTTACAAGATTGAAGTTTGATGAAATATTTTGCTTCTTTTTGTTCTTTCTGGTTAAAGTCACCCTTGATAAAAATGTGGGTTTGATTACATAATTTGATCTAAATTCACAGAATTTTGCTCATTAGAGAGAAAAAATAAAGGGCAATAATTTCCAAAAGTACCTATGGTGGCATATACACTTTTTCTCTAATTGCTCATTCCTTAAAGTGACGAAAGGGTACTTTACTTTTTAATTAAAAAAAAAAAAAAAACAAAAAAACAAAACAAAACAAAACAAAAAACAACTAAAAAAAAAAAACTTTCTCCATTTTCCTTCTAATTTGCAAAATAATCTAGATATGCAATCTAGCTGAGACACTTTCAACAGACTCACTTTACAATATCTGGTATATATTACATTCTAAAAAGTAACAAGTTAAGAAACCTAAGAAAACGCAGGTGCAGTTGCCTGCTTGCATATTCGTACATGTGCAAACATTTCACACACAGTGAATATAGTGGCTAGAAGAAGGAGAAATTGCTGTGAAGTTCTTGAGTTTCTTCATTCTTACTGTACAAGTACTAGTCTGGAAACATGTATTTTCCTCATTCAGGCATACTTGATGCAGGAATAGGCCAGAAATATCACACTTAGATCATGTCAAAAGATATAACAATTTTTGCATTTTTTTTTTTTTTAATTTAGTCAAATCACATTAACTTATTGTCCATTACCATTATGATTTCTCATTACTCATATTTGCTTCTTCTTTCATATCAGATAATCTATCCAAATGATCGTTCGTCATTATTGTGAAAATTACTGTAATGTTTTGCAACAATTTGAGATTCTGACAGACATGGTATATCGTAATAATTTACAAATGGCTTCCAGGCTTTATCAGAAAAGCCTTTTCTTTCTACCATCTGCTTCAAACACACTTTTGTCTCTTTATTTGATATTAAAGAAATAGATGTAGGATGAAAACCTGTTTAAGTTAGAAATGTCAGGTTCCATCACACCACATAGGGTTTATTTCACATTTAACGATGGTATTTTTAAAATGTAGTAGTGTTAGCATTAAATAAAAGTTTTGTTTATAATCTGTATTTTTCACAATTACATTAATAATGTACATGCTTCAAAAGATTGTGGTAAATCCTTTAGTACTGTTGATCCGTGATGATACAAAGTTATGTAATATATTAGAAATCTTGCATTCTAGAATCATGTGAAAATGATGGGTCTCTTTCTCCAACTTTTCTCACACTACACCAAATTATGTGATCTGCTGTCTCAGGTTTCTCTTGAAGAAGAAAAAAACATAGGATTCCATTAGTAATATTGTTTTTCCTGTCTTGAAAAGCCTTTTTTCTTTGAGAACTTAGAATGTGCCTCCCCCAAACCTCCTAAGAAACACACACACATACAAAAAAAAAACAAAACACCACCACCAACAAAAACCAAACAAAACACAAAAACTCAAAAATATCTAACCTCCAAAAGTGTCATAAAACATGACATAACTTGTAATTTTCCATAATCTCATTTCAAAACTGTTTTGCTCCATGCTTCAATGAAACATTCTGCAAGTTATTATTCTGATGTTGCAGGATCAAAATAAGGGTTTATCACTCCTTTTTACATGTGTAATATGCAAACCTTTAGGTGGTTTGTGGTAGGGTTAACCTTGAATGATCTGTGACTCTACTTCATCTCAGACAGTCTAATCCTTGGCTAATTCTCAAACAGGTAAATAGATACATAGATAGACGGAGAGAGGAAACCAGTTATAATACTCACAATCTGATATTTAAAAACAAACATACAAACAAAAAACAACAAACAAGCAAACAAAAAAGGAAAATCTGGTCTTATTCCATAACACTAAAAAAAACCCCTCAGCTCGAACAACTAGAAAGACTTTCTAAATAATAAATACATAATCACTTTTTATCCAGTAGCTGTCAGTGATACACAGAAAAAGATCTACTATGAAAGAAATTTACATTTAAGCCAGATATTCTTAGATGTGATTGTGGATCTGCTAGGTCAGAAATGATCTGCTTGTTCCTTGCTACATGTGTCAGTATACAGGTACCATTGCTGTCAACTGAAGAACAATTAATGAGATTTAGTATGCTTATATATGCAAGAATATGTGTTTACAAAGCTCAGACACATATTTGTACAAATAAATACAAAAAACAGATGGCAATGGGAAGTCAAGCCAATATTGGTTTGATCAATTAGCATTAATAACTGAATGAAAAGAAAATTCTGTCAAACTGAAGGGGAAAAGCTAAGTGAAAAACACAACGTAAAATAGGTTTTCTTTTTGTGTGTGCGTGTTTGGTTGGTTGGTTTTTTTTTAGTTTTATATCACCACCAAGATATCATCCAAATCAATTCTGACAAGCCATGTCAAGACATCTGCCTTCTTTGAACCATAAGATGTGACCATCAGTTGCCTTCAAATATTATTGACTACTGAGTTCTATAAAGAAAAACATATTCAATTCTGCTTCCCTCTGCTATTGAAGAGAAATAAAATTTTCAGTAACTTATAAAAATAAATATGAGGAAAATAATATTTTTATGAATATATATATAATATTTCACGTTACTGTTTCTGAGAAGCAGGAAGAAAATATAGACGAGCTTGCATAATGAAGCTGAAATTTTGACAAGGAGGCAACTTGTCTCCTGTGTTCTCTTTTGGAATTACAATAATACAATCAACAAACCAGTATTGAATTTCAAAATATATTTTATAATCCGTCATACTATCTGTAGTGAAAGATTGTGTTTCAGATAAAATGCAGTTCAGGAAAACTCATCCGTTTCATTACATTTCCCAGAAAGTGGACATTCCCTTTAATATATATTGCAATCTGAAGAGTGACATACTGGCAAAATGAAAACAAATGACAGTGTTATCTCCAAAGAGACAATGTATTATTTCAAAATGTATGGAAAGTGCCTTGCTATGCCCTTATGACAGTTAAATTCTCAAAGTGAGACAGGCAAAAAATATAGTCAAGGAGACACAAGAAGTGACCCTCCTTTTTTTCTTCAGTGTGGGGATAAAGAAAGATAGAGGATAATGGGCGGTGATGAAATAAGTGAGAGGGGAGGGGGCAGTGAAGGGATGACGATGTGGGGTGTGTGTATTTTATTGAAGTCTCTCTGTGATGTATGCAAAATGAAACCAACAGTTCTGAATCAGAAAAGACAGTTTTGATTTATACGATGCCGATTAAAAGAAGATTGGCTTTTAAGTGTCACATATCTCATAAGAGAATGGGAATATAGTTAAAATGAAAATAAAAGTAAAAGATAAAATAATCAGATTAGATGATGGTGTCACTGGTGATTAAGTCAGTTGAATAGATGCCATGTTCTCCAATATGATTTCTTATGTCAGGATTGAAATCTTATTCGAAGGTATACATTTACACCAGAATTAAGCAGAAACATTGTTTCATATTCAGTTTGGAAACATGTAATCTCTATGTTAAGTTTTTCAACATCTCATATTTTCTCTCTTGAGTTGTTCTGAATAATCATGCACTAACATTTTAATAGGTTTTGATATCTTTGATTGGAAAGTGCTATAAAAACATCAACACACACTCTCCTACAAAATACAAAAAGTAGAATTGATTTCATAGATTGAAAACAAGATGCAGATTGCCTTGTTTCTAACATTGGCCTGATATCAGATGTTTCAGGGGAAGTAAAAATCACACAGAAGATATTTGTGGTTTAGAATAATAAAAACCTTGTTACAAAATTTTTATCTAATGACATAATAAAAAGACTTTCCTGATAATTATTTGAATATTCGTATTTGTTGTTAGCATTTGTAATACCTCCTCTAGATAGCAACTCTTCAGAAATAATTGGCAAAGCTTTCATTTATTTTATTGGTAAAAATTATGTATTCTAACATTTCTGATGCACTACAAAACAAATATACATTCACTGAAACTATTTTTTAATAAAGTATTATAAACATATACTTTTGCCTCAGATCCTAGAAGTATGTTATGTATGTATAGAATAAAGCCCTTGTTTCAAAGTTATAAAATGTCAATCTCATTGTCTTTGGCTATGTTTGCTAGAGGTTTGATAAAAATGAAGCACTAAGATGAAGTAATTCCCTACTCATATTCATCTTAAAATAGTTGTTCAGTGATTTTCTAATACACATCATTCTGGAATTACACCGTATTCTGTAGAGAGGATTATAAATACTTCATGCACAGGATATCCAACATTTTAAGTAGTATATTAATCTGCTAAAGTAAATCCCTACAGTCTTATAAATGAAGTGTACTGATAGCTGCCGGACAAAAGGTGAAAACACAGGTCTTAATACCACAAACACTATAAATATATACCAAATTTGATGATTAGTATAGTGAAGGGGAAAGTAAGTATCCAAGAATAGGCAAAAAATGTTGAAAGTTAAGAAATTATGAAACTCTACTCTCCATCTGCTAATTAAATAATGTGTGTTCGGGTAAAAATAATTTCTCCAAATTAATAGCAGAATTTTTTAACCATTTCCTACTGCTTTGTAGTCCTAACTGACCTGGAGTTTTTCACAGGTTCTAATGAGCTTAGTTTAAGTTGAAGGAAAGGAGACAGCTGTCACTGTGCAAAAAACTTACTGTATATTTTTTGAAGATTCATGAAATGTAACTTTGCATCTGCTAGGGCTGCACTAAATAACAGAACAAGTGATGGTATGCAAATAAGACAAGTAGAAGCTACAACATGGAGAAGTATATCCGTTCACTTGTAACTCAAAAAATCATGAAAAGAATGGAAAGGAAGAGAAATAGGGAGAAAATAGAAATGAAGGAGAGTGGTTTTGTAAGCTTTCATGTTCACTTGTAAAATGAATGCCTTACAACAACTGTTCTATATTCACCCCAGCTCCATATTAGAGGAAGATCTATAAATGCACCATACTGCTCTGTGCCTTGGTTTCTAAGAAAGAAAGAAGATGGAAATCTGTTTTTTTAAATAAAATAGTGTCATGGAGTGCAACCATCCCAGTCCAGATGATGAGGATATTGTCTGTACAAGTAGGTAAATGTAGAAGAAATTATAATGCATTTATTTTGGATCAATGGAACAATATGTAGGCAAATTACTCTCTGTGAAGAGTCAGTGCTACAGAATTAGTCTACATTCTTTCAAGGATTGCAAGAAAATCTTCAGTTCCTCCAGTGTGAACAGAGTATTAGGAACACTATGCTTGAAACAGAGTGCCCTTTGATGTCCATTTCCCATAAAGAGTTGCAGTGGTTTTATTTCTCTTTAGAAACTAATCACACAAGACTCCTACATGTTGCAACTGTAAAAGTCTGTACATTGCTTTGTCAAATAAAGCATCAATAAATCAAATCTATTAACATATGAATACACTCAACTGATCAGATAAATTATACAGGGCCCTTGCATTCAGCAACAAACACAGAATAATTTTGACAGTGGTATTGTATTTTTAAAACTGTTTCAAATATTCCTGTGCACACATAACCTCAATAAAAGTACAGCATTAGAAAACTTTATTACTTGATGATATTTTGTAATAGATTATAACAGTTAATTTTGGTGTTACACAGAATGCATTTAAACCAGTGTGAAGAGCGAAGTGCTTCATAGGTTGTTTGGATATAATTTCAATCTAAATCACAACATGAAGCACGGCAAATAGTAATTTTCTGTGCAAATTGAATGTGTGAGGTGATTGTTTACAGTCTGTGGAGGTATGTGACATATAATATGTGGATGTGTATCTTTTCAAGAGCTGAGTGACAAGTATGAGAAATGGCTCTCAGTAGTGGTGACTGCACTCCTAGCCCAGATGACAAGTTTGGGGGTACTTCCCTGGAGGGCAGTTAGAAATTGAGAATCACAGTAGTGACTAGAGCTACACTGAAAAAGAACACTGCTGTTATCTATTTTAAGAAAATCATACTTTCTGTGTAGTCTGGAAATGGATACTTAAACTTTAGATTGATTGCATTGATTTTTTACAAAGACAGAGAGACAATATGGACATTTTGAAAAAGAAGTTCTTCTGCAATTACACATCTTTTTTTTTTTTTCTTTGTCATTATACTTCTGCTTATGAAAATATTTACATTGTGCTGTTACAGTCTCCTGTGTCATAGATGTACTAAAATTGTTATAATTCATCAAAAAGTCACTGATTAGTTAATGTCTTTATATCTATACACACCCACCACAGGACACAGTGCAGACAGAAGGACTGAAAATGAGCCTGTGAAGCCAAGGGTGAGGGAGTTTTCTCACTTCCTTTTCTCACTACCTTTTTTTTCCTGCATCAAGTGAGAATATCCTGTGTTGCATTTACTGTCTATTGCTTCTTACCCTGTTGTTGTGCACCTCTAAGAAGATTCTGGGTCCACCTCTCTAAGCTCTGCTTTTAGGTATTATCATTCGTGTGCAGGGAACTGCTTGAGAGACTCCAGCACAGAGCAATGAAGATGATTAAGGGAGTGGAGCATCTCCCTTATGAGGAAAGGCTGAGGGAACTGGGTCTCTTCAGCTTGGAGGAGACTGAGGGGCGACCTTATTAATGTTTATAAATATGTAAAGAGTGAGTGTCACTAGGATGAAGCCCGGCTCTTCTCAGTGACAACCAACGGTAGGACAAGGAGCAATGGGTACAAACTGGAATACAGGAGGTTCCACTTAAATATGAGAAGAAACTTCTCAGTGAGGGTAACAGAGCACTGGAACAGGCTGCCCAGGGGGGTTGTGGAGTCTCCTTCTCTAGGAAACATTCAAAACCAACCTGGACACATTCCTGTGTAACCTCATCTAGGTGTTCCTGCTCCAGCAGGGAATTCGACTAGATGATCTTTTGAGGTCCCTTACAATCCCTAACATTCTATGATTCTATGATTCTATTATATTATATTCCTTTTCTCCTTTTAAGTAAGTTTGAAGAAAAAACAATCCACTTAGCCTTTCCTTGTACTTTATGTTTTTCAGTCCCCCGAACATTTATGGGCTCCTCTTTGGATGCACTCTGGTATATCGCTGTCCTTTCTTCTCTTTCAAGAAAGTTTAAAATTAGATGTGACACTCCAGATGTGTCCCTCACAAGTGATAAAGAGATGGAAAAAAAATAATTTCCATTAGCTTACAGGCTTCCATCTCACTAATACAGCCCAAGATGTTGGTAACTATCTTTGCTACAAGTATGTATTGCTATTTTATGTTCCAGCTCATCTACCAGGGCCCCAGTGTCCACTTCTGCAAAGCTTTATAGGCAGTCAGTCTCTAGCCTGTACTGGTGCATGGGATTATTCCTGCCCAGATGTGTGACTTTTCATTTGCTGTTGCTGAACTTGATAAGATTTCTGCCAGTCCTTTTCCAGCCTGTTGTGATCCATCTAAATAGCAGCCTTCCACTACAGCATAACTGACTGCCCCCTCTGTGTTTCGTATTGACTGCAAAGTTGCTCAGAGTGTACGCCATACTGTCATTCATCTTTTTAGTGAAGGCA
Organism: Patagioenas fasciata; assembly: GCF_037038585.1. Taxonomy (NCBI): domain Eukaryota; kingdom Metazoa; phylum Chordata; class Aves; order Columbiformes; family Columbidae; genus Patagioenas; species Patagioenas fasciata. The sequence goes on along the minus strand of NC_092520.1, from coordinate 42,311,302 downwards.
TCAGTCAGGAGTGGCTCAAGTATTGATCCTTAAAGGGAAGCTCTAGGTATGAACTAGACTTCTATTAGTTATAGATTGTAGTAATGATAGGCACACTTTGAGACAATAGTCTACCAGTTTTCTGTTCATCTTGTTTTCCATAAATCCAGTTCATGCTTCATCATTTTGGCTGTGAGGACAATATGGGATATTGTGTAAATCCCTTGCTGAAGTCATGTGACATCTTCTATGTTATCATTTCTCTTCCACATTATCTGGTTATTAACATCATCTGGTTATGCAGTATTTTTCCTACTTCTTGTCTTACAAGCATTTTGTTCCTTTATTAGATCTGTTTATCCTGGTTTTCAGCCCTCTACTGTAATGTCCTTCTCCTCCTTGTTTCTTCTGCAAGTTCAGTGCTTGGCAAGTTCATATTCTCAGTCTTTTGTTCTACCTTTTGAGCAATAAAAGGGCCCAAACAGGTTCAACCTCACAGCTAAATTGAAATAATATTACTTTTGTATGGAAAATTCAGGAATATGTGTTCACGTTTCTCAAGACACCCTACATCCCTGAACCCGATAGTATGTGTAGAAGACAGCCATTTCTGATGTAAACTTGTGGTCACTTCCAAAGATCAAAAAGGCTTCCCAGTTGTTCTATTAAATGCAACCTGTCTTTTCAAGATTTTTGACAATAGTGGGACACTACATTTTTGAGACAAGACAATCTGTAGCAAATTAAAATTGCAAAAAAACATTGCGAAGATTGAGATGCACAAGCAAAGGGCAAGAGATGCAACAAGTGGATTCATCAGTCCCAAAGCCTTTAGGAATTTTAAAATGTTTTTGTTTGCTTCTAGCTAGCCATGATAAATAAAAGGAGAATTGGTTTCTGATGTGTGGTTAATTGACTATATGATAAAGGAAAAACTGAAGTCATAAACATCTGAAAGAGAGTCCTTTATTACAAAATTATTTGTAACTTATTTGCCTACAGTCCCCAAAACCTGGTTATGTGAGCTACATGGAAGTCTTCAAAGGGCAAGATGTGCCCTTGATTTTGGAGGAGCGCTTCAAATTGATTTTGCTTCAAAATTTGTTGAATAGTAAATATAGCGTATAACATAATTTTTTTTCTGCATTTTTAGCTTGCACGTGTTTGATTTCTCAGCTGTACTTTGTATAGTTTCCTCTGTTTAGTTGAAAATTGTATACTCATTTAGTTTGCAAGTAGAAAAGATTTATTTTTACATGTATCTAATTATTTACAATAAATTCATTACCTTTGACTGAAAGGATAATTTTGTGTAAAAGGAGATTTTGCATTTAACTAAACTGTAACATCATTTAAAGGAATGCATGATTATGTATGTCCACAAAAGACACATACTTGTAGAGTAGGATATCATATAATGAGATTTAATGTAACCTTGCCCTAATTTTCAGGTGAAATAGGCTGTCACAGTTCAAAGCCTCTTCAGTAGCAGTCAGTTCACTCTAGAAATGTGCTAGAGGAACAAGATAATTGCAAGAGTAATGATGAGTAAGATGAACAAGATAATTATCACTGAGATTAAGGATTTCTTGTTTTTTGTTTATTGTCAATATTGTTGCTATAGTTGCAGACAGACATTGATAAAAAGTTATACATTTATGTAAGATTTTCCAAAGAGAAAAAAATATTGAATTATATTACTCATTTTCTCTTTGTTGCATTTGTGACATCACCAAATCCAGGCAAAAAACAAAGTATATATTTTCTTATATTTGCAGAATACAATGATTTTGTCAAGCAAAAGTATTGTATGAATTTTAACACAATAAATATCAACCCAGAAAAAATTTCTGAATTTGCGTTCTTGCTAAAATAAAAACCACTTTTCTTGAGAAAACAAATTTTAAAATCATTTACTTTTCTAATTACAGACTCAAAGCTAATAATGACAGAGACAGCTATTGATTGTAAAAGATAATTTTCTATGTGCACTTAGTAACTTATGGACATATCAGTCTACAATTTTACTATCAGGATCTAAACTACATCCAATCCTATGTCTAAATGTTTGGATAAAAACTATATAATATACATATCCATATTTCTATATGGTATGTATATCTGTACAGAAATTCTATATTTATACTCCTTTTCTGATACTTTTTTTTTTCTTATTTAGTATTTCAAATATAAAATTAAAAAAAAAAAAATAGGTTCTAGTTCCTTAGGAAATCTGGTAATGTGGAAAAGGGTAGATTTTCACAAATTGAAGATATGATTTCCACTATGTGACAGAGGCAGAAGTCTAATTAACAGATCTTCTATGATTTCACCAAGGAAACTTGAGTCACACATATTCAATCACAGTAGTATTTGAAGTGGCATAATTTTCTTAAAATACATACAATTGAAAATGCACCTCAAATCCCTTTTTAAAGATCTCCATAAAGATCATCAGCCATGCTAATGTTATGAAAATTTTCAAGGCTAATAAATAAACAGATGAAAACTATTTATTTATTAATTTGGACCAATTAGAAAATAAAAAAAAATCATCTTCTCTAATACTTCATTCTCTTGTCTGTAGTGAAAAGGAAAACTGGTTGACTAGTATAGCAGCTAACTCTCTGGGAAACTTGAGACTGTGTATTAGTCACAGATAAATCTATAAAAAACTGTTATTAAAGATTTAAGATTCTAGATACTTACATATTACTTATCTTATCTTACATATAAGTTCCCTAGATGTGTATGACAATGTAATAACACATATCTCTTGACCAAATACGTAATGCCTAACCTTTTTTTGCTTTTGGAGACTTAAATTTTCTCTACCTGCTCAGCCCACTAGAGCAGATTAACATCCAGGTTATGAGACCATGGCTCAAATTTTCTCCTCTGCCTGACACAGTTTGGATCCAGATACATTTTCCCTGAAGTTGTCACTTTGAAGAGATTTTTTTTTTTTTTTTTTTTTTCCAGAATAAGAACATAAGGATAAGAAATCTCCTGAAACATTTGAGGCTTTGGCTCAAATTTACAAGTTTTACTCTCCAATTGAAGGAAGAAGGAAATTCTACTCATCTTTTTGAGCTTTTAACTTAAGAGTTTGATATATGAATCTTGAATCAACATAAGAAATCTATTGAAGCTCAGCTAGGTACCTAAACCCTGGAAAGAAAGTTTTTAACACACAAATTTCCTCTGTGTTTCTTACTGATGTATTGTTCCATATCTAAATTCTTATTAATTCCTTTCTGAAGTGCCCAGGTCTACTTCTGCAAAGCATATTTTTTATAAAACTACCAAGGCAATGCCAACTACAGGCATTTATAAGACTACCAAGAAACAAATGAAATTGCTGGTGAAAACTTTAAAAAGTTCTTAGCCAACATATCTTAAATTTAGATGCATAAGATTTCCCTTCCTCTTCCTATCCAACTCACAAGACAATAAGTTCATGGTCAGTGTCAGTCTTTTTGTGCCACTTAATGCTCATGAGGCCTAGGTGTAGGCAAGCAGTAGGTTTTTTACGGCTCAACTTCACCTTGAGATTTCTTTAGAGCTTAGAAAGTTGTCAACAAGATGTTAATTCGCCGTATATTAAAACATTCCTTTCTGCTTCAGTGGGCAATATTCACATTTCATTTTCGTGTTTTTTGAACACTGAACTGTGCATTACATTCAAAACATAAAACCTGACATTTATATACATTTATATTAATGAGATTAATACAAGATATTTGCTACTGGCTTTAATTTCAACCATCATATCTGAACCAACATACATCATGCTAACCAATTATTTTGTGATGAACTGAAATCCAATGCTGTCAATGGAAAAAACATGAGGAACACTTTAGGAAAATAATAATCTCATCAGAGAAAGTGAATTATTCTGTTCTTCAGCAAGTTTATCCTAAATTTTAAATACTTTAATTTAAAAAAAAAAAAAAAAAACAAGAACAAAAACAAGAACAAAGAAAACCTATCTGAAAAAAATTGGTAAAGTACTTAGACGTCTTCAAGCTTAATAGAATTCCCTGAACATTCTCAGTTATACATAGCGTATTTTATAGTTTAACTATGATTTACTTTGGATAAATTAGAATATTCTAAATATGTCTTCTTGCCATTTATTTCTACAGAAGTAATTATCTATAGATTAAGATATATTTTTATTCTCAAATACATCTTATACACCCAATGAATGCTAAAAATTATTTTGTTTGCATAAGTCAAGATTCAGGAATACAGTTTCTTTAATTACTTTCCAACAGATTATGCAGTTTTTCCTTTGAACTGAAATGAATCTACATTCTTTAGAACAGCTCATGTTGAAAAAGTTTGATGTAAATACCACTGCTAAAGTAAATTCCACCAGTTTTGAAACATTTGAGCCTCACTGTGCTCACTGGCAAGTTATGAGAGTTTAGAAGTATACTCTGGTAGTGTACCTTTTAAATAGGTGCAATCTGGTATCTGCTCTCAGTTTGGTGAAAAAGAATGAAAAAGAGTGAAATCTGCAGTTTCACTGCACTTCTTTCTTCCCCTGTCTGTTTACTTAGCACTGTCACAGAACCTGCTTATATCACACACAGCAGTCACAGCAGGAATAAAATCTTTTTTTCCCCATGTTTATTGTATAGGGTTAAACATTAATCAATTTATGTCCGTAGATTTCTACAAAGATGTCCCTAGAATTCTACAAATTTTTGAAGAGACTTAAAATTTATCCCCTGGTTTGAATTTTCACAATTATGAACTCAGAAGTTTTCAGCTCAGTGGTATGCATTTTTAAAAAGTTCTAAATAAGTAATGTACATTTTAAAAAGATAGTGTGGGAAAGCCAAAGTAAAAAAAAAAAAAACTCACACAAGCTGACAACCTCAGGAAATGCAAAACAAATGACAAAGCCCCACATCTGTTTCACACTGCAGTGCAGAGCTATTTCAGGGACAGTTCGACAGTCTTCCAGTAAGCAGTGTTTGTAAACAAAGTTCAGGCAAAGAATAGAAAAGCGCCAAACTTCTAGTTATTTCTTCAGGTGTTTTTTTTGTAATATTTGCATTATTTTGAAACTTTGAATACATGATGACTCTGTACGATTTTTAGCTATTATGTGTTGTTCATGTATGGCTTTCTGAGGTTTTTTACTTTTTTGCCTGAGTGTATAATTCAATATATTTTAGGGAAATAGCCTGATTTTAAACTCTTATTCTCCTGAATATCTAATTTCACAGCAGAGAAATACCAGCAGGGAAAGAATTCGAACTCTCCTATCTCTAGGATATTTTAATTTTTTGTGTAAAGCACAATAACTGGGTAAGCAGGATATTCTTTCAAGAAGGATTGTGCCATGAATGTGAATTATGTTGACAGAAAATTGGAAATGGTAATGTCGGAATTCTGTGTCCTGGGTGAACAGGCTAACCACTATATGTTAGTTAAATAACCTGAATTGTTCCTTTTTTTTTTTTTCCTTTTTTTTTTTTTTTTCCTCATATGACTTTGTATAAACTCATATAATCATAGAATATCTCCAGTTGGAAGTGACCCATAAGGATCATTGAGTCCAGCTCCCTGCTACTTTCAGAAGTACTTAAAATTAAACTGCAGACTAAAAGCATCGTTCAGACACCCCTTGAACTCTGACAGCCTTGGTCCCATGATCACTTCCCCGGGGAGAATGTTCCAGTAACCGATAACCATCTCAGGGATGAATCTTCTCTTAATGTTCAATCTGAACTTCCCCTGACACAACTTCATTCAATTTCCTCATGTTCTGTCAGAGATCACCAGACAGAGGAGATCAACACCTCTCCCTCTGCTTTCTTCCCTGGAGGAAGTGGTAGACAGTGATGAGGTCACCCTTCAGTCTTCTCCATGCTGAACAAATCAAGAGACATCAGTAGCTCCTTGTAAGTCTTGACCTTGAGGCCTTTCACCATCTTTGTTGCCCTCCCCTGGTCACACTCTAGTAGTTTAATGTCCTTCTTATATTGAGGCAACCAAATCTGCACACCATAGATGTGGTCTAAGTAACGACAATCAGATGAAACTCCAGGGCCACACAGCTGGAGAAATACTTTGTCTCTTGACCTCACTGTAGAAGTAGATGTGAGCAGAAAATGAACTGCTTTGTTTAGGTATGAATAAAAGACCTCTGACCATGCCTATAGATAAACATTTTGATCCCTAATGAACCTCAGTGCTGAAAACATAAGAGTTAATAGATTTTAACCACCTTCAAAGCTTAACTGAAATTCCTAGAATAACAATTTTGATTGTAGACACTACAAGTAACAGTTTGTCCGCTATTGAATAACCTAATACTTTTGTTGAACTAAGTTGTAGGGACTAATATTTTTTAACAGTTCAATGCAGGTTCTTTTTCCTTATCCTATTATAATTCAAGCATAACTGCAATACTATTTCCACTACACTAAGCATGACACGACTTTATCCCCAGATATGCAATTGCTTATCTAATTTGCATAGTAGTTTAATAGAAACATATTTTTAAATCAGATCGTTGTCCATTTTCACAAACTAAAAATACTTGGAACTCATAATTGTGCTAATTAAATAATTCTTACAAAATGTTTATATGATGTAGAAAATAAAGTTCTGCTTAGTTTTGTTTTTTCTTAATTTCGGGAATTAGTTGTTAAGTACAAGAGACGTATAAATAAACGTTGCTGATATTTTGCACATTGCATTTCCTTTGTCTTGACAAACCTTCAGTAAGGCAGGTATCTCTGATGTGTTCAAGCAGATAAGATACTGTAATCTCAGGGAAAAAAAAAAAAAAAGGAGACTTTTTTTAGTTTATTTCGGTGGGGAGGAAGGTAGTTTTTCCAATAAAGAAGGGGTTTCAAACTGGACTTCTATTTATATTCTGTGAACCCTGTAGGAATGTATGCATACTCAATACTGATTACACTGTGGCTAGATTGTGAAGAAATTGTCTTATCATGTGTCCTTGGGTAGTAGTGTGGAAATCCATTTGTCCTATGCTTAACCTTTCACATAGCTGCTGATTTTAGTTATTGCATGCATGGGTCTCGGTAAACGAGTATATCCCAACAGAACTGAAGGAAACTGGTACTGCAATAAACTTTCAAAAATGACACCACCTGCTGCATGTTGTATAAGGTTCAAAGTTACATCTCTTTCAAAACTCCTAGATTTCCTAATATACTTGAGCTCTCACTAGTGTGTTCAAATGATAGTGTCTGTTTGGCTTTTCAAAATAACTACATTAGCTGGTTTCCTGCGATATCATGAGATATGCATACTTATGTATCAGTGCAGCAGTCCTGCAGCAACTTGGTCTGGTTAGTTTAATTCTTGGATTTGGAGCTAGAAAAGGCTTCCAACAGCCTCAGAGCTGTGGCAGCAGCACCAAGATAAGCCTCACCATGGGGGAAAGCGTGCACCCCCAACAGGTTGGCAAATGAACTGGATGCTGACAAACAAAAAACTGCTGGGGAGTATTTGATATTATGAACAGCAGTAAGTGCCAAGGCTCAAATTCATTTAAATAAATATTCCACCTTTGATATCTTATTTAGTTTTCTCAATGTTATGGAGAAAAATGGCTTTGATATCTGGTTTTAATGTGAATTATTTTGACTACAGTTGAGATAATATATTTACAGGTTTTTTAAAACCCTCAATCTTATAGTAAACTTACAATGCAAAATAATTTATATTTATTAACATTATTTGATGCTGCCAACAAAATATTAGGAACAAGTGAGTAGGTTAATAGTTGTTACAGAGTATGAAGGAAGTGTGCAATGTTTTTATGTGTATATATATATGCATGCCTATATATATATATATATGTATGTGTATATATTTGTGCAAATGTTACTATGTGTCTATCTGTATGTAATGGAAGAGAAAGGGAATGGGAGATCCACAGATTTTTAGCTTTTATATGAATTGGTATTCTGTAGTTCTTTGGAATGGTGAAGAATGAGCATTAAATGCTTTTATTCTCAATTGAGTCCATTTTAAACCTCTTTTTAACTTACAGATGGTTAGATAAAAGGTGTCATTCTCTTATACATTCAGTGATGATCTAATTTTTGCTCCCATCAAAGTCATTCATCAAGTATTCTGTGGTATTGGAATAAAACAAGACAAGTGCAGAGCCCGATGTGGTGGAAAGAAAATCATCAACAGAACTTTGAAATAAAGCAGGAACCCCACCTGGTTAAAAGGAACAAAAGCTAAGCATTTTTTGCCTTACCATTGGAGTCACTGTCTTAAAAATTCATGCCAGAAGATGATTGGAATACTGTCCTTTAAGAAGAGGATCATTGTCTGAAGGATAATTTGCTGGAGATTCATCCTGTGACATACAATGAAAGTGATCCATGAATAGAAGAACGTGAACAGGGAATGGTTGTTCTCTGTTTTCTTAGTAAAAATATTGTAGCTGATAAAATTACATTAGTGGGTGGCTGGGTCAAAACCAATAAAAGGCGACAGTGTTCTCATAACGCATAGTTGCGATGGAGACCCTTCTCCCAGAATGTCGTGTATGCCAGAATCCTATAGTAGTTTAGAAAGGAACTATCATATTACACCAAGAAGACTACTATGGCTTAGGAATAAAGATACCTCCTAAAACAATGTTATACAAAAAAAAACCCTCTTTAATTATTTACTTGTAATCAACATATAATCAATTTCCCTGCAGTTAGTCTTTCTTCTCTTGAGCTCTGTTACTATTGTCTTTAAATTTTTAAACCTCTTCATCATTTTCCTCATTGCCACTTTTTCTTCCTCATCTTCAAATTCTTTCTCACCTCTAAAATCCTCACGGTTTTCAACTTCTCTGCTCAAACAAACAAACTTCACTTCTACCCACAGGACCCAATACAAGATTTCTCCTGCCTTTAGGTCACATTTCCCGAATTTAACCAGTTCCATGCAGTCTTAATCCCACAATAAGCTAGTGTTACATGAGGCTTGTTTGTTTTCCTTGTTGTGTGTGCCTTCTACCAAGAGCCATTGTAAGTTTTGCAGTAGTCCTGGAATAGAGTTTCTTCACTACAGTTTCAAATGCCTACAGTTTTGGCAGCTTTCCTCTGGGTAAGAACTCAAGATCAGTATTCACTTTTTGTAATGACTTTCTTTGTCCATGTTAAATGTCCTTTGGCTGCATCCAGGGCAAGTATTTATCTTTTTTCTTAAGAAAGTATCTGATCTCCCATCCAAAGCAAAGGTCAGCTAATTCTTTGTAGAGAAGCTACACATTAGTTCTTGGTTTCAATATGTAACAGTTATCACAGTAGACAGCTTTTCCTTTAGCTTTATTTTACAGTACAAGATCTCATACGGCTACAATTTTATAGCAAATGTAATCACTGCCAACATTACTGTAGTATGCATTTTTTCATTCCCTGAAGTTTTTATAGTGATGAGTCTACAGCTGCTTCTTCAACAGTGTAACTGGATGGCACATCGGCCTAAACTGGTGTCTGATTTGCATCATTCATTTAGCTTACCAAATAATTCTGATCTTTATGTAATCTAAACCACATACTAGTGGAATTCAAGGAGCATGTGAATGTCCTGGTTGCAGGTGGGATAGAGTTAATTTTCTTCTTAGTAGCTGGTACAGTACTATGTTTGGGATTTAGGATGGGAATAACATTGATAACACACTGATATTTTAGTAACTGCCAAGCAGTCAAGGACTTTTCAGCTATTCATACTGACCTGCTAACGATGACGGGAATACACAGAAGTTTGAGAGGAGACATGGCCAGGACAGCTGACCCCAACTGACTAAAAGGTTATTCCCTACCAAATTATGCCATGCTCAACATATAAAGCTGGTGGAAGAAGAAAGGAAGGACCTTTGGAGCAATGGTCTTTGTCTTCCTAAGGAACTGTTATGCCTGATGGAACCCTGCTTTCCTGGAAATGCCTGAACACCTGCCTGCCCATGGGAAGTAGTGAATGAATTCCTTGGTTTTCTTTACTTTCATGCATATCTTTTTTTTTACCTATTAAACTGTCTTTATCTCAACACATGAGTTTCCTCACTTTTACTCTTCTGATTCTCTCCCCCATCCCACCAGGTGGGAGAGAGCAAGTGGCAGTGTGGGGTTTAGTTGCCAGGTGACATTAAACCATGACACCAGCAAAGCAAGTTTGTCATTGAGGACAGAAAATGTTATGATGCATGATATGTATGAGTTAATCAATACTTCAAATTCTTCAAATTCTTGTTGGAGAGTGTTTTGTGCTCATTCTGTTTCTTGGACTTTCAGTTCAGAAATTTCCCTTTTTTTCCAACTCTCAGCATGCATAGGACCTATAGCTTGCTATAACTCTTGAAAATATCCTCTTTTCAGTGCACTGAATTGATTATGTGTTGAATTAATGTGTAAAACCTATAATTTTGATTTTTTTTTGTCATCACAGTTTTGCCCCCATCATGATTTGATTTTACCCAGGTCACAACTGTCTGCTTTTTTATGTTTTTTTGTTTGTTTGTTTGTTTGTTTGTTTGTTTGTTTTTCCTTCCAGTCCTCCCCAACATCCAGCTTAGAGCACTAGTACATATCTAAAATATACAGTGTAATTTCTCCTTATATTTGCTGGTATTTCTTAATCAATTTTAATTCAATTTCACATTTCTACTTCTCATTTCCAAATGATCTGCCATTTTGCAATTCATTTATAAGGTTCAGGGAGCTCACACAACTGTCAAAAATCACTACAGTTGTCTCTGAAATTCAGACCATCTTATAACTGCAAGTCAGTAGGAAAAGGAGAAGTAATACACTTCTGGCATATTTTCTTCCATCCTCCCTAGAGGACCTTCCTCACCACATGAAATGAGACAATCCCAGATTTAAGATGACCCTCAATTATTCGGTTCAACTATCTTTAGGAAAAAAATCATCTTTCTTTCAAGTAGACTAAATAAATTATTATGGAAAACTTCTTTATTCCACTTGTTTTTGTGTTCATGTGTATACATGTAAATGAAAATGTAAAAAATGTGGAAAAAAAATAACAGACAAAAAGAACACCACATTTACCGAGGTCTTCTACATATACTTATTTTACATTTTTATTGTGTTATACTGTTGGGAAGTGCAAAACCGTGAACAGAAGTGAACCCAAATTTTCTAATTGTTTATGTTTCAGAAGCAGCTTTTCATTATCTGTCATAATTTTTTAGCATATTAAAGTGTTTGGGATTTTTTTGCTTTGTTTCATTTTTTTTTTCTGGATACTGTAGTCATTTTCATCATTAGAGAGTATAAGAAGCTCATTAATTACCTTAAACTGCCAAACTGCCAAGTTACTTTCTTCCTAAATTATGTCTTTTTTCCTATTTTATGTGTAAGAATTTCCTTTTCAAGATAAAATTTAATCTTTTTTTTTTTTCTCTCTCTTTAGAAGATTTACTAAAGCAACATGATCAACTTCATAATTAAATGTTTTGACATAAAAAAGCCTATCTGCTTTCCTGAAGAGAGTGGGTGCAGATCATCTGGTTATACAAGTCTTTATCATCAAGTACAGGAATATGAACACAGGATAGGTTATAAATACTGAAATAGTCTTTTAACATAATTAACAATTTAAATGCTTTAATAGAAGCTTGAAATAGTGATGGAAAAGAGCATTTAACATTTCAGTTTCACTTAGTCACAAAGCTGAGCTATCTCCCACTAGATAATAATAAGCATTGCTATCATTGCTGCTTGATTTCTTGGAGCAGGCAAATAGAAAACAGCAGGGTAAGCAGAGGGCCATCAACAAAAGCATTTCTAGTTTTGAATTAACACTTTTACTGTTCTAAATTTATATGTATTGTCTGACTTTTTGACCGAATGATAGTAATCCTGTAAAAGGAGTTAAATGAACAGTGTTTTAACAGCTGGCCTTAGTAGGACTTTAACTCCAGACATCCTTCTACTCTTGCAGCTGAATTATGAGTTATTGAGTCATATTTGAGAGATGAGTGTTTTACAGCCTCATATCATTGGATCTTTCTTGTTTACACTTCAGCATTTCCTGATCAAGTCACTATACAAGATAGTAGTGCCTTTGGGTTTCTCTAGCTTCCTCTTGTGAAAATGGACTTCTCTGCTGCAGTTTTGTACTAGTGACTTTCAGATCACAAAATGTTAGTGAAACCCCTTCCAGCATTATTCCTATATGACAGATCTGAAAAGAAGTGACTGTTTATGCCAAAGTAACTTCCAGTTGCCAGACTTTGGAACAGCTCTGTTTTGTGCAGTTCTATCAAAAGGATAGATGTGGGAGAAAACTTTCTTGATTCATTCAGAAAGATATTTTATTAATACTTTTATAAAACTTGTATGGAATTGTGCATGATATAGATATTCATAAATTTTAAAGCACTTTCTGTATTTTATATTTCATGTTTAAAGTGTTCTTTTGTGTAGCCATAAGATACACAGTACTTCTTAATGAGTGCTCAAACGCCATTCTGAAAAAACTCAATGTGCCAGAAATTGCATTTCTCAGCAAGGAAGAAACAGTATGGAAAACAGGCAGGTAGATAGTTAATGTATGGTTCCCAGAATCATAAAAATAGTCTTTTGTATTGGAGTATTTTTCAACACTGTCAGATAGTCTTGATTAAAAGCTTGAAGCTCTGCAGTGGTCCTTTGACTGAATGCTTATGTACTCAGAAAGGTCAGTCACATTTTGAAGAAAAGGGGTGTTTTCTTTTCTTTTTTCTATATAGAATTTAAAAAGAAGAGAAAAAGGAAAGACAAACATACTTTTCATGTTCATACATGAACACACACCATGAGAATTCAGCCATGGAATCTGTAAACTGACAGATGTGAATTACCAGTAAAAAAAAAAAAAAAAAACCAACAACAACAACAAAAAAAACCCCTTGATTAGTGTATATACAGAAATTCACATGGAATTAAATTTGGAATACCTTTTACTTTATAAGGGAAAGTAATATTAAGAACAAGCTGACTAAAATGAAACTAAAATTTAAAATTTCAGTTTTTATGCAAGTATCAAGATAGAAAAGGGGCATAAATTACCAAGGATAATGAAGGATTTTTTATTTCTAATTGTTTTAAAAAAATAGATTGGATACATTTCTGGAGAGATATGCCTTAAACCAATTCTGAAAGTTAACCAAGTATTATTCTATGTCTTTGAGATACTCAGGAGAACAGATGAGGTGATCTAATCTCTCCTGTTCTTCAAATATACAAATTTGTGAAAACTGTAACTGGCTTTTGAACTCAAAGTATCACTTGTGAGGTAGTTGTTTATGGAAATGCATTATCGGTTAATGGCAAGCCTGCAGGTTCTGTGAAATTCATGTGTTAAAATTAACTGAATGGACATTGTAATTGCTAACATTAGATGTTCCAATTTAGTCTCAAGTACAGTTTATTGTAAATAAGTTTCAACAGTTCATTCTGAGAACTTAAAGATATTGATGTCTATGTAGAAGCACTTATACATCTAAGATTAGAAAACCTAAACGAGCAAACAAATAAACAAAAAGGACCTTTTAAAGAAAGAAGTTCACCTGAAATAGTCTTACTGTTAATTTTAAGTACTGAAGTAGATTTTATATATAATGACTTCATAGGTGTTCAGTGGTGGAATAGTAAAAACTATTTTGGCATAGCACAGTAATTTGGCCTTAAAGTGCTTTGGACTTGAAAGTGGATTGAAAAATGAAGTGCTGGGTTCAGAGGCTTGTGATCAACATCACAAAATCCATCTGGATCCTAGGCACTATCAATGTACTGCAGGGGCTGATGCTGGGTTCAGTACTTTTTAGCATCTTCATTAATGACTCAGATGATGGAAAGGAACTAACACTCAGGAATTTTGCAGATGATGTAAAACCGAGAGTAGTGGAACCACCAGATGGGCATGGTGCTATTCAGAGTGACCTTGACAAGTTGGAGAAAAGGGCTGACAGAAGTCTCATGAAGTTCAACAAACAGAAATGTCAAGTCCCACACCTGGGCAAGAATAATCCAAGGCACGAGGACAGCCGGTGCGACCAACTTATTGGAAAGCAGTTTGAAAGAAAATAGCCTGGGAGTATTGCTGGACAAAAAGTTGGCCATGATTCAGAACAGAAAATGAAAAAAAAAAATTGGTAAGATCAAGATGACAACTTGACATCTAGTTAGCTGGATTATGTATTTTTACTTCCCATGTGCTGTACTAGCATTGTTCACATTTGATTGTATACAAGAATAAAGATATTAACATTTATTATGGAAAAAGCCATTTGTCCAGAAGCTCAGGCAAAGAACAATCTTCAAAATTACCCCTTTTTAATAGAAATAAGATTGTAAAATACCGATGAAAGCCAGAAATTCTTTCTAAATATGAGAAGCCTGTGAAATCCCAAGAATACAGTCTAAACAGTTTCAGGTTAAATCAGAAACAGACTAGCAGTCTCTAGTTTATTACTAAAAGATTTTAGATCTCTCCCACATGAAAGGAAAATTCATTTGCAGGAATTTTCTTTTATATTCAACTTTCTTTTAAAGTACTAAAGAGTAAAGTCTGTCAGTGGGTTGTGAACAACTTTATTCACTGCAGTACATAGTTTATCAGCTACGTTACAAACACCAGAATTCTAGTAATGCTGGTAAGCACAGCATGTAGTTTCTTTTACTTGATGCCAAAACAATTTTATCAGTACTGGTCCTCAGAAATCTGACCTTGTAAAAGAAAATGTAACTTTATCTTTGTAACAGAAATAAGATGTCATATGGCTGAGCAAATGCTGTGTGCTATGTGAGTAACCACTGAAATTAAAAGTCAAGCTATCAAGTGCAAACTGTCACAAAGCTTAATGTTAATTAAAATTTTCTTTTCCTATAAATCCAGAAGGGATTTAAATGTATTTGTTTTTGACAAGAGAAATGTCTCAAGAAATATTTTCTATTTTACAAGAAAATGCACGTCCTATGTGACATTGTGTTAAAAATTGCACACAAGCTTTTTTCAGACGTTTTAAGCAAACATATTACTTCTGAATGCACCTCCAAAAATATTGCCTTATATTTCCAAATTAGTATTAATGAATCTGTCTTTTGAGTTATACAATAATTTGGTTAACTTTTAGCACTTATTTTGTTTTCTTCTTGGAGATGTTCAGGAATAATTAAGCTTTCCTAACTTTAGTCATAGAACACCTGTAATTTGTCTAGGCTAGTTCTTGACATACCATCTGCAGTAGTGAAGGTAAATAAGCATGTCCAGAAGAAAATAACTTCATTTCATAAAGGATCTACAAGATTAACCTCATCCAGAGTCTTCAAGGTCAGAGCAAAAATGACAAAATAAGAACAACTATTACAATTACAATAATGTTATCAATTTATTCAGTAAATTACCTAAGCTTTAATAGTCAGGACCACTTGCAATAAAAATACTAAAATGTGTGTAAGTTAGCCATCTTCTTTATTACTAAATGTTTATATGTTCAGAGGAGGGCTAGAACAGATCAGTCAGGGCTGTGTACAGCCAGGTTTTGAATATCAACTAGGATGGAGATCCCACAACCTCTCTGGGCAACCTGTACTAGTGTTCAACTTCCCTCATAGTGTATTTCAATCTGTATTTCACTGAGCACCACTAAGAGGAGTTTGTCTCTGTCTTTCTGACTTCCTCTCCCATCATGTGTTTATACACATTGATAAAATGCACCTGAGCCTTCTCTTTTGAAAGTTAAAATGTCCCAGCTCTCTCAGTATCTCCTTACAGGTTAGATATAGCAATTCCTTCATAATTTCACTGGTTCTAACTCCAATGCAAAATACAGACACAATAAAAGGCAGCTGCTGCTTGAAGCTTCCAGAAGGAACATCTACCAGAAAAATATATTAAAACTAAAAAGATGGACAAATACCTAGTTTATAAAAAACAGAAAGACATGGGATAAAAGGAAGAGCAGAGATTATGTCAGTGAAGCCAAAAGAACCAAGATAACCTCTTACTCAATTCTCAGACTTTGCTTTCAGGCATCTAATAAAATATAGTGTAAGGACACTGAAGATAATCTTCTCGCTCATAAAGATCTGAATGTTAAGTGAAGTTGTAAGTATCTAAACTGTGAAGAGAGAAAACTGGAAATAATTTGGAAGCTGGAATATAGTCTATTTTTTAGTTGGATTAAAATTGTCAAAATTTTGCCATAGGCAACTGCTGGGCTATAAATAGGAAAAGTTTGAGTATTATGAAGTTTTCCTAAAGATCATAGTCATAGACTTGGAATAGTTAGGATAAATGGATATTGCCTGTTCAGTAATATATCAACCAGCATTGTCACAGTTCAACCACATGCACAGATACAAAGTCTCTGGTAAACAAAGGAAAAATGTATTTAAACTTAATCCAGTGCAGACATCCAGCACTAAGCTACTTCTTTCTCTGTATTAATGCAAGACATCATTTGTCTGCCTTTTTGGACATGGTACCATTCAGCACTCATAGCATTTATTTGGATCAACTCCAAATTTCACTTCAGTCGAGTGGCAGGCTACAAAGATGATCAGGGGCCTAGAACACCTTTCTTACCAGGAGAGACAGAGACAGCTGGGTCTGTTCAGCCTGGAGAAGAGAAGGCTGAGAGGGATTTCATAAATGTTTATAAATATCTCAAGGGTGGATGTCAAGAGGATGGGACCAGACTATTTTCGGTGATGCCCAACAATAGGATGAGGGGCAGTGGACACAAATTGAGGATTAGAAGGTTCTATTCGAATATGAGGAGAATCTTCTTTACTTTGAGGGTGCCAGTGCACTGGAACAGGCTGCCCAGAGAGGTTGTAGAGTCTCCTTCTCTGGAGACATTCAAGGCCCGCCTGGACACATTCCTGTGCAATCTACTGTAGGTGCACCTGCTTTAGCAGGTGGATTGGACTAGACAGTCTACAGAGGTCGTTTCCAACCCTAACCCTTCTGTGATTCTGTGATTCAACTCTGGTCTTCAACTAAAATTCAGAATTAATATTGAGCAACCACCTCACCGATTAAGTTGTTTCCTTACATTTATGTTAGTGGCCCTATGTAATTAAAAATACAGAACAGCAGCGAATTTTCTTTAACCCCAGCTGGTCCCTAAAAAGAGTGGAACTAGCATTACACATCAATATATCAGCAATCAAATCAGATTGTTTTGCATTATAGAAGTTGTCAGCACTGGCTGGCTTGCATGGTTACATGGACAAACCCTCACCTCTCCTAAATGATCAAGGAGAGGTATGACTGGCACTTTAGGAACAATGTTAGGAGTATTAGATAACATATTAGTTAACATTCCATTCCATGACAGGAGACTTAGGATTTTCAATTTGTATTTTCATCTTATTATACCAGTTTATCCTTTACGTACTTGTTTGCTGAAACTGTTTACAGTTAATAGGTCCTGTGGATGAATTCTGTTAGAGATCCTTTAGTATACCTAAGTTAATAGTGGAACTATTAAAAGGGAATCTATTCTGCAAAATAATTTTCTTATGGAACATACTATTCTGGGGATTGTAAAAGTCTCATGAAAAAATATGTTTTACTGCTTTACTAACATGTTATATAGTGTATTCCTTTAATTTTCTATTTAGTGTAGTAATTGGAAATAGTTTTGAAATTTACCTTTTAAGAGAGCAAGCGGTCTTTCAACCACTTCTGGAAGAAATCCAAAAATATCTTCAAGAGATGAGTGTAGAACAGCAAGAATCAAATTATTTTATAACAAAATGTCTCCCAAAATAGTAAAATAAAAATATGGATTTCACCTTCAAGAGTTTTTAAACTTTGGTTACTCTAAGAGATCATTGGAGTATTCCCATTGTCTCATGGCTGTCTGCCAAGGCTTCAGCTCTTCTCCTTCAGATCAGAAGAAAGCATTGATTTTTTTTCAGTCTTAGTTTATCAAGGTTATATTATCAGGTGCTTCCTTATTGCTTTTTGTTCCCTCTTCTGTTACAACACCTGTATGTCTTGAACCTTAGGGAAAACAAAAGGACATTTATAGTTTACACTGACTAAATTGGTTAGCATGTTCCACACTCACTTTCTTTAACTTTCTTTTTCTGTAAATTAAGCATATAGATTGAGCTAGGTGTCTAGATTCCATAAATCTGTGATAGAAATGCTTTTCTATGGAACAGATGACAGGTTGAGTGACAACCAGTAAGAGGTTTTGCATCGTCCATCCTTGCAACTTGGATTGACATTCAGCTGCCTATGTCAGGTTGAGAGAAACGTATTTGCTATTGCTAAGTTTTTGTCACTTTCTGAATAAAATCATCCTTTGCACAACTTTAAACATTGCATACATTTTTCATGTAGTCCATTAATTCTTTATTTTCTCTATCAGCCATTTTGAACTCATGCCATTTTATTTTGATGCTAAAGTTACAGAACTCTCCTAAGTAATCCTTTTAGTGATCACTTGGTTGGTTTCATTAATTAAGCTTCCTTTCAAAATAATTTATTCTATTTTTGCACTATGTTTTCTCAACTAAGAATTACAGAACCATAAAATAATTTAGTTTGAAAAGAACTTTAAGAGGTTACCTTCTTCATAGATCTAGAGATAGAGAGATATAGAGATAAACATGAGTGCAATGGAGAATCTTTCATCTGAAATCAAATCACATGAGGTATTTTGCTCTTGCTACCCAGGGGAAAGCAGAAAGAATTTTACATCTTTGCTCTGATGATTTAGCCAATCATAAAAGGTGTTACTCATCTTCAGAGAGGCAGGCAGAAGAAATTTATGTTCTAGTTCTGTAGTGTTCCCAAATGTGTAGTGAGCACACTGCATTGATCAGCATCATGATCTATGCCTTCAATGACTCAAAATGTTCATTTATTAATTTATTCTAATATGAACAGAAACATGTCTAAATCATAGCAGAACAGTGTATTTATTTAAATGAACAGTTTTTGCCTTTGATAGGTTTTATAAACTCAATGTGATACATTACACAACCTTCACATGTTTTAGAAACAGACCTTGTCTTCATATTGAAAACATATTTTATTATTACTAGAAGCCTGACTAGGGAATTTAAACCATCAAATTTATTATTCATGTGTGTTTTTTTTTTTTTTTTTTTTCCTAACAAGTTGGTTGGAAACAGTCAGAGTTAAACCAAATAATTTGAATCTACATTCAGCCTATGCCTCTGCTTTTTTGGCAGATACCCCGCAACTGTGAATGCAGCAATTGGCTGAAGGTGATTTAATGGTATATATTTCAGTTAAATCCCAAAAGAGATCACAGTGTATGAAGCAATAAATGACTTCTATAGCTCTGATAAACATGACACCTTGCTGAGTACACCAAAAACTGCACAGAGATCTCTGCTATTGGAATTATCATCTGAAGGTTTAAAATAGGAAAAAAAAAAAAAAAATCTTGACTCAGGAAATGTTTATTGTAAGAGACCCCTGCTTGTAAAGACAATAAAATTGGTCGTTTGAACCTGAGAAAGTTTTCTGCATCTATAAATCAAAAACTTCATTCTAGGAAGAGTTTTAGCTACTATCCAAGATATCAGATGTTCTGAAAGTTAAGGTCTGTATTCTTGTTCAGAAATGGAATATTTTCCTGACCTTTAAATTATGCAGTTCAGATAAATGACGTAGTTCAGACTAAAAAGATTAGACAATGTTAATGAGGATTCGATTTCTTAGTATTTGCACCTATAAAATAATTTTCTCCCTCTTCCATATTGGAGCTGTGAATTATTGCTTGAAATTGATTAATATGTTCTACCACTGCCATTATCTATTTGATTCTTCCTCAGAGTAAAAATTACTTCTATCATAATGTATGCACACCATTGCGAGATCATTTATATGCCTCAGGGGAATGATTATATAATTTTAGCCAATTCATATTATTATTAAACTGCCAATTGATACAATTGTGAATGCTATACATTTAATTTGTGATCAAGTGGTCTAAGAATAGAACCAACTGTTCCCTTCATTACTCTGAAATCATCAAATGGATAGTTTTAAAAAAATAAGAATCAAAACAAACGAAAGTGTGAGCCAAACAGTTATATCTTACTTCAAGAAACATGAATTGGCAAAACTCATATTTTTTAAAAAAATGAAAGAATATAGAGTTAAATGTCAGATTAGATAGAGGGAAGCATTTTTACTTCCCTTTGCCATCTCCTTTTCTGGCAATGGACAATGGAACTTACCTACAAGTACACCATCTAACAATATGGGTGCAGAGTACTGAACAGTCAAAAGATTCACTGGAGCATTTTCCCAGAGCTGAGACTCTGACAAAGTGATTAAGGCATCAGCAACATGTTCCTTTAGGAAGGAATAAATTCTTTCTTGTGTGTGCAAGATGATAGATGAAGATACATATGTATTTTAATATCATATATGTTTCACACCAGTTCTGCATTGCAGTTTTTGTCAAGAGAGTGTAGAAGTCTTCTTGATATGGGGACTGGCAGAAAAAGCAGGAAATGAGGTCTGGGTATTTATTAGTGATTAAGAGAAAGTGTAGTGTTAATACTGCAAGAAGTATGATGAAGCAGAATATAGCAAAATGGCAATCCTCCAGAGTTGTTCAGCACTCAAATAGCTGGCATTATAATGCCAGACCAAAAACAGACCAAAAAACTGCATGTTTTGAGATTGCTAGCACATCCAGTGAAAATTAACAAAAATTAGCTTGTGGTCTAGGAACCTGGGATTTCCCAGTTTTCAGGACTTGCAGTTTTGCAAGCAGAGCACAAGGTGTTTTACTCTAAGTTAGAAATCTGTTTTTGTAGTAAGGATTTTAGTTATTTTAAGTAGTTTTCTCTTCATAGAAGGTAAAATTTATATATACACCTCTTCTTATCATCTGTATTTGTAGTTGACTTACTCCAGTTCTACATTATGATTCTTCAGAGTGTTTTGTTTTTTTTCCTTCTGTACCCTTTTCTTTATGAAATACCTTTGGAGCCATAGTGGATAGATGTTAATGTAGTATATATATACCACTAGGCTATAGATGTTAACATAGCTAGCGATAGCATGGGCAAATATGGCTTCATGACTGATTTAATAGATGGTAATTATAGTAATTCTAAGAACTCTTGGGAGCAATGGTATGAATTTACCATTTGCAATACTTACAATGTTCCTTTTTTATATCCTACTACACACTCAGCTGTTCCTGCCACAATTTCCAGCCCACTTTCCTTTTTTCTAAACAAGTCATTAACATTTTAGAAGCACAGACATCAGATGTAGCTTTCTGTCTGATACCTTCCCTGGAAGATGCTTATCAGAAAGCAGTACATTTCCTGTATCAAATACTTTGAATTTTGCTCTAAATGGAGCTCTGCTCACATGATATCTCTAAAACTTCCAGTTTCACCTCCTGACTTAAATATTTCACACTTCTAGTCAGCCACTCCAAACCACTTTTGAATTCTGTTTAGCTCATCTTAATTTTGCGCTATTGGCTTTCAAAATGTTACATATTCACCAACAGGGGAACAGAAGTTTCGGATGAGGTAGAGGAATTCACGCACTTTCTTATACTAGTGGATACCCCATACGATAAGACCACCTAATCTTTCTCCTTATGCTGTAGGTGCCTGACTCCTGACTACTTTCCCATTATCAATATGAATATTCCTTTACCATCTCCTTCTTTAATACTTTCATCTCTATGAGTTGGCACACATTTATTTCTTTTAAATAATGTTTGAGACCCTGTTGAATATCCTGCAATGTTTAGTGATGCACAGCTAGGGTTTAGTCTGCACAGTTTCCATACAAGCTCAACGTGAATTCTTGTTCTCAGTCCTTGAGGTCCTTGCTGTTGTGTCTTCTGTGTTATTCTTATTCGAACTAATGAGAATAAAGTCAGTCCTGAGTTTTGCCTCTTGTTGCAGCACTCAAGGTTTAGGACATAATATTAGTTTCAAGATTAAATTGTAGCTTAACACTGGCTGTGATTTTCCATTGTTTTGGTTTTTATTTACATTTTCTTTAGATGCTAAGTAACGTGATGAATTTGCCAGCTTGAATTTCACTAAATAACTTTTTGCCACAGTCAACTTCAATAACAAGAAGCAGCTCAAAGGAAGACTTTCCAATATTCCATTGTAAGGAATGGTCGTCATATACCCTT
Organism: Patagioenas fasciata; assembly: GCF_037038585.1. Taxonomy (NCBI): domain Eukaryota; kingdom Metazoa; phylum Chordata; class Aves; order Columbiformes; family Columbidae; genus Patagioenas; species Patagioenas fasciata. The sequence goes on along the minus strand of NC_092520.1, from coordinate 42,289,134 downwards.
TTCACATCAGATCACTAAATGTAAATAGATTTGTATACTTGGTTGCTTTCCCTAGGAAGCTAAAGTTTTTAAGGTAATTATATTCTTAGGATAAGTACAAATGACAATGAAGTCTTGATAATTTAATAAATTTTATATTGTTTTAAGTAATTATGCAAAAAATTATTCTACAAAGAATAAATATATTACTCATTCTAGACCTAGAAAGCTTTAAATACATTGTTATGTCTCATTTTGTTCAATTTATGACACCATTTATTTCATATCATCTTCTCTCAACTGATATTCACTATTTCTTTCAAAACCATGACAAGTTATTTTTAATTCAGACAATTAAAAACTGTGCCTTAAAGTGCCTAAAAAAAAATAGGCTGAAGAAAGCACTTGAACATGGGATTGCATGAGTTACTATCAAACTTAATAGTTACTATTGCAAATCCATAAAGATGCCAAATGGACAGCTACAGGTAGAAAATTACATTTTCCCTTGTGTTTGAAATAGATTGTGGCACAGAAAGAGAGAGGAAAACCCAAACAAACCAACCAATAAACAACAACAACAAAAAACCAAAATGAGACTTGAGATTTTTTTATTATTAGAATTTAAGATATAAACTTTATTTCAAATTATTTTTATGAATAAAAGAAAGAATAATAAAAGTGTGTACAAACTGTTTCTGGAGTAAAACTAAATGGAAGGTTGATTCATTGGGAAATAGGCATTTTTGTCTTAACTAGGTTAGGTATTTATGTCAAGAAGTGCTGTCACTTCTTGAATGGCCTTAGTAATTGAATAACATCTTCAGAGTATAAATAATAAATTATCTAATAGCATCTTAAGTCAGTTAATGTACATCATATTGAATTAACCAGCTGAATTAGGGCTGAGGATGTGTCTGTGAGGGATGGGTCTCATTACTTGTACCTGAACTTCTGTTGCAGGTGGGTGAAAATCTGTACTTTAGACAGTACAAGTGACCAGTATCTGATGATGTCTTCTCCAGTATGTTTATGAACATAAGAAGGACTAAGTGCAGAGCAAAGTTTTCTACACAAAATGTAGGAATCTTGGCTCAAGTTATCAGCTTCCTTAAGCAATGTTCTTTCTCCAAGAGAGGGAAAGAAGTGAAGAGCTGAGCAATTTTTCAATCTCTTTTTAATCTCAGAAGAAAATGAAGTCTTAGATTCAAGAAAGTAATAGTTTATGTCCTAATATCTATATCAATTCACAAGTAGACCCTTTTTTCCTTTCACCTACCTCTGATGACAAGTGAACAACTAATCAGAGAAGTAAAGATCTGGAATGCGCCTCTGTCTTTGTGAAGATCATGTGATTACACTGTGTACAACAGTAGACTTGTACTAGGGGAACTACTTTAAATATGCAGAGCAAAAAAAAAGAATTAATAAGCTATATGTTAGGGTGGGGTTTTTTTTATGTTTTTAATGTGCTTTCCCTTCTTGCACCTTAACAATGAATTTTTCTGAATTGGATAAAATTTCAATTTTTAAGGTGCCATATTAAACCAAATTTTTTATTGGCAAGAAGGTAGATGCTATATGTATGGTAATTGCATTATTGTACTAGGTCTGGCTAGGATGGAGTTAACTTCCTTTATAACAGCCTATATGGTGCGTTATTTTGGATTTGTAACTGAAACAGTGTTGGTAACACACGAGTGTTTGGCTGCTGCTCAGCAGTCCTTGTGCAGTTGTCGAGGGTTAGGATTGCAGGGTGACAATCAAACCCTGGCAGATGTATTGTTAACCTCCTCTCCCCCCCACTCCCCCCTTTTGCCCCTCCCTCTCCCCCTTCCCACTCAGGACAGGCGATCGGGAGGGAAAGAAGGACAGAGAGAAGAGAGTTGGAAAAGTTAAAGATGTTTTACTAATGCTACTAATAAGAATAGAGAAAATAATACAAATACAAAATATACAAAACCAATCTTGTAAGTCTCAGCAACTGCAGAGCCAATACCCAAAGTCCTGGATTAGACTCTGTAGCCAACCGGAGCAGGATTCAGTCTCTCACTAGGCCTCAGTTTGCAGGGACGACTAGCAAGGTCCTCTCCTAATGTCAGCCATGAGGATAAAAAGGGAAAAAGGGGCCGAGATCCTCGTGATCTCCCACTTTTATATGAAGTATTCACGTGAATGGAATGTTATACACCGTTGGTCAGTCTCTCGATCATCAGTTTCTCGTTGCCCCTCTCGCGAGATGTCCATCCGTGCTTATCAATAAGTTTGCGTTCCATTGCTAGGTTTAACCAAAAACATGTGTTGGGTTCTCCAGGAAAATGCAGCTAACATGAAGGCTTTAGCTGACAGGGAAATTCACTAAAAGAGAAACTTGTTTTTAACAAAACCAGGACATTCCACCCCTTATGATATGACATTCACTGAATACTTAAACCTTATCAATACAATCTATCAATACAATCTAATTAATCACTACTACTATATATATATATACACATATGTACATATATACACAGGAGTAATTAATCAGTGGACCATCCTTTGAAAAGTTCATTAAGTTCATTTTGTCACAACAGTCTCCCAGGGCAGGAAAAATGGTACAAGTGCATCTCATGACCACTGCTTGTGGGTTAAGGACACCAACTTCGAAGAAGGTGTCGGGCGCCACTCGAAGAAGCTAGCTCTAGTTTCATCACCATTGTCTTGATCTGAAAGACACTTATTAAACATTGTTAGTGCGACAATTCACATCATACAGTTCAGCATCGCATATTTTGACCTGAAATCAAATCCCCTTGAGGTACACACCGAACTTCTCCATCCTTAAGCATCACCCACCAGGTGCTGCCAGGTCCCTGGGCAAAAACAATCCCACGAATAGGTTTGCCTTTGCCTGAGGCAGGAGTAACCCATACTGCCTTTCCTAAGATATTTTTCATGTGTACTACAGGGACTTTATCTCCTTCTACAGTCCGTAGAATTTCTGATTGGGCAGGCCCGGCTCGATTGGTTGATCCCCTAGTGTTGACCAACCAAGTGGCTTTTGCTAGATGTGAATCCCAGTTTTTAAAGGTTCCACCACCAAGTGCCTTTAGTGTAGTTTTTAACAAACCATTGTACCTTTCAATTTTCCCAGAGGCTGGTGCATGATATGGAATATGATATACCCACTCAATACCATGTTCTTTGGCCCAATTGTCTATAAGACTGTTTTTGAAATGAGTACCATCGTCTGATTCAATTCTTTCTGGCGTACCGTGCCGCCAAAGGACTTGCTTCTCAAGGCCCAAGATAGTATTTCGGGCTGTAGCATGAGGTACGGGATATGTTTCCAACCATCCAGTGGTTGCTTCCACCATTGTAAGTACATAACGCTTACCTTGACGTGTTTGTGGAAGTGTAATATAATCGATCTGCCAAGCTTCTCCATACTTATACTTTAACCATCGCCCCCCATACCATACGGGTTTTAACCGTTTTGCTTGTTTGATTTCGGCGCAAGTTTCACATTCATGAATAACCTGTGAAATAGTGTCCATAGTTAAATCCACCCCTCGATCACGAGCCCATTTGTATGTTGCATCTCTACCTTGATGCCCTGAAGCATCATGGGCCCACCGAGCTAGGAAAAGTTCACCTTTATGTTGCCAGTCCAAGTCCACCTCAGCTACTTTGATCTTAGCAGCTTGATCTGCTTGTTGGTTGTTTAGATGTTCCTCGGTGGCTTGACTTTTAGGCACATGAGCATCTACATGACGAACTTTCACAGGCAGGCTCTCTAGCCGAGCAGCAATGTCTTGCCACAGTGTGGCAGCCCAAATGGGTTTACCTCTGCGCTGCCAGTTGCTTTTCTTCCATTGCTGTAGCCACCCCCACAAGGCATTTGCTACCATCCATGAGTCAGTATAGAGATAAAGTATTGGCCACTTCTCTCGTTCAGCAGTGTCCAAAGCCAGCTGGATGGCTTTCACTTCTGCAAACTGACTGGATTCACCTTGTCCTTCAGTGGCTTCTGTAACTTGTCGTGTGGGACTCCGCACAGCAGCTTTCCACCTTCGATGTTTTCCTACAAGACGACAGGATCCATCTGTGAACAGTGCATACTGCTTATCAGTCTCTGAAAGCGTATTATATGGTGGTGCTTCTTCAGCACGTTTTACTTCCTCCTCATCTGGAGACATCCCAAAGTCTTTGTTTTCTGGCCAGTCTGTAATCACTTCTAATATCCCTGGACGGTTGGGACTTCCAACTCGAGCTCGTTGCGTGATCAGTGCAATCCATTTACTCCATGTAACTTCGGTTGCATGATGTGGAGAGGGAACCGTCCCTTTGAACATCCAGCTCAGCACCGGCAGTTGAGGTGCCAGGAGGAGCTGTGCTTCAGTGCCGATCACTTCTGAAGCAGCTTGAACTCCTTCATATGCTGCTAGTATCTCCTTTTCAGTTGGAGTATAGTTGGCCTCAGATCCTTTGTATCCTCGACTCCAAAAACCTAAGGGTCGACCTCGGGTTTCTCCTGGTGCTTTCTGCCAGAGGCTCCAGGTAGGTCCATTATCTCCGGCTGCGGTGTAGAGCACATTTTTAACATCTAGTCCAGTTCGGACTGGTCCAAGGGCCACCGCATGAGTTATCTCACGCTTAATTTGTTCAAAGGCTTGTCGTTGTTCAGGGCCCCACTCGAATTGGTTCTTTTTATGAGTCACTTGATAGAGAGGGCTCACAATGTGGCTGTAGTCAGGAATATGCATTCTCCAAAAACCTACAACGCCCAAGAAAGTCTGTCTCTCCTTTTTATTGGTAGGTGGAGACACTGCTGCAATTTTGTTGATCACATCCATTGGGATCTGACGACGGCCATCTTGCCATTTTATTCCTAAAAACTGGATCTCTCGTGCAGGTCCCTTGACCTTGCTTCGTTTTATGGCAAAACCAGCATCCAAAAGAATATGAATTATTCTCTCACCTTTCTTGAAGACTTCTTTCGCTGTGTCGCCCCATACGATGATGTCATCAATATATTGCAAGTGTTCTGGAGCTTCACCTTGCTCCAGCGTGGTCTGGATCAGTCCATGGCAGATGGTAGGACTGTGTTTCCACCCCTGGGGCAAGCGATTCCATGTATACTAGATGCCCCTCCAGGTGAAAGCAAACTGTGGCCTGCACTCTGCTGCTACAGGAATAGAGAAAAATGCATTAGCAATGTCAATTGTAGCATACCACTTGGCTGCCTTTGACTCCAGTTCAAATTGCAGTTCCAGCATGTCAGGCACAGCAGCACTCAGTGGTGGTGTAACTTCATTCAGGCCACGATAGTCTACAGTTAGTCTCCACTCGTCACTAGACTTACGCACTGGCCAGATTGGGCTGTTAAAAGGTGAGCGAGTCTTACTGATCACACCCTGGCTTTCCAACTGACGGATCAGCTTCTGGATAGGAATCAAAGAGTCTCGATTGGTGCGATATTGTCGGCGATGCACCGTCGTGGTAGCAATTGGCACCTGCTGATCATCAACCATCAGCAGTCCTACAACAGAAGGGTCATCTGAAAGACCCGGCAAATCAGACAGCTGTTCAATTTTCTCAGTGTCCACAGCTGCTATACCAAATGCCCACCTATACCCTTTTGGGTCCTTAAAATACCCTCTCCTGAGGTAGCCTATACCAAGGATGCACGGAGCATCTGGACCAGTCACAATGGGATGCTTTTGCCAGTTTTTTCCAGTTAGGCTCATTTCAGCCTCTACAACAGTCAGTTCCTGGGATCCCCCAGTCACTCCAACAATATTGATGGATTGCGTTCCTTTATAGTTAGAAGGAATTATTGTGCACTGAGCACCAGTGCCCACTAAAGCTTTGTACTCGTGGGGTTGTGTTGTACCAGGCCATAGTATTTGTACAGTCCAATAAACTCTGTTATCCCTTTCCTCCACCTGGTTGGAGGCAGGGCACCTCTAATTCCTGTTTTGCACAGTCTCTGGGTGTGAATTAGAGGTTCCTTCAAGAGCATCAGAATCTCTTCTGCTCCTTTTGTAAACTGGAGCAGCCACCTTCCTAGGAGTTTTTCCTTTTATCTCACGTACTTGTTCTTGAAGTTCCGAGGTAGGCCTTCCATGCCACTTATTCATGTTTTCTCCCTGCTCATGTAGGAAGAACCACAGTGAACCTCTTTTTGTGGGCTGTCTCTGCCCTCTCTCTCGAGATTGGAAACGCCTTCTCCTAACAGCTGAAACATAGGTTTGTGCAGGTCGTGAACGGTACGAGTCTTCTCTGAGCTCTTTGGTTTCTTGTAGTGGTAGCAAATTCGACGAATCCAGACGCCGGCATAAGCTCTTTGATAGAACGGGCGGGCCGGGCGAGAGTAAGGAGTCTAATTCAATGTGAATTTACCATCCGTACTCTTTAATGAACTCTTAAACAACACTGAATATCAATGTCTCCGAGACCACGTTTTTCCAAGCCTTATATACTCTATACCAAAAGGCCATGCGGCAAGTGCAGGCTACAATTGGTTACACTCACAGTCACTCATCCCCCCCCACTATGGTGATTGGCTGCAGGGCACTGTTCACAGACTGTTCATGCGCAGCGGCAACGCCCCTCCTGCAGCCTGGGTCGAGGGCAGAGCAGCTTCTGTTTACTTTCCTTTTGTCTCTGGTGTCTCAGGGAAATCCTTCCGTGTAGCACAGCCGCATCAAGCCCTGGCTTGTTCACAGCACACAGCCAGAGACTCTCCACAATTCCTCCTTTTTTTTTTTTTTTTCTTTTTGGACAAGCCAGGATTGATTAGCTGTGTGTTCTAATCCTTTTTTTTGATATGTGATAAGAAACAACTTATACATAACATATAAATAACAACAACAATCAACGTAAACAGTGCACTTTGCAATAAACCTGAGGTATTCCATTGCCATTTAAATATCGCAATGGATTGATTAAACAAATTCCAAGAACTTTGGTTTAAAGATACTCAACTTATAACAAACGATGTGCTGGGTGTTGATAAACTTACTCAAGAGGTAGTGGTGTTTAAAGATCTACTTATATAACTATAGTACGCATACATGTCACAGCTAAATCAATGCAAAGGTTACACCTCACTCTGTGACCTCTGAAGGTTCTGCTGCAGGGAGTTGATTTGGTTGAGTTTGTTTCAACTCCGGCTTTACTGCTCGGCTTGGAACCCACAATGGACCTTGATCTGTGGAGAGACACATATACCCTCTACCATTAAAAATAACAGGTACTGGTCCCTTCCACAATCCAGTGGTGGGATCACGATACCTCACCATGAATTCCGGTAAAGTGTTTTTCCTTCCTAGTCTGATCTGATAATGATGAATGATCACAGGAGGCTCCTCATGATCTCCAGTTAGACATAAATAATTCAAGGTAAACAACACCTTTGCTAAACACTGTTGACAATCTAACTCTTCCTGCTTCTGTTTGCTCAAATACCCTTTAATCATTTGATGTGCTCTCTCGATGATTCCTTGGCCTGTTGGGGAATGAGGTATACCTGTAACGTGTTTCACTCCCCATTTCATTAGAAAAGTTCTAACTTTCTGGCTAACATAGGCAGGGCCATTGTCTGTCTTAATCTTTTCTGGGACACCCATTACAGCAAAACAAGCTGTAAGATGTTTACATACATGTAGTGCTTTTTCTCCTGGTAAAGCAGTAGCCCATATCATTTTTGAAAAAGTATCAATTGTGACATGCACATATTTAAGTCTTCCAAATTCTGGCACATGTGTCACATCCATTTGCCATACTTCTAAGGCTTTTAAACCTCGAGGATTGACACCGATTCCTATACCTAACATCTGGCTTCCACACTGAGGACATGCCTGTACAATACTTCTTGCTTCATTTAAAGTTAAATCGAATTGTCTTTGGAGACCTCTGGCATTCTGATGAAAGCTCTCATGACTTTGTCTCGCATGTTGGAATTTATCTGTTGGAGGCATGTGCTGTACTGAACTTACTAAACTATCTGCAATTTGATTTCCTTCACCTAGACCAAGATTCCATTGATGACTGCGGATGTGAATCACACAACAGGGTTCTTTTCTTTGATTTAAAATAGCTCTCAATTGTACAAACAATTTTCCTAATCGAGGATTATTCGATTGTCTTAACAGGGCATTTTCCATTCTGGGTATTACACCTGCTACATACAAAGAATCTGTGACAACATTTAAAGCAGATTTCAGCCAATTATTTAAGGCCCATATTACTGCCGTGAGCTCTAAAGTCTGCAATGAATCCTCTTTTGAACCTTCAATTAAATGCTGTTTCCATTGACTATTCTCTTGCCAGACACATGCTGCCTGGTGTCTTCGTTTTCCTGCATCTGTATATACTGTAAGGCCTTCAACAGGTTTTGCTTTTACTTTGCTTCTCTCTAACCACTGATTTGTTCTAAGGAATTGCCATAGTTTACCTTTTGGTTGTCGTGAATGTACCTTGCCTATAAATCCTAATAATGCATTCTGTATAGGCATCGAATGTCTCAGCCACCATTCTAAATCGGCTCCATTTATCGGAATACTGATGTCATCTGGTTCCTGACCGCTAATTTCTAATATTCGAGATCTTCCTTTTCGAATCAATTCTCCAATTGCTTCTGGTCTCGTTTGAATACTGAATTTTGGTTGGACACTAAGAAAAATCCACTCTAATAATCGCAAATCATTTTCTGTTTTCAATCTGACAGTGGCACAAAAGGAAGAATCTGTAGCAACATCTATGGGGAATTCCCCGTTTTTGTTTTGCCACTGGCAGATGATTGCACACGGATGTTCTAGATTGCTAATAAGGAGGGAAATTGGTCGATCAGAAAGTCTTCGGCTAGACCAATTTGTCTGTACTTTTTGTATAATATCAGAAAGACATTTGAGATACACGGACTCTAAGCTTATTTTCTTAGCTGGATCACCTCCTTTTAGAAGTGAAGTAAGAGGTGCTATATCATTGTTAGTAATGCCTACGCAATTTCTAATCCATTGTATGTCCCCTAACAATTTTTGGACATCATTTAATGTTTGTAAATCAGTATGTAATTCAATTTTTTGTGGACGAATCTGTGCATCACAAATGGACCAACCAAGGTATTTCCAAGGTGCAGACTTTTGAACTTTCTCAGGAGCTATAACCAACCCCTTTTCTTTGAGTTTGATCGTAATTTGGACTATGGAACTTTCTGTGAACTCAGCTTGTTGACAGAACAGAATATCATCCATATAATGATAAATAATTGTTTGTTTCCATGATGCACGAATAGGTTGAAGTGCCCATGCAACATACATTTGGCACAGTGTAGGAGAATTTTTCATACCTTGCGGTAGCACTACCCACTCATACCTTTTAGCTGGTTCTGCTTTGTTTACTGAAGGCAGTGTAAATGCAAAACGCTGTGTATCTTGCTCATGTAAAGGAATGGTAAAGAAACAATCCTTTAAATCTATAATTAGAATATGCCAATTTTCTGGTAACATTACAGGTGATGCTAATCCAGGCTGTAAAGCACCCATGGCTTGCATTTGATCATTTACCTTTCGCAAGTCATGTAATAATCGCCAATTTCCACTCTTTTTTGGTATTACAAAAATTGGGGTATTCCATGGACTAGTAGAAGGCTTGATATGGCCTGCAACTAATTGCTCTTCTACTAATTCACGTGCCTTTTGCAGTCGCTCTTCTGTTAATGGCCACTGGTCAACCCAAACTGGGCTATCTGTTAACCAGGTCAATGGAGGGTTGGGCAACTGCTTTCCAGTGACCACTAAGGAAAAGGTGAAGTAGTTAACACGGCACCAAGTTGCCCCAAGACATCACGGCCAATAAGCGCCTCAAGGCTGCTTGGCAATTCCATTACATACACCCTAAGGGTAACACATTGACCTTCAGGGAAACTAATCGAAATGGGATCAACACTTATATTTGGAGTAGTTTGACCCCCTACTCCAGCTACAGTGGAAGAGATTGATTTTTGAAGTTTCCAATTTCGTGGCCATTTGAATTGACTAATGATGGAGACATCAGCTCCAGTATCAAGCATTGCATTTACATCTACAACAACAGTAGAATCAGATTGAAATAGTTGCACACGTAACATGGGACGCTGAGTCATTGATGAGGTGAAGCAAACTGCAGGACCGGTCGATCCAAATCCTTTATCACGCCTTTCTGTTGAGGATGGTGGAAGGACTCCTGGAAGCATTGGTAGGCAGTTTTCCAGTGCTACTACCTGAGCTATTCTACTCCCAGAAAGAATAAAAATTGGCGGATGCAGAGTGTAGGCCAGGATTTGAACAGTTCCTGTGAAATCTGCATCAATTATACCTGGTATTACTATAAGATCTTTGATACTAGCAGAAGAACGGCCAATCAATAGGCCTCCAATGAGACTATCTTGTCGAAATAAAGGTCCTTTAGCATTCGTTGGTATTCTATGAATTGCAGTATTGGCCAATGTAATATCTACTGCTGTCTCCACATCAACTCCGAGGCTTCCTGCGGTGCTTGGCTTGTTGAGGTGAAAGAAGCCTGGTTCACGGTTGGTCGCTGATTGTGATACAGGTTCGGAGATGTTCTTTGTGTCTGGTAGCTTCTGAACGTATACCATAGCTTGTGGTTGTTTGTTTTGCTTGCTGCAAAATTTTCCAATCGTGTGGTTCCCATACCATTGTCTGAGTGTTCATATTTTGAATTACCGGTAGGGCTAATTTTGCTGGAGACCAATCACCTTCTAGGATGGCATCTTTGATGACCCCTGACCATCTGCCACGTCGGGGCTGCGGCTGGTCAGTAGAATCTATAGGCACCTTTGATTGCATTGTTTGTGAAGGGCAAGCTGGTTTTTGAAACTCAATTTGTTCCTTATTTTTCTCTACATTTGACACTCTTAAGTTGTTCAAGCTTGTTGGTAATGACTTGCAGTAACTGCTCTACTGCTTGGGGTGAGCCCAATGATGTAGGAGGAGGCTCACAAAAAACTTCCGCGGGTGCTTGCGGAGGCAAAGTTTGAGGCGGCCCCGGCCCCGGCGACGGCGCCGGCCCGGCCTCCACGCTTTTCTCGGAGGGAGGGGGGGCGTCCGGCTCGGGGCAGGGCAGAGGCGGAGCGGTAGGAGGAGGGCGGCACTCAGGGCCTCCCACATCCGGACAGTCGACCAGTTGCACTTCCGCCTTCTTGGCACATTGCCCCAGAGACTCGGAGGGGGAAACTTCCGGTTCTTTGTTTACGAGCCGCGCAGTTTCTAATCCGCGTTGCAGATCGGATTGTGAAAGTATTGGCTGAGCCGGGACCCCGCGACCACCCCGAACGGCAGGCAGACCCCACAGAGTAGCCCACAGGCCCCTCTTTTCTTTTGGACGACAAGTTTTATCAGTCCAGGTTTGTTCTTGGACAAGCGCCTCCGCGGCTCTTAGGGCGGCACGTTGTTCCGATTTCATAACTTCTAATGATTCTAATACGGTTTTCCACAATTCTCTCACACATTTAATTTCTTTCTCTTCTTCCCCTCTGATAGTTTTGTCCCACATAGTGTCCCCCACTGATCTCCATTCCGTTGGGGAAAACAAAAGTGGAACTTCTCCAAAGTGTCCCCACTTCTGAGCTAAAAAAATCAATGTGATTAGCTTTTCCTGTGACGATTCAATACCTCTCTTAGAGAGAATAGTCGTCAGCAGTGCCGCGGCTGTTTCAATATCCATTATCTTATCAGCGCGGTCTTAACGTAGGATGCGAGTGGCCAGCTCGACAGGTGCCCGTCTTTTGATATCGGACTAAGCACACTATCCCACACCCCGGCTTGGCTCCGTTTTTTATGAACGCTGCTTACCGCAGTAATTTCGATCCGGAGCGTTATGCTTTGCTAACGATCCATCCTCTGCTACCATTTGTAGATCCGAAGCGTTATGCTTTGCTAACGAACCATCCTCTGCTACCATTTGTAGCGGTAGCAAATTCGACGAATCCAGACGCCGGCATAAGCTCTTTGATCGAACGGGCGGGCCGGGCGAGAGTAAGGAGTCTAATTCAATGTGAATTTACCATCCGTACTCTTTAATGAACTCTTAAACAACACTGAATATCAATGTCTCCGAGACCACGTTTTTCCAAGCCTTATATACTCTATACCAAAAGGCCATGCGGCAAGTGCAGGCTACAATTGGTTACACTCACAGTCACTCATCCCCCCCCACTATGGTGATTGGCTGCAGGGCACTGTTCACAGACTGTTCATGCGCAGCGGCAACGCCCCTCCTGCAGCCTGGGTCGAGGGCAGAGCAGCTTCTGTTTACTTTCCTTTTGTCTCTGGTGTCTCAGGGAAATCCTTCCGTGTAGCACAGCCGCATCAAGCCCTGGCTTGTTCACAGCACACAGCCAGAGACTCTCCACAGTTTCTTGCAACAGCTTTTCAAACCGGTCATCAGATTTTTCACACAGTTTCTCCACAGCGGAGACACAAGCCCGTAGAGAACCAGCAAGGCTGTCCTCAAAGTACCGGAGCTGCTCAATCACTTCATTAATTTCTTGTACACCTCTAGCTGACCAGACCATTGCTGCCAATGACTTAGCATGTGCAGGTGGTGCACTTTGTACAAATCTGAGCCACATAGATTTTGTACAATTGATTCTATCTGGGTCTGTCCCCTCTTGGCTGTTTGGTCCTAGATAGATGATCTCTCGCACAGCTAATTCTCTCAGGAACTGGATACCTCACTCCATAGAATTCCATTTCCCTAACGTGGATATACAATCTTCCTTGTAGGGAAATCTGACTTTCATAGCTGCCAGGAGTCGGGTCCAGAGAGTAGCGGCATTAGACTCTCTTGAAATTGCCCTATCAATGGTGGAATCTTTTGACAGAGATCCCAGCTGCCTGGCTTCACCACCTTCTAATTCAATTGTTTCTGCCCCATTGTCCCAGCATCGCAGCAGCCAGGTTAAAATATTCTCGCCTTCACGACGACTAAAGTCTTTTCGCAGATCTCTCAGCTCACCTGGAGAAGAGGACCGAGTGGTGGTCACTTCATCTCCACCCTGTCCTGATGATGCCTCTTGGGTTGATGTTGGCCCTGTGCCATCACCTGCTGCACGGGTAGTCTTTCTAGTGACTTTCTTACAACCAGCAACTGATGCTGATATGGGTTCACCATCATTTGATTCATTTTCAGAGTCTGAATGACTGTCACAGTGATTGCTGTGGTTACAGCAGCAACAGTGCCCAGTGTGTGAAGACGGGGGGGCTGCCTTGTTAGCCTTTGAGGCTGGAGAAGTAACGTTATCTGCAGCGACCTTGGCAGAGGAGCTCTGCGGAGGAGCTGTAGCTTCAGCCTGTGAAGCCGCGATTGGGGGGGCAGTGGCTGCAGCAGCAGCTTTGGCTGTTTTGCCTTTTCTCGAGCGGCTAGGAGTGCTTTTTGCTAAAGCTTCCGAAGAAGCACCGCAAATCTCAGGACTAAAAAGAGACGCAAACCTCCTATTGAACCTCATTTCTCTTAACAGTAACACAAACTGACACACATTCAGCAAACCAGATAACACCATCACAGTTCTATCAAAGCTCCAAGGATATTCAAAGTTCTCTAAAACATTTGCAAACTGTCCTAGCGAGAACACAAAAGTATTGTTAATCAGCCTTTCTAAAGATTCGCTTGACCAATTAGCAAATATAGAGCCATTCTGCTCTTTAATTTCTCCTGGAGGTTTTTCAAGGTAAAGCAGAAGCGAGTAGAAATTCATTAGCGGCTGCAATATAATGAAATAAACCAGTGCCATACCACACAGTATTATCATGACTGCTGTCCAGTTTCTTGTTGTTATATAATGGATACTTCGATTTAGAAAGAAACACCAACACAGATATGGGATCAGCGAGCACAATGTAGAAAATAACTGATACAACTTTTGCCATAACATCTTTAAATCAGTGTAATTCACTTTGCCTTAATACCACTAAATAACATCCGAAGCAAACAGAGTCGCGATTATCACAAGTCTATGAGTTGGCACCGTGCCAAGAAATTTGAAAGGAATGTTATACACCGTTGGTCAGTCTCTCGATCATCAGTTTCTCGTTGCCCCTCTCGCGAGATGTCCATCCGTGCTTATCAATAAGTTTGCATTCCATTGCTAGGTTTAACCAAAAACATGTGTTGGGTTCTCCAGGAAAATGCAGCTAACATGAAGGCTTTAGCTGACAGGCAAATTCACTAAAAGAGAAACTTGTTTTTAACAAAACCAGGACAGCAGTGTTGAGGCTTTCTCTTTTTCTCACTCTGAACCCCCAGAAAGTAGGCTGGGGATGAACAAGAAGCTGGGAAGGGACACAGTCTGGACAATTGACTCAGATTAACCAAAGGGATATTCCATGCAACAAATTGGAGGGAAAGGAGGATGGGACTGGTCTTGCAGGTAGCCATTGCTCAGAGCCTGGCTGGACATTGATCTGCTTGTGGGAGGTAGTGAGTGATTTCCACTGCAGAAATTGTTTTTCCCTTCTTTGCTTCACTTAATAAACTGTCTTTGGTTTGAATCACAGGCTTTCTCTCTTTTTCTTTTCCCCTTTTCTCTTTATCCCACTGGCTGGGAGGAGTAAGTAAGCAGCTGTATGGTGCTTAGCTTCTGGTCAGGGTCAACCCACCAAAGTTGTACAGTGTCTTTAATTACACTGTAACATGCTTAGAGACTGGTAATATATTTTTTTTTTTTTTTCTTTTAATGGTATGTGTAAGGGTACATGGAAGGAGAGAGTGTCTGCTCACTAAAGGTTATCTGATCCAGGACATTGTCTAATAAAATGGTAAGGAAAAATGCGGAAGCACTTACAAAACACAGTGAGGCACAGACCTGACAAACAATAACGAAGACAGTGACAGAAACCAATCTCATTAGTCACACTAACTAATGGCCTATCAAGAAGTGGCAGGCATCACTTCAAAGTAGGCCAACCAGGACTTCACAACTGATAAGGATGCAAAACTGAGGGTCCTGAATGTTTGGGGAGGTTGGTAGAACATCACTGGAACTGCAAGCAGATGGAGGAATGTGCAGGTGAGGGGAACTGTGGAGGAACAGACAAAAAGGGGCTGATTGAGTGTAAAGCGCAGCAAATCAGTATGGTTCTCTGGCTGATCTGTGCACCTGATCATTGTTGTCAGTCCCATTTTCTTATATCTTCTTATTAAAGCTTGTCTTAATGGTCTCTCTGCATAATATCGTTATTTATCCCGAATGTGTCAGTGCTGCAAGGACTCAGTGCCAGCTACAGTTGGGGACCAAGTTGAGTGAGGTGATGGAGAAGGCTCAGTGCCTGCAGCTAGAGCAGGAGCTGCAGGTCACAGCCCACATGCCAGGTGCCAGCTACTGGGGGCAAGCATTTGCATCTTCTCCAAACTCAAGGTGCATGGGGTGTGTGTATGGATTCACTGGAAAACTCCAAGCTGGACCAGCTGGGGAGCTGGAGGCCCTGACTCTGAGCAGACATGTCAGGCAGGTGCAGGTTTTGTGCTGATATTCGAGAGGACCCACAAGAGTGATGTGCCCATAGGACAAGTGTGCAAGTGATGCGTGTTTACAGCAAGCACCCAGCTGGACCAGCTGACAAGTTGGGGACCCAGGGGTGGGTAAGGGGAGCTGGGATCCAGGGAAGGCCTGCTGGGTGGTCAGAGGGGACATGCTGGTGCTTGGAGGATCCGTGAATGTGCTTTTGCTTGTGAACATGTGTGGTGAGTGTGATGTGTGTGCCGCACTGTTGATCTTCTGCCTCTGCAGGCCCAAGAGGAGGAGGGGACATGGCTGACTGTGCCTGTGTCTGGTGTGAGTCCTGAATGTGGGGGCTGTTGGAGGCAGCACCTTCTCTGTGGCCACCTGTGTGACCAACTGTGTCTATGTCCTCTGTGTGTCTGTGCCTGTCTCTGGGATACATGCTTAACTTCACTTCTGGTGAAACCTGCTAATGGAAAAATGGCAGATGTACATTTCAGCCTGAGCAGAGACCCTGGATATGCAGGGGGACTGTGCTGGGCTCCAGGAACTAGGAAAGAGAAATCTTCAGGCCTGAATCTGCTGGAGCTGCCAGCCACTCATTATATCCTTCAAAAATGAACTTTACAAATAACTATTATTTTGTTACAAGGAAAAAATAACAGGTTTCTTAAGGGACTAGGAATTGATAAAACAAGTTTGCATTAGTGAACCCCACAAAATTGTATTTCCTTCTTGCTGCAATATTAAGAACAAACTGATAAAAATCACTAGGTATTGTCTAGTGTATACAGCTGGTGATTTGATCTCTTCTGACATCAAAACACAAATAGCCAAGGTAGTGTATCTAAGGAGAAGAGGCTAGCTAATCTCATCAATTAAGTAGAAATACTTCACAGACTTTTAATTATTAGTTTGTCGTTAATGCCAGAAGTACTG
Organism: Patagioenas fasciata; assembly: GCF_037038585.1. NCBI lineage: Eukaryota > Metazoa > Chordata > Aves > Columbiformes > Columbidae > Patagioenas > Patagioenas fasciata. The sequence continues at coordinate 42,272,726 of NC_092520.1, read as the reverse complement.
TGGTTCATTTTACTGAATCCACAGTGTAGGTTTTCCTAAAATGAACATGTACCAATTTGAAGACAATTTGGCATATTTCCTTCTCTATACGTGATAATACTGCTTTGTTGTTCCTGCTATCATTTAGCGTTCCTCATCTATTTTTATACTGAAAATTCTCCACTATGGGACAGACACTTTACCAGACTATTTGAGTATCTCAGAAACTGTTATTTAGGGTGGAATGCAAGAAGGGTAGAACAATGGTTTTCACAAAAGAGAAAAAAAAATTTGAAGAATAACCATGGAAATTGCTTTTCTTTTTCAATCCTTCCAAGTTTAACACAGATCAATAACGTAGACTTGAACATGATTTCATAATTCTAATTTTTGCCTGTACTGCTTCTCATTTTTAAAAGAGGCAGGAAAACACAGTGATGGCCATCAGAAAGGACCATCTGTACAAACAAGGTTCTAAAAATACATCTGTTTTTCTTGCACAAGCCTTTTAGCTTTTTAATGATACAGAGCATATCCTTTTGAAAGTGTACTTCATTATTTTAACTACCCAGACTATTAAGAATGCAGTTTACTATTTTTTGCTAGCATTTACCCTGCAGATTATATTCCACAGCACATGTGTTAAATCATGGAAACACAGTGAAATTACTCACACAGCTGGAGTGCTGCAATGGATGGCTATAAACTCTTCAGGAGAGCAGGTGAGGTAGCCCTGTAAGTTAATGAGGGTTTGATTGTCTAGAACTTAATGATAGTGGTGACAAGATTGTGTGTTTATGGGTAAGATTCAGGGAGAAGCCCAACTAGGTACACATCATGGTGAGAGGTTGCTACAGACCACCCAACCAGCATGAAAAGACAGAGAAAATATTTGATTAGCAGCTAGAAGTCTCACAATCACTAGCTCTTCTTCTCATGGAAGACTTCAACTTACCATATGTCTGCTGGAAATACAACACAGCAAAGAGGAAACAGTCTAGAAGACTCCTGGAGTGTTTGGAAGACAACTTCCTGACACAGCTGTAGAGGGAGCCAACTAGGGAAGATGCCTTATTGGAGGCTATTTTAGGCATTGTGATCATTAAATGATAGAGTCTTTGATTCTCAGAGAATTAGAGAGTGAGATTAGCAGAACCGCTGCCTTGGACTTCCAGAGGGAAGACTTTGATCTGTTAAAAAAACGGGTTGACAGACTCCCTTGGGAGGCAGTCCTGAAGGGGAAAGGAGTCCAGCAAGAATAAGAATTCTTCAAGAAGGAAATCTTAAACGCACAGGAGCAGACTGTCCCTATGTGCCAAAAGATGAGCTGGCAAAGAAAATGACCAGTACAGCCGAACAGAAAGCTTTGCCTAGAATTCTGGAAAAAAAGGAGAGTTTATGACCTTTGGAAGAAGAGGCAGGCAACTCAGGAAGACTGCAAGTATGTTGTGATGTTATGCTGGGAGAAAATTAGAAGGGCCAAAGCCCAACTAGAACTTAAACTGTCTAACTGCCATAAAGGACAACAAAAATATTTCTATAAATACAATGAGCAACAGAAAGGGGGCTAATGACAGTCCCCATCCTTTAGTGGATATGGGGGGAAACTGTGACAAAGGATGAACAAAAGGCTCAGGTACTAAATGCCTTCTTTGCCTCAGTCTTTAATAGTAAGACTGGTTGTACTCCAGAGACACAACTCCCTGAGCCAGAAGATGAAGATGTGGAGCAGAATGAAGCCCCAATAATCTAAGAGGAAATGGTTAGTGACCTACTACTCTAGTTAGACACACACACATCTGTGGGGACAGATGGGATACATCCAAGAGTACTGAGGAAGTGCTCACCAAGCCACTTTCAATTATTTATCAGGGGTCCTGGATAACTGGGGAGGTCCCAGTTGACTGGAAATTAGCAAATGTGATGCCTATCCACAAGAAGAGCCAGAAGGAGTGTGTGGGGAGCTACAGGCCTCTCAGTGTGACCTCGATGCTGGGGAAGATTATGGAGCAAATCATGTTGAACCCCATCACACAGTACATACAGGACAACCAGGTAATCAGGCCCAGTCAGCATGGGTTTATGAAAGGTGAGTCCTGCTTGACTAATCTGATCTCCTTCTGTGACAAGGTGACCCGCTTGGTGGATGAGGGAAAGGCTGTGCATGTTGTCTACTTAGACTTTAGTGAAACTTTTGACTCTGTTTCCCACAGCATTCTCCTGGAGAAGCTGGCTGCTTGTGGCTTGGATGGTCATACTCTTTACTGGGTAGAGAACTGGCTGGATGGCTGGGCCCAAAGATTTGTTGTGAATTGAATTAAATTCACTCAGCAGCCAGTTACAACTGCTGTTCCCCGTGTCTCAGTATTTGGGCCAGTTCTGCTTAATATCTTTATCAATGATCTGGATGAGGGGATTGGGTGTACCTTCAGCAATTTTGTGGACCACACCAAGTTATATGGGAATGTTGATCTGCTTAAGGGTAGAAAGGCCATACAGAGGAATCTGGACCAAATGGATTGATGGGCAGAGGCTAATTATATGAGGTTAAACAAGGTCAATTGCCAGGTCCTGCACTTTTGGGTCACAACAACCCCATGAAATGCTACAGGCTTGGAGCAGAGTGTCTAGAAAGTTGCTTGGCAGAAAAGGACTGGGAGGTATTGGTCAACAGCTGGCAGAACGTGAGCCAGCAGTGTGCTCAGGTGTCCCAGAAGACCAACCTGCTTGTATCAGGTATAGTATGGCCAGTAGGACTAAGGTAGTGATCATCCTCCTGTACTCACGGCTGGTGAGGCTGCACCTTATATATTGTGTTCAGTTTTGGACCCCTCACTACAAGATATTGAGGTTCTGGAGCATGTCTAAATAATGGCAACAGAGCTGATGAGGGGTCTGGAGCACAAGTCTTACGAGGAGGTGCTGAGGGAACTTCGGTTGTTTAGCCTGTAGAAAGAGAGGCTCATGGGTCATCTTCTCACTCTCTACAACTACCTGAAAGGAAGTTGTACTTGGGTGTTCGTCTCTTCTGCCAAGTAGGACCAGAAGAAATGGCCTTAAGTTGCACCAAGGGAGATTTAGATTGATATTAGGAAAAATTTCTTCATGGAAAGGGTTGTCAAGCATTGAAACAGTGTTCCCAGGGCAGCCGTTGAGTCACCATCCCTGGAGGTATTTTAAAGAAGTGACACTTAGGTACATGGTTTATTGGTGGACTGGGCATTGCTAGGTTAATGGTTGGACTTGATGATCTTAAACAACACTTTTTTCAACTTAAACAATTATATGATTCTGATTGAATGGAATCTAAGTCATGACAGTAAGACAGTACTATTTTTAACGTATTTCACAATTTCTTTTTTCACAAACTATGACGGAACTACAATACTTAAAACAGAAATAAATAATGCCTCTGTCATTTAAAGTTTGTTATGGGTGATATAAACAAGCAAAGCAAGATGATGGTGGGTATTATAGTCATTCCAAACTCCGTCAGCATTCATTTTTTTATGTATAGTTAGTACTTAACAACCACTTGACCTGATTTACCTTTCTAGGTTGCAATTAACCCCATGTGAATTACAGTAATGGAAAGTGCTATCAATAGCTATGGACATTTTTAGGATATTATTGTTACCTGTCCTTGCTATCATGGTAAAGACTACTTCTATGAATAATTCCTAATTTTTCACACATTCATCTGACTTTCTACAAATATATATTACTTACAATATCAGCAGGAATATTAAAAGTTTAGAAAGAGGTGACTATCTATTTATGAGACAGATGACTAAATGATCCTCTTACACATTATATTTAATTTACCTTTAAGTTTTGTTTGACTTAGAACAGAGCAAAACTGTATTCCTCTTGTTAGTTGCCAACAGAAGATATTAAACTTTGACTTAAAGCATTCCAACTTTCTTCCACGTCATTTGGTAAATAACCCCACTTATTACCTCATACTTACTTTTACAAAAGTGTACTGTATTCCTAAATTTGTCCAAAATGTCTGCTAACGTTTCATAAACTAGTGTAGAACAACTAACTAATCATACAGAATGATCAAAAAACGCTATCAAGAAAAACTGACTTTCACAGAGAATTTATCTACACTGGAACCATAAAGCTTCTTAAAAATAACCAATTACTTTTTTCCTTAGGGGAAGAAACTCCAAAATAAAATGCAAAACTGTTTCACTTGTTTGTTATAATGCCCTCCACAACAGAGGAGGAAATCAAAGAAATAATCTAGTCTACTCTCCTTTCTGACACAGGGTTGGAAGTACTAAAACAGTCTAGAGTATATGTTTCTAATATTTCCTCTAACAGCCTTTCTTTCTACATCTTCATTCTATTATTTAGTTGTCCTTATATCTGACTTTTTTCCTAATGCTTATTATTTGTTTCTCATGGCTACAAATGAAACTGTATCTTCCTTATTCAACAAGATTAAAAATTCATCTATTTTAAAATATTTTTAATGAATGGAGATATGTATAGATCTTGACAGTTCTGTTGAATTCCCTTATAAAATGTACTTACGAGTAACCAATATATTTTCTGAACATAATTATGAACATAAATGTATATTTTCTTTAATACTATTTTTATGGATCAGATCTGAGGAACTCACCAAGGTTATAAATTAGAAAGTGATAACACGATACTTGTCAGTGGCTCAGAAATGCTTTTGCTTGCCTTCTTTAAATATAGTAAATTTTTTTCAGAACCTGCTATCCCAAATACTTTTATCTACATAACCTTTTAACTTTCTTCATTCAGAGACTTTTTTTACAGCAATTTCACTTGTTAAACATTTCATCGCAGTCAAACTCTGCTTTCAAGAATGATGTCAAAAAGAAATTGACCTTTTCAGTCTTTTTTTTTTTTTTCATCTGCTGCTTGTTCACTTTTCCTGTTAAATAGTCATGATGTCCTTTCTTGACAACAATTAAGAAATCCTTTTACTGCTGTATCTGGTACTCTCTCACTAGCTTTAAGTCTTTTTTTTTTTTTTTGTTATCCATATCTGACTTCTTTTCCTCTTAAAATTCATATTCTGATTTTAGTCTTATCCTGATTTATACACTCGTGTTTCCACTTTTGGTAGTATGACTTCTTTTTAACATTGTGTCACTGAAAACTTTTCATGCATCCATGTAGGTATTTACTTACCCACATACAGTTACCTTTCTTCCACATCTGTTCTTGCTGGTTTGTATCATGGAAATTGCCAGCTTCTCTGAAACTCAATTTTTGATTATTTTTATTTTTTTCTTTAAAAATCCTTCCCTTTGGACCATATCAATCTGTTTCTTAAGTTTCCTGAAGGTTTTTGTTTTGTTGTTGTTGTTTTTTGGTGTTGGTTTTGTTTTTGCCCTTTTTTTTTAATCCATTGTCTTGTTTTTGTTTCTGTCACTCCTTTCTTACCTCACAATCGTGGAGTTAATAATTTCATTTTCACTTTCACCCTAATTGCCTGCTACCTTCAGATTCTGAACCATTTTTTTCCTGTAAGAATCAAATCTACTGTCAACCCCAAAATGCTGAAGGCATATGAGTCACTCCCCCAAAGCTTGTAAGATTGTTATGGAAAGAAAGTTTTAGTTTCTTTTACATTTGCCTTCTGTCTTTCAGCCCCTAGGGTGCTCTTCGGTTGATTTTTCATGCATTTCTCTGCAGCCATGAGGGCTAGCAACCTGCTTTTTTAGAAAGTGAAACTTGAGATTTTAATCTACTCTTAAACTGCAAGGCTTTAATACTGATCATCAGGAGACTTCACAATTTTCAGTATTAGGTCCATTGACCACTTGTGAAAAAGTATTTGCAATCTCCTGCTTCTGTGTTAGCAATATTTGGTTATTGAAAAACTCTCTTTCTTCAGCTTTTTTTCATTTCTTACACTGAAAATCCTTATCCCTTACAAGTAATTTTTACTAAATTATGTATCCTAAGGCTTTCAATAAACTCAGATGGTAAAGGTAGTAATAGTGGCGTTAACCTTTAACATATCATAAGACTCAATGTAGTGAAATGAAATAAAACAAACATAATAGTGGTGAGGTCTAATTTGCTGTTGTGTATAATTTCATAAAAATCTGTTTTGTGGTCTAATGAATAAAAATATCTCTGTGTTATAGTATGATGGTATAAAAGTAATTGTCCCCTAGTTGCTCTTAGAGGACTCTATATTGTATGCTGTAGTTGTAGTACTTTGTGAAAAAGTTAATTTCTCCTACTCTATAAAAATTGTAGCCAACAATTTATGTTGAATTTGATTTTAAATTAGTAATCAGTCATTTGAAGGTTTATATTCAATAATGAATCTGCCAGTTAAAAATAATTTGGGCTTAAAATGGATTACTTTGTAAAGGTCACAAAAATATGACTAGCCTGCAGTTTTTATGTCAACAGTTACTACTGTATCAGTTGCAATTAACACATGAAATGCCAAGCGGCTGGACATACAGGCTCTCTCTTTACTTCCTTCCAAGTAATATCTGTACTTCCATTATGTTTTATGTTCAGTTGGTGGCTAAAATGTCGCTCTTCATTGTAAACCCACACTGCCTGTAGTTTGATAGATCATGTTTTACTTATCTGTTTTACTCTCCATCTGTCTGATGTGATGCATCAATATTACACCACTTCAATACTACACTATTAGTAGTGTATTGTAGTACACATTTTTATTGGCAAAAGACACAAAGCTGGATGAGATTTGTGCATAGCCTGCGATTAAGATGCTTGCACAATGGTGAAGACAATATGCATCAAACTGTCAACGTTCTTCATAGTAAAAAATGGACATTTTCAGCCTGTTAAAGGCAGCTGGTTGGAGACAGAGACCCCTTTCTGCCCCAGGCCTTTATGGTCAGTATACACATTGGTTAACAAAGTTTCACTAGTCTGGTGTTGCAGTGCTAATTTATTAGTGAAAATATATTTATATAGGCATTTACAACCAGCTTTTTGTGAGTGAAATGTAATTCCACAATCTAAATCCAATGTATATGCAAACTGCTGTTATAGAGCTCTATATTTCACTGTTGTCTAGGTTTTTGAACTATATTTTATTTTCATGCACAAATTCAGAGAAATTTTCCATGTAAAAATGTAACAAAAACAAACAAGGAATCAAGCAGTTATCTTATAATTAAATCATGGAATAGTATGAGTATTTTGTTCCTCTAAAATTCAAATTACAAAAGTGTCATTAAGTAATAGGCGCAGTGCAGCTGCAAGCAGTAGATATAGGAAAAATATATCCTTGTAAGACTACCAAATGAAAGAACATTTCACAAACAGATCTGTCCTACAGGGATAAAGGTTTGTAAGAAGTTTGAGAGTGTAACTCCAATAGAAAATTTAGAACTTAAAACTTTTTTCTTTCTGTCTCTTTCCTGCCTTCTCATTCAGGGACAATGTTGAGTTACAGATTTCACTTACAATATATAACTTGAAGAAGGTTTTTGCTTGCACACAGCAGTAGAGAACAGTGGCCTGATTGACACTTCCTTGAGTCTTGCTTGTCTCCTGGCGGTTCTTTCTGCAAGTGCTGCTTCCCTGCTGAGTCCATCCTTGCCTAGTGAGAATCAAAGCCTCATCAAGCTGAGTTATAGAATGCCTCCTGTTTTGAAAACTCAGGCCACGCAAAGAGAATCAGAAAGTAACCATGTGATTCATGTGACTACTCTGGGGCATGAACGATACTCCTTGGTACTTTGTATACAGTTGAACAATAATAGCTCGCTTGTCTATCAAAATGAACTCATACAATTAATTAGTTTATGTAAACTTAATTTAGTTTACTAGAGTCTGTTAAGATTAAAATAAGTTGGTTTTTTTTTTTTTTTTTTAATTCTGCTGTTAGTGCAATGATTTAACACTGTTACTTGATACCCTGTAAGATTAACTGTGGAGATGTTGAAGAAACTTCATTTAATGAGGGAAACTTTGAGATTTTTCTCCAGAAACCAATATATCTTTCCAAAAAAATGCTGAATTGAAAAAATCATACTTTTTCACAACATGACTGTTTTATGAAAATACAGAATGATTGCTTTCCCTTATCTCATTGAAACATTGGAAAGTGTAACTCTCCACTAAATTCTGAATTGTTATGAACAGTAGGTGAATACAGCCTTGAACTGCTTTAAAATAGTGACTGTACTGTAAGTTTTCTCCTGGATTCAGAAGTAATTCAAGAGAAGATCTAATGCACGGTGACTGTGCATAAGAAGAATAAGTGCAAGATATACCATGGGTCTGTAACTCTTTAAGCAACCTTGGAATGAAAATTCAACAGATAACCAGTAACTTGGTAACCAAATGTTAAGGCTGTTTTAGCTTATATTTTCATATGCCTATGGATATACTTTCATATATTCAATGTTGTACTGAGTATAGACCTGAATTGCTTAAGAGTTTAACAGAAAATCTAAAACTCTCTGTGATGGTAAAGCTCATGTACATAAACAAGAGTGGATTAAAGTTTATCTGTATAGCTGGGAATTACCTGAAACTGGTACCCAGTATTGTTGAAGATATTACTATGTAGCTGCAGTTTTGCACAGCTTTAGACATCCAGTTCAACACACCAATAAAAAATTATTGTAAAGGATTCTATGATCCTGGGTTTGTGTCTTGGAAAATAAAATTGTATGTCTAGTGTTCCATACATAGTGTCTATACTGGAAGAACAATGAACTTTAGAGAAAGAACTATCTACACGATTACAGCTAGAGGACCAATGAAGTGTAAATGGTTGTTGTGTCAGTCTTTACTGATTTGGGATCACGGATCTCCATACGCAATAACAGTACCTTTAGATTATAAATATAATATTAGTAAAAACACTCACAAGCAGAGACATCTTGGTGGCTAGTGACAACCCAAAGTGGAGTATTCATGGTGACATTTAGATGAGTAGGTTTTTCTGGATAATTATTTTCAATCAAGAAAGATCAGCAATCAGTTGTGTTGGACCATGAATTTCCAATAAATGACACATCACAGAAGAAGAAAACAGATGAATTAATGAATATTCATAATTTAGAGATTCTCTAATGTCCTGGACTGAGCCACAAAATCTTAGGCACCGCCCCCCCCCCCCCGGAGAGTTATTGCTGCATGGATTACATAGCATAAAACATAAATTCTTTTATTTATTTATTTTTTACTGTTCTTGTTGCCAATCACAATCCAATACAATCACAATCCAAGTACAACAAAGCAAGATTATATGAGTTTAGAAATGTGTATGGAGTTAACAATAAACCTGTTGAAACAAGTCATGCTTGTACCAGGCCCAGCTGTGGTGCGAGGACAGAGTCTATTTTGTTATAAGTAAATCACTAAAGTTAGAATCCACGGTAACTGGATTCATGACATCGTTTCTGTGTGGCTGATCTACTGATAGCATCCTTCTGCTATGCAAGATGTCTCTGCTGACATCTGATCAGAGTGCCAGATATCTTCCTGACCAGGTTTAGTAGTCTGACATTTCTGTTTCTGACTCTTGGTCACAGCCATCTGAACCCTAGAGCTGAAGACAGGACAGGAGTTAGAAATAAAAAAAAAAAGTCTACAATCCCATGAAAGGTAAAAATAACTGCAGATAGTGTTGCTGTTGAAATATGATACTTGCTGTATGTGACAAGAAGTAAGAGGACTAAGTGTCATTTTCACCAGGTGTTTTTGATCAGATGATGTCAACTTGGTAAAAGGTGGTGCCACATTCTACTTCATGTCAGTCATGCTGTCTATCATAGATTTTTCTTCTCCAGTTCAACAGATATTTAATGTTATTTTTCTGTCTTACTCTAACAGTACCTGTCACTGAAGGAGACTAGCCACTCTTGAAAATCTTAGCTGAAATCAACTTCTGCTGCAGCTTCATTCTTACAGTTCATAGGATCAGAAGTTTCATTTAATTTACAGCAGCCCACCAATAATAATGACTGTTATCAATTTGAATTTAAAAGTAATAAAAGTAATATGCCTGTCCACAGTAACTTTAATTTTCATTCTTTCTCAGAATTTTTGAGAATGTAGTTTTACTGTCTACAATGAGCAAAACTTCAGTAAATCTGGACACATCAATATAACTTAATATTTTCACACCTATTAAGCTTTATTTTTCTTTTCTTTTCTTTTCTTTTCTTTTCTTTTCTTTTCTTTTCTTTTCTTTTCTTTTCTTTTCTTTTCTTTTCTTTTCTTTTCTTTTCTTTTCTTTTCTTTTCTTTTCTTTTCTTTTCTTTTCTTTTCTTTTCTTTTCTTTTCTTTTCTTCCCTTCCCTTCCCTTCCCTTCCCTTCCCTTCCCTTCCCTTCCCTTCCCTTCCCTTCCCTTCCCTTCCCTTCCCTTCCCTTCCCTTCCCTTCCCTTTTCCTTTCCTTTTCCTTCTTTCCTTTTTCCTTCTTTCCTTTTTTCCTTTTTTCCTTTTTCCTTTTTCCTTTTTCGTTTTCTTCTTTTCTTCTTTTCTTTTGTTTCCAGGGAATGCCTTATAACTCTACATCTACTATGTAAAATGCTCATTTCATTATGGTGTTCTAGCAACAACACATAGATCTTTTCTTCACCAAAAATGAACTTAAAGAGTTAATCCATACAGATATATTTTTAAGTCACAGGGGCAGCATGCCATGTTTTTACACATAATGGTGCACCATTTACTTCTTTGCACTAAAATATGTGTATACTGATTTAAAAATTGAAGTTATGCTGTCTGAGTTCTTGAAGGAATTTCAGGTAGTGTCATTATTTATTTTATGCAGCTCTTTGTAAGCTTAGACACAGTATTGAATGGGGAGTTACCTGACTTCCAAGGAAGAATGAAGTCTGAGTTCATTCATAGTTTCTATTGTGTTTCTAGTTAAAAGCACTGTGAGTTTTAATCCAGTTTTAAGGATGATCAACATCCATGGCCCTCCCTCACCAACTTTTTTCTCCCCTTCTTCTAGCCACTAGACAGATTCCTTCCAGCCTCCGAACACTTCCTTCAGCAGTTGCTGTAAACTATTACCCTAGTCACTACAATAGGATGTGGAAGCACTGAGCATATTTGCCTCCAGAGTTGTTTTTCCAGCTTTACAGTAGTCTGAATATTTCTCTTCTATAGATGATTACTGCAGCAGCTGATCAAGTCATCATGATGTGTGAATTAGTTTCTTGCAAGATTAAGGTGTCTGTCACCCTTCTTCAAGAGACCTGAGATTTTTTTAATGCTGTAATATATTGACATATCGTAGAAGAAGGTGGTCACAAGGCTGTGGCATATCTTATGCATTATTCCTTTTACCATTAGCTCACCTGGAAAACAGACTGTAGATGTATATTTCAAACATATATTTCAAACAGGGAAAGCAGAGAATGGGTAGCAAGATTTGGCCGAAGACTTGTGGATGAAACAGGAAGAATCTGATGCAAAGGACCACCACATAACAGGAATGATGACTCCTAAACAACATAGAAGATAGTTTGGTCTCATAAAAAATAGTCCTAGAAAGGCAATGAAGACTCAATAGCTGGTATCCCTTCTCTTCTGTGGCAAGAAGAGATGTTGACCAGACCATTAGACATATATGTCTTTATATATGTATGTGGTTAAAAGAGATTGAGCGCATGAAATTTATGAGGATAAGCACCAGTAGAAGCAAATTACTTACTTATATTTCTGGTAAATAAGCATCACCTGATCCTTTCATAAGATCTTATATTAGGTTTTGTTACACTAATTTCCCAAACTGGAACATTTAGGGATCTATAAAGAAAGTGTTCATATGAACTAGGTCTCTAAGCACCTGTGACAGTCAGTTAATGTCTGCTCATTACACACCTACAGAGGTATTTAGCTCACTCTAAATTAGGAACTTATTATCTGAATAACTCTCTAGATTCCATTCATTATATTGGCTAATACTGCACTGGTTTAATTCAGGTCCCCAAAAGTAAATGTTTTATATGATCTGAGATATGTTCAGTTGTCAGAGAAACATGACAGAATATGACTTCGGAAGTTCTACACTGCTGTAGACTGACACCTGGAAGTCAAAGGAATACCTAGGCCATATCAAAATATATGACATATCTATTGAAGTGAATCAACTTGATCTCTTTTGAATATAAGGGAAACTTATACATCTTATTTATCTCCCTTCTAGATACCTACCTGTTTGTACATGCTTAATTTTTTTACAGTAATTATTACAATCTCATTGATCCTAAAGTAAAACAAGAGTATATATTTCAATAATGTGCACTTGAAAACAGTATTAAAAAACAAACACACAAACTAATAGGAAATGTTGATAGTGTACAGGTTTATTTTGGTTTTAAATGCATTGTCACATTAACACAATGGTTCCTAGCCAAATGAGAAGACAATTTATCATTATTACAGAAAGAAAAAGATTAGGGACAAGCAAGACATGTCTCTTCTATTAATTTTAAAAGTTCTGAAAATATAATGTAGAGCCTGTACTTTAAAATTCAGATTTGAGGGGAAAAAGTCCTCTAGAATATATAGAATGACATAAAACATTACAGTTTTGAAGCAAAACTTTAACTTAATCGATATAAGCAAAAATTCTTAAATATAAAAGTGCAGCAAAACAGGGTTTTCCTTATGTGTCTATTTCTGCTTTACCATTTGAATATAGTTCCAGGCAAAAAATTTCCAATGGATAAACCACCTTTTTGACACAACTCTGCATTATATAATTTATTGCAACATGCCAAGTGATTTGATAGGAAGAACTCACCATAGGCTATATTACTTTACTACCATCATTCAGAGGAAGAAGGTCTCTTCTGCTCTGATTAAGATCCTAGTGACCACAGGCATAAATAAGGGACTTTTTGTCTGATATTCTGTTACATATGTGGAAGTAGATAGAACTTCCAAAAATGGGATTAATATCTTGACTGTTGATATCTGAGTAGCTGACCAGACACAAAAGTGATTTGAAGGATTTTTTTTTTAAAAAAAAGAGCAGCACAATTTGCAACTCCTTTTGAATATTTTCACCAACACGTCATAAAAGCTGGAAATCTGGACTTCCAGATCTTACTGAGGAGGGGAAAAAAACAGTCAAGTAATATATTCATGGTCGGTGCAGCTCTGAAAGAAGGTGCAGCAGAGCTGCAAGCAGATACTTAACAAGCATTTCAAGGATCAAGAGTGATTTTAACTGAATGAAACTAAGAACAATTTCAATGCAGCATGAAACTGGTAAAATGGTTCCCAAAATCTGTATTATTGTAGAAATCTCTTTGTCTTTGATGAAGATCAATCAGTCTTGAAGAGACAAGTGTTAACTCTGAGAAGAAACAGCAATGCTATAGTAATGCAATCTTAGTACTGGGGCTGGTTCCAAGAGGAGGAGGCCACTTACAGAAATTAAACACCAACCTCCTCAGCTATCGAAGTAGAATACACCTAAACAGATAAAGCAGACCTTTGTGGCCCAATTAGGATCAGCAGGTTTTCCCCTCATTATTCCAGTCTGGACAGGGGCCATTATTGGGGAGCTGCTGTTCTCATCTGTGCTATTCTGTGCCCTCCCCATTCTTTCTCTTTAAGTGGAACAGCATTCAGTTGTAGTAAAAGTTGTGTTGGATTATAAGGCAAGACCATCCTATGACAATCTGCTTAGACACCCTGAGTTAACTCCTGCTTGAATGGGAACAATTTATTTATTTTATTTAATTATTTAACAGACACATTGCTTAAACACAAAATATTATCTTCTTTCCAATAGTTCCCACAGTGATTTCCCCTTGGAAGTTCCCAAGTGACTGCAAATAGTTAATAGTGATTTATCATTCTTGTTGTCTTATTTTCAGACTTGTTTCCAGCTGAATTTATCTACCTTCACATTCCCTCTATTAGGTCTTATTACTTTCTGAGCTTCTCTCCACCTTCTATACCAATAGTAGCTGGCCTGCAGACAGATTGGTAGTTAAAGCACAGCTCTCTGTTGTGAATCAACATCTCTTCCTCTATGGAAGACCTTGATTGTTCATTCCCATCCTATTTTACATGAATAACTTAGGTGGCATCCTGCCTATGCTAACGATATTGGTCCAGGGGCAGGGTGCCAGGAAGCCAAGTGATTCGTTAACAGTCAGAACTTAAAACAGCAATTATTTTCTCCAGACAATCAACAGTACTCTAACAAGAAAAGTATTGGACTATTCTTCACATGCTGAAGCTTGATCTTGAAATCTTTCAAATGGACTAAGAAATATTTCTTCACTAAAAATCCTAAGAAGTTAGCTCCTTGAACGTCTCTCATAATAATAATAGTAATGATGAGTTGAATAATAATTTTTCACCCTCAAGTGATATTTTCAACTTTCTTTAAGAAATAGTAATCTAATTTATTATCTTCAGGGTTCTTAAGTTGTTGGGGGTTGGTTTGTTTGTTTTTAATACAAACTCCAGTTATTTACACATTCCAGTCTCATTCTGAATCATCATGAATGCAACTACTGAAGTTTAAAGAAGATTCAAAGACTGAGCAGATGTAAACATCTCCAAACATCATAGTCATCAAGACACAAATAAATTGTTTTGTGTGGTATACTTAATTTAAAAGGTAATTCAGGAAAAAAATAACAACTAAGCAAAGGTAAAGGCATTTTTGTATTTTCATGCCCCAAGACATTATGCCTTATTTGAACTAAATTAAAACTTAAATTTAGTTTAGGTTCTGTTGTCTCCATCCTCAAAGTAGTTGGTTTTGCTCATGCCATACCAAGCGTCAGGCGCAAACTTGAAGTTCTGTGTCTATAGAGAGAAGAGATCATCAGCCAAGGCTTATTTCTCATAAAATATAAAAAGCAGAAGCATCTGTAAAAAAAGTGTAACACATATTTGATTATAAGCAAGCAAAGAATGATTCTAGTGGCAAAATTGCTCATAAACTTTCCACATAAAATGGATAATCTTTGCAAATTAAAATAGGATATTTAAAGTCACAAGCATGTGTATGCAATTTTCCCTGCATGCGTGGCATAAAATAAAAGGTTTGAAAGTGCAGTGCATGTTGTGTCACCCTTAATCAGTAAGGTCTAAACAATATTTTACAGGTGCAAAGTTCTAAATGTGAACTCCTATGTCATTTTTCACCCTCTGATGTCAACTCTCATGCTTTCAGTAATAGTATCTACCTCAAAGCCTTTTTAGCACCATAGGATTTCTTTCTGCCCTACTGGGACTTCCCTCTGATCTTGGATAGCCTTTGGATCACAGTAGGGATGAAAGATCTTAAAACAGAATGGATTAATGAACAAGCAAATTCTAAAGAATACACGTCTTTGTTTCTTAATATGACACAAACTACTTGTTCTAAAATTGTCCCCTGACACCCATAACTTTCCTGTCACTTCCCTGTGCTACAGCTCAAGGATCTATGCAAACTCAAAGCTTTATGCTGATAAATTACTGCATTCAGTTCTCATAAGAAAACATATCTGTCTTCAGAACTTCATAATGCCTCATGAAATCTGCTGAGGCTTAACATTTATATTCTCTAAAGCCCAAAATGAGTTTGCTGTTATCAATAACTATTTCTCCCCTTTGCTTTTAATATTTCTGATTTAAAAGTACAGACCTGTTTGGCACTTGAACTGTACAGTTTGAAGCTGGCTTGTAAAAACATCATTTATTGTTGTCCAGAAGTCATTGTCAACAAAGTATCCAATACTCAGGAAACTACAGCTCCTGCAAAATGACTCTGTAATAGTCAGTTTGAGGATTTGTAGTTCTCTTGTGACTCTTATTTCAGATCCTTTCCTAATAACCACTTATACATAATCAGATGGACTTTATGCAACCTCATCCAGTAAATGGGCCATGTGAATGTTTCTCTATTATTGCCTCCGTAGCTCACAGACTACACAACAGTTGATAATAATTCTGTGCAAAAACAAATTACTGTTCTAACAATGGAAATCTCAATGGCCTTGACATAAGTCATTTCAAAATACAGTGGAGCCTAGATTTAAAGGAGTGCTTTAGGGACAGGAAATGTGTTTTTTAGACTGGTTTCCCACTGCATTCATCATTGTGCTCTTTGTTCTGGGGAAAAAAAAATAATAAAAAAAAGAAAATTAGTTTGATAAAATGGTTAGGCTCTTAAATTTATGCTCCTCAAATAAACTGTTTACTATGTTGCTTTCACAGCTGCCTAGAAAGAACATTTTTAATTTGCATCTCAATATCAAGTGAAAAATGTTTTGTCACATTGTTTATAGAGGGCAGCCAAATATATCCCACTGCTTTGAATTACTTTAGGGAATTAAAAACTACGTCTTGTATGAGAGTAATATGGATGTGTGTAGTCCTAGTGTCAAGTTGTTTTGTTTAATTTTACATAGTGCAAGGTATTTAGTAATCATTAGGTAGAATTTTTTTCTGCAAATCCTGTGTCCATCCTACTTAATGCTAAGATATCAAACAACAACGGCACGTAAGCCAAGCAATATAACAGAATCAACATAGGTTCTGTAAAAAGACAAAATAAACTGTCACATCATCACACAATTTATGATATTTGTTGCTGTTAAACAGAGAAGAGTTGAATATATGCTTTCTGATTCCAAATTGTCTGTAATTTTAGAGCGCATTTGTTGTTTATGATTTTGTGTTCAGAAGGAATTGGCTAGTGATGTTCACTCTTTTTGTCATTCTGTCTTCCTTCAGTTCGTCCTCAACTTTAATTTTTGTCAGAATATGATTTTTAACTGCAGAGTCACAAAAGTTTACGATGTTAACTTGTTTTCATATGGTGACTAAAAAAAACATACGCCATGTGTTTTCAACAGCATGAGGCAGGCTTTTGACTGGAATTATTGTTCGGTATTAAACTCCATCTAACTTCGGTGGGATAAAGAAAAGCTTTTTGCCTCTTCACTCAGCTACCAAACTATTGCAGTTACAATCCTAAATATTTCCTAAGCTTGTGAAAAACAGCATGACACCAAACTCAGATAGTCAATATTTCATTTGAGAAAGATTAGTCAGTGACATTTGTCTTATTACATGACTGTTATCTGCTATGCATGATTTTAATTTATTGTCAGTAGCTTGTCTATTAAATTTGTGTGTACATAATTATTTTTAAGAGATATATATTGATATTGACACACATAAATTTTGACAATCACATTACATGAATTTTCCTAGGTTACAGTCTACCACAGGAAAACAAAACAAAACACAACACAACAACCTTTAGATGATTTATGATGTTTGGATTTCATAGATTAAATTAAAATCAGTCTATTTACATTATGTAAAATTATATAAACTCATGTAAATTTTATCATATAAGCTTGCCAGATGTGTGAAGAAGCCATGCTGTTTTCACAGAAAGGACTATACTGTCTACTGACATCAAATTTAAAAAAAAAAAAACAAAACAAAACAACAAACACTAAAAATCAAGAACTGCACAGAAACTAAACTCAACATCTTACAGTAGGGCAGATAACACCTACACCAAAATACAGTTAATGCTCTGTCTACAGTAAATAATACATGTTTGTTTTTCTCTAATATTATTTTGTTGTTTGGAAGAAGATAGAAACTGAAGTAAGATAAGCTGTACTTCCCAGTGCTAGAGTTGTCACTTGCAGTATTATGATACTTTACGTATTATAAATGAGTAGTAGAGTGCCATTTATCCACTTAGTTCTTACTCTATACTTAGGCCATTCTGAGCCTTTCTGTTTTCTTCATTGACCTCTGAAAACAGATGTTAGTTCAGTTTTGAAATATAGGTAGCACTTTGGTTCCAATAGGATTTGTTCCGGTACCTTTTTCTCTGACTTACTTGAAATAAGGTATGCGGTCAAGTATTTCGTTCTGTCAGGAGTTTCATGTTCATGAGTCCAAGTGACTGGTAAAACTTCTGTCACAAAGGGAGAGAGGGTTTCACAGGGGGAGAAAGGTTTCCTCTGTTAATGTAGCTGTCCTACTTAACATCACCTTTCAGGAATCATGTTTACAGTCAGGCTTCTCAGGATACAAGAGAGGTACACACTGACAATGCTGCTGTGTTACTTAAGCAAATACAGGTTGGCCAGTGTGACATCATTACCTTTTGCTGTGAATGATGAAAGAAACAAAAGGAACATTTAATATCCTATGATGTACTTGTAAACCTAGATTGTAGGATTACAATCAGCATATAAAAGTTTGACTCTGCCTCTCCTTCTTCTTCACGCTTTTTTGCTACACCATGGTCTCCTCCACAGGCTGCAAGGTGACAACCTGCCCTATCGTGGTCTTCACCACAAGCTGCAGGGGAACTTCACAACATTTTGAAAGAAAGCCTTATTTACAGTGAAATTATGCATTAACCACACAGAGAATGTTCATAGGCTGGTAATATTTTAGCAGTAAAAATTACATTTTTCCTCTCCAGATTTTACGAGCCTGCCTGTGGCCAACTAATCTGATTTAATACACTATACTCAGGGCCCAGTTTACATTTGAATAGCCTAGTTTGTTACAAAGGAGATGCAAAAGCAAAACACCATTTAAGAGATTCATCTGCAATTGTGAAAAATTATAAATAAGTAATAACTTGTTCCATCATGTACAATTTCCAACTGAATTAAACAGCGTATTTAAAGGATATAAAAGAATAATTACTTTGATTTTTCTGTCTTAGTTTGTGCACAAACAATATCAACAGATTATCAGGATAATAGAGGGGTATTTCTTGTGGGTTAGTAGTAGACTTTTTTATCTGCAGGATTATTTAGGCAACTCCACCCAACATATAAGGAAATAATTTGCGAGGACAAACCATGATAGAAGTTTTACACTGTATTTCTATCCATTTGTTTTGTGTTTGCATATACACACATGTATCTATATGTCTGTGTATGTGCATTTATATATGAATATATATATATATTTTTTTTTATTTAAAAACATTATCTGGCAGTATGAAAAAGCAATTATTTCAAGGGAAAACCAAACTGACTTGGGTGAAATATATTGGAGACTACTGTAACATTATAAATATTACTAATTTAATTCTTCATCTTATTTTCTTCTTCAAAATAGGAATAAACAAAACACCTTTAGAGATAAAATAGCTGAAGTGAGCAGTTACTTAAGTTTGATTTATTTATTACTATTTTAAACAACACCTATACTGTGCTTGGAGGATATTAAAACTCTAATAAAATTAAAAATAGAGATGATTTATCTTCCTAGATTTTAAAGCTACAACTCTCACTTACTTGATAAATGTTAACCATAAGATGCTCAATATTTTTCTAAACATAGTTGTCCCAATAGTTTTTATTTTTGCAGAATTTTGGTCCAGGATTTGATTTGCTCAGTTTATTTTCCTTTCTTATGTGTGATTTATTGTTCTGTCCTACACTACATTTTTTTTCTGAAAGCATGCACACTGTAATTATTTAGTAAACTCAGCAAAAATAAATAGGGATACACCATTAACAGTTAACCTGGTCAAAGTTCAAATAAAGTATATTCTTATAGACATAAATTGTCCATTTTGCCATCTTTTCTATTAATTCATGTGTACAGATCATCAAAGGTAGTATCTGATTCTTCAGCATGCACCCACTAATGTGTTCTCATTTTTTAAAACTTCTTTAGGTTTACATTCGTTCTCTTTCCAAAACTCAATTTTAGTAATGAAATTTTCCTCTGTCATAGGCTTTTGCTCAGTATGTGAACTCCTCTGTCAAATACGTGTTGAACAATAAACACCATTTTCACAACCATTTATTATCTCTAGATCCGTGAAGAAATATTAGCTATGACAGAAACTTTCAGTCTGACAGTTCAGTGGAATAGGAGATTTAAGGTGACAACAGACAAGCCACACATCTGAAAAACCATAGAATGTAATAACAATTGCATGTGGGGAGAAAAAAAAATGAGTTGACACAAAGTAGAGGTGAGAAGTAAATTATTGGGAAAGAAAAGATTGACAGTATAGGCACAGCTTGAAATGAATGTAAGGACCTTTCTAAGGTGGTGTTCTGTAAGAACAGCAGTGGACAGCCTGAGGAATTGAGATTAAAAAAAGAATCATTATGACCTGAAGGAGTGATTAGCTGAATAGCCAGAATTAGAAAGGGAGGACTGGGAAGAATTGTTGAAATCAGGTGACATTCTAAGGTCAAATATGGGAAGGCCTGTAGGATGCAGGGGTACTATGCTTTGCAGATGGTTACCAAACGTGTTCTCAATATTGATGCAAAAAAAAAAAAAATAGAATAGGAGAAGCGGTGCACAATATTATTAACATTGTGTCAGCTTTTAGTAAAGCAGTCTGAATAAAATTATTACAACAAAAACAATCCCTCATGGATAATAATCTATCTTTGTAGGCAATCAATTTAGTTTGCTGGTGAAATGGTAATCCTGGTTCTAAACTTGGCATGGGAGAAAACAAAGGTGAGAAAACTTTTTCAAAGACATGAAGAATGGCAGCACTATTTTTAAAAATTTGCCTTTTTTTTTTTTTCTCCAAAAACAAAATATACAGATACTTTGTTTTCATCGCCTGAGATTTTATAATGTTCATGACACAGTTTTTCTTCAGTACTTTAGTTGTACTTGCTATGATGCTGAATAAACTGCAGCTCCTATCTCCTAAATCCCTTAAAACTGTTGATAATTCGTGTAATCAGTAATGCACCATTTTCTTTAGAGACAGAGTGACAGCAGCTAAGTGATCACTTGTTAGCCTGCCAGAATAACAATGCGTTATCTGCTTTGGGCATAACATAAATGTGAATGTATTTCAAATAGATAAATGTATTTTAATTCATGAGGACTTACTTTTTTTTTTTTTTTTCCCAGGTCCATTTCTTATTCAGACACTGATTTATCAGGCATCTCAGAAACACTTTTTGTGTGGGATTCCTTTGCAGTTACATTTTCTCATAACTATCTTGCTTTGTTTTTTTTTCCTCAGCTATTTAATGAATGTGCACATTATACTGAACATTTTTACTTATAGGCTTGTATTTTTCCCTTCACGTTTTTTTCTTTTGTTGTCTCTCTCAAAGTTTGCTTTTTACTTTGAGATGAATGCTTTGAAGTACTGTTCACGCTGACATGCTGCATACTTACGTTAAACAATATCATGTTCCTCAAGCAGTCTCATTATACTGAATAGTTTGGTAGGGTATTATTTTTCTCAGCATAAACAGGCAAAGAAGATTCTTGACTTAAACTGAAAATACCAGGCAATGCTGGAAAAGACTGCATTTTTGCAATGCTGAGTTCTACTTTCTCTTCTTCAACACTGAGGAACACCAGTTATCAATCTTTCTCATCTTCTGTATGTTCTTTAAAGATTTCAGAAATCTTTCATGTACTTTAGTGAAGTAAATAATGTTCTTAATGTATGGGAAACAATTGACACCTGGAGATGTTAAAATGGAAATGTGTCTGCACATTTATATAGACAAAAAATATTTAATATATATACTCTATATTAAATATAAATGTATTGTAATGTTTAATATTCATTATTATATATAATAAAATACTATATATGTTTATATAGGCAAGTAACATATAATAATTAAATTAATAATTAAATATTAATAAATAATAATTAAATAAATGTGATATTAAATATTATATATTTAACAGTTACATAATATATAAATATTAGTTTGCTCCGGAATATTAGGGCTGAATAGAAAAAGGAAAACATAACACCTGGTTTTTTTTAAGATAAATAGAGGTATTCTGGGAACTGCAGAGTAGTCAGCCTCATCTCTGTGCCCAGTAGGATCATGGAATCACAGAATCACAGAATGTTAGGGATTGGAAGGGACCAGAGTGTCCTGGAAGGTATTACAAAACAGGCAGAAGACAGGGAAATTATTAGAGACCCAACAAGGCTTCACCAAAGGAAAGTTGTTCACCTGCCCTCAATAGGATGGGGAACTGAATCAGAAGGGCTAAAGTGAGAAAACTCATGGGTTGAGATAAGTACAGTTTAATATGCAAAGCAAAAGCTGTGTGTGCAAATAAACAAAATAAAGAATATGTTCATTGCTTCCCATTGACACGTAGATGTTCACCTGTTTCCAGGAAATCAGGACTCCATCACACGTAACAGTTACTTGAGAAGAAAAAGGCCATAACTCTGAATGTCCCCCCTTCCTCCTTCCTGTTTAAACTTTTATTGCTGATCACAACATGATATGGTGTGGGTTATCCCTTGATCAGTTGGGGTCAGCTGACCCATCTGTGTCCCCTCCCAACTTCTTGTGCACCCTCAGTGCCCCGGTGAGAAACAGAAATGTCCTTGATGGTATGTAAGAACTGCTCAGCAACAGTAAAAGCATTATTATGTTACCAACACTGTTTTTGTCACAGATCCAAAACACAGCACCATAGCAGCTACTATGCAGCATTAGTTGGCACTTCTGAGAACCATTCTGAATGCTCTCACTACTTCTGACAGAGTTGTATATTCTTTGCTGACCTCAATCTCAAGTAACATTCAGTAACAAATAGCTAATTTTAATTAAATTGGAATTTATTTTTATACCATATTTCATGCTGGATGGCCTACTACAAACAGAGATGGCAGAAATTAATCCATCACTGAGGAAGATTTAATTTTCATGTGTATGTTTTGAATTTGGTTTATTATCATTTAAATTTTTGAACTTCATAAAAATGGTAATTTATTTACGTGAATTCATTAGAACAGAAAATCAGCATTTCAGTCATTCTGTCCTTTTTCAAGGTTAGCAGGAGCTGGTGATTTCACATACTAATAGATTCATGCAAGTAATTAAAATACTCTTTTTTATGAAGATCAAGTTTTAAAAGAAAATTATATGAGTAATTACATTTCCTGATGAGTACAGTCTGTGTTTTTCCATTGTTAGCAAAGAATAGATTTGATATCACAGGAGTATACAGGATACCTCATATAGTGACAAATACTGTTTTCACTAAACAGAATTTGAGACTTTTAGAGAATATTGTGCTTGTTTTCTAATCCATTCTTTGAGGAATATTAAATATTGTACAGGTTAGCTATTCTTAGCAAGTTAATGCAGATCTTGATTTTAACTAATGCAACTACAGTAAGTCCCACATCCTTTTTTTTTTTCTGTGATTTTTCAGTCTTGCAGGGATCCCTTTGGGGAATAACTCTAGATGGTCTGTGCAGACAGAACAGAATAAAGAGAGGCAAAAATTGGGACTATTCCCTGTCTGCTTATCCCCTAAACTCTTAACAATCATGAATAAATTGTTAAACTCTATCTTTAAAAGAAGAAACTGAATAAAATTTACCTTCTGCTCCTCTAGGACAGAACGAGATATTTAACACTGTTTATACTCACGAGAAAGTGAACTCAGTACCTAGTGGTCAACATTGTGTCTTTTTGACAACAGCAATGAGCTCAGAAAATGTGTAGGGAAAACACAGAGTTAAAATTGGAGCTACCTTTGGAGCTATTAGACCACTGGGAAATAGAACCCTGCAGAAATAGCATGAAGTAAGGCCAGAACAGCCCTTGGTGCTTGCTAACAATTTAACAAACATTTTGTTTCAGAGCTTGCAAAGATCATGATTACGCCTGGTCTGCATAAGTTTGTCATGTCCCTTGTGTCTACTTAACATCCATTTTAGCACTTGAGATTGTGCCAAACCACAGCTGACCCCTTAATATTTACAGTCAATATTTTTTCAAATATTTTTATAAAAATAAAGACAAAATGATAATGATAATAATAATCATCCTGGCGAAAGGGGTCAAGGACAGCAAAAAGAGCTTTTTCAAATACATAGCAGATAAAACTAACACCAGAGGCAATGTAGACCCACTGATGAATGGGGTGGGTGCCCTGGTGACAAAAGATAAAGAGAAGGCAGAATTACTGAATGCTTTCTTTGTCTGTCTACTCTACCGGAGGCTGTCCTGGGTAGCCCTGTACCCCTGAGACCCCGGATGAAGCCAGGTCAATGGAGGAGTTTACTTTAGTCAATGAGGACTGGGTTACGGAGCAATTAAGTAATCTGGACGTCCATCAATCCATGGGTCCAGATGGGATGCATCCGCAGGTGCTGAGGGAGCTGGCTGAAGTCATTGCTAGACCGCTCTCCATCATCTTTGCCAAGTCTTGGGAAATAGAAGAGGTGTCCGAGGATTGGAGGAAAACAAATGTCACTCCAGTGTTCAAAAAGGGCAAGAAGGAGGACCCGGGTAATTATAGACCGGTCAGCCTCACCTTCATCCTCGGGAAAGTAATGGAACGGATTGCCTTTGGTGCCATCTCAAGGCATATCAAGGATAAGAGGATTATTAGGGGCAGTCAGCATGGCTTTACCAAGTGTAAGTCATGCTTGACCAACCTCATAGTCTTTTATGAGAATGTAACAGGGTGAATGGATGGTGGCAGAGCGGTGGATGTGGTCTACCTTGACTTCAGCAAAGCGTTTGACACAGTCTTCCATAGCATCCTAGTTGCTAAGTTGAGGAGGTGTGGTGTGGACAATAGAGTAGTGAGGTGGGTTGCAAACTGGCTTAAGGAGAGAAGCCAGAGAGTGGTAGTCAATGGTGTGGAGTCCAGTTGGAGGCCAGTATCTAGTGGAGTGCCTCAGGGATCAGTACTGGGGCCAATATTATTCAATATATTCATTAACGATTTAGATGAGGGAACTGAGTGTACTATCAGCAAGTTTGCTGATGACACTAAGCTGGGAGGAGTGGCTGACACGCCAGAAGGCTGTGCTGCCATCCAGCGGGATCTGGACAGGCTGGAAAGCTGGGTGGGTAATAACCTGATGAAATTTAACAAAGGAAAGTGTAGAGTCCTGCATCTGGGAAGGAACAACTCCAGGTTCCAGTATAGGCTGAGGAATGACCTATTAGAAAGCAGTGTAGGGGAAAGGGACCTGGGAGACCTGGTGGACAACAGGATGACCATGAGCCAGCACTGTGCCCTTGTGACCAGGAAGGCCAATGGCATCCTGGGATGTATTAGAAGGGGGGTGCTTAGGAGGTCAAGAGAGATTCTTCTTCCCCTCTACTCTGCCCTGGTGAGACCCCATCTGGAATATTGTGCCCAGTTCTGGGCCCCTCAGTTCAAGAAGGACAGGGAACTGCTTGAGAGAGTCCAGCACAGGGCAACCAAGATGATTAAGGGAGTGGAGCATCTCCCTTATGAGGAAAGGCTGAGGGAGCTGAGTCTCTTTAGTTTGGAGAAGAGGAGGCTAAGGGGGGACCTTATTAATGTCTATAAGTATATAAAAGGTGAATGCCATGAGGATGAAGCCAGGCTCTTCTCGGTGACAAACAATGATAGGACAAGGGGTAATGGGATCAAGCTGGAACACAAGAGGTTCCACTTAAATTTGAGAAGAAACTTCTTCTCAGTGAGGGTGACGGAGCACTGGAACAGGCTGCCCAGGGGGGTTGTGGAATCTCCTTCCCTGGAGACATTCAAAACCCACCTTGACATGTTCCTGTGTGACCTCATCTAGGTGTTCCTGCTCTGGCAGGGGAATTGGACTAGATGATCTTCTGAGGTCCCTTCCAATCCCAAACATACTGTGATACTGGGATCCTAGGTTAAGTACTGTTATGTGAATTCTACTTTAATCATTTCCTTCAATGATAAAGTGACAATTGCACTTTTTTAACATTTAAATTAAAAAAAACAAATATTTCTCTGTTGAGTAATAATCCAGTAAAATACATACTTCTAGAATTTGTTTATGATAATGTTTAAAAATATATTCAACAAATGGCAGTTCCTTATTGACTTGGTCTGCCTGAAGAATTCTCCTTCTGGGATTTGTGGGTCATAGTATTAAAGCTCTGAAATACACGAAATGTAAACACTCTCAAATTAAAGGACACAATATAAAATGCAATATCCTGTAATATTTTCTTTATCTAGTAGAAAATTTAATGGTTTTTTTAAATCAACTTTATTTTATCAAAAATATCTACTATATCTACTAATAATATCTAACAAAATGGATGAATAAGAATAAAGTTTTTGGGTTTTTTTTGCATATGTAAGGTTCTGACAGCAGCTAACACAGCTACTTCTAATCGCTTTTTGCATGCATTTGTTCCTCACCTAAAATCAAAACGTATTCTACTTTGTTGTTTTTTATTTTTCTGACAGCTGCAACAGAAATAAAGGGTTGATATGTCTCTGTTAATGTTTGGTGGGTTTTTGAGCTTGAAGAAAATGATCATTCAGCTTTAATTATGACATTTCATGTTTGGTCGTTGGTTTGTCCTTTTTGTTTTGTTTTTGTTTGTTTTTGTTTTATTTTTGTTTGCTTTTGTTGTTGTTTTGTTTTGTTTTTTAAAATTGGTTTGTTTGTGTTTTTTTTCTGCATTTGTTTGTTTGTTGTGTTTTGTGTTTTGTATTTTTTGTTTATTTGTTTGTTTGGTTTTCTTTTTTAACAATTGTCTATGTAATCTTATTATTCTCAGACAAATGAGAAATAGCACTTGTATGAGGTAAGCTTTTTTTTTTTCCAGTTTGACACACAATTGGAAACACATTCAGTGAGCATGTTTATTGAAGCCCCTAAAATGCTTCTATCTTTTCTGATCAGCAAAAAAAGTGTTAAGGGAAGCAAGTGAGGAAATTACTTAATTCTTCACTGACATTTTTAAAGTTCACACTACTCAGGAGAGATTCCTAAGGATTGAAAAGCATCAAAGACAACTTCATTATATTCCATTAAATGGCCATGAGGGAAAACAGTGAGTTTATAATTTGTTGGGAGGAAACATAGGAACTCTCGTGAAAAGTTGAAAATAAACCCATAGAGTTTGATCAAGGGTAGCTAATATGGATTCAGGCAAGAGAGGTCATGCTTAACTAACCTGCTGTATTTCTCTGAAGATATTACTGCCATAATATATAAGGAAAATTCAGTAGAGGGTAGCATATTTAGATTTTCAAAGCTCTTAACAACGTTCCACATCAGAGACTAATGACTAAGGCAAACGAGTCATAAAATGGAAGGTAAAATGGAAGACTAATGTAAATGTTTCCCTTGATACAAGCTATTTTTCAACTTGGAAGTGGCTTAGATTAAGGTAGCCCAATAGGTCATATTTCAGTATTTCTGTTCATAGTTTCTTGAGGAGTGTTAGATGGTGCAGTTGGGAGCAAAATCCAAGTACATGAGTGGTGGTCTGGCTGGAAACAGAAGAATTACATAAGAAAAAGTTAGAAAAAGTTAAAACAGGTTTGAAAAGGATTTAAAAATTTCAAGCAATTAAATTTAAGGTGTTTCTAGACCAGCAGCTATAATACACTCAGCTAAATTCGGTTTATTGGCCCAGCATAAAGTAATGAAAAGGTTTCATTTTTTTTTCCTAGTTGCATACCTCCTGTAAGAACAATTATAGTTTCTTCTCAAATTGTTTGGCTTTAATAGCTGGTTGAGGTATACATATATATATATATATATTTTTTTTTTTAATTTCTTTTCATTCTTTCATTTATAACTACTTTCTTAGTAGCTCAGTTCACCAAAAACATACCCTAAATACTCAAATTCATCATCAACACATAACTGTGCGTTGTTTGCAAACAAGGTATTAGAGTCACAATAATTTGTTTGCTATTGTTATATTACAGAATATGATAAACATAAAATATCTTTCAGTTTCATAGTTCTGTCAGTAGGTGGTACTAACAGTTTCTGCATTCAATAACACATCTTTAACTTGAGTGTTACACATTCTACCTGTCAAAGAAGGTAATGTGTTTCTACCTTACTCAAAATAACATATTTCTATTTGCTGCATTTGCACTCAAGGGCAGATTGTAATTCCATTACTATTTCTTCTAATGGTGATGTCTGTAAAATATCATTTACAATACATAGTTTAGAATCTGTGTGATAAATAATTATATCTAATAGTCAGTTTTCAATAGAAATATAATATTTAATATATATTTTATAAGTATTTTCCCTCGTTTTACAACACCTGAATTTTCAAGATACAGCTCAGTATTCAGCTTAAAAATTGTTTTTTAGCAATATTCTCTGTAAAGAATCACTGAGGTGAGTAATTGTAGTAGTCTTACCACTTCTGTTTAACTCACTCTACAGGCTCTTAGGTCTTCAGAAATTACATGTTGTTTTGCTGTGTATGCCTTTTTAGCATATGTGTATACCCGAATTACTTGAGGGACAGCTGAACTCAAATAACCGCAGAGATGCAAAAATAATGCCTATGGAAAATATTAATGCAAGGTGAGAAAATATCTGCATAAAGCCAAAATACTTGAAGTGTGACAATACCAGCACTTTCAGCCTTGCTAACAGATTACAATAGATGCAAGAAAAAAACAACAACAAAGAACAAGCAAAAAATACAAACAGAAACATACCCCAGAAATTACATAATGCAATGGCATATTATAACAAGCTTAATTAAGGCATTCTCTTCAGATTTCTGTGACTCATAGATTTGTTGTCATGGTACAAGGATTTAAGCATGACAATTCATCTTTAAAGAAAGAATTCTATCCTTTCTATTAGAAGTTTTCAAATGGGCAATGTGACATGGAAACATGTGAGATGGAACATCTGAAGGAACACAGAGACATCTTCGCCTAAATAAGTATCTATCAGGGGTATTTAAAGGAGAAATTATTAGTTGCCCTCTAAAAGTCTCTGTGCTGCAATCAGAAAAAAGATCAAGGATCTTGAATATTGTCAATACACTAAGGGCACCACCAGCCCTGAGTGACCCTGCCCAGCCTCTCCAGGTCTTCCCCAGCCTTGCCCATGGCCCAGGACCCCATTTGAGCTCCCTGGAGCCATCAGTCCCTGCCCCAGCAATGCCACGGCAGGGCCAGTCTCCAGCTCCCTACAGCCCTACCTTGCCCAGCCATGGACTGTGAAAAGCTGGATCCACTCGCAGGCCCATCTCCCAGCTCAACCTGGGCCTGACCCCGTCTCTATGGGCCTTTACCAGTGCCCCCAGCTGCTCTGCTCCTGTCTGGGAGGTGGGACAGGCCCTGGTTGCCAGGTCCTGCCCTGACAGAACTGGAGACCCCTCCAGAGAGCCTCAGTCCCTGCAGACTGCCAAGAAGCTCTGAGAGATAGTTTCAGAGCCTCCAACCTGGAACTGAGCAGGACCATTCTGAATGTGAAAATAGATATATCAGCATATGACTTCACTCCACGTTTTTAATAACCAACAAAATATGTTTTGTTAAAACTGTAAGTCATGGGGGGAAAACTAACTCATTCTTTGCTTTCATGTCTGAATAACTTGAAGATCTCCAGATTTTTGAGACATTGAGGGTGATGTGATATCTGGATCTTATTTCCAAGTCTCATGCTATTCCAAAGTAATTCCAAAGCTGACTGAATGAATCACCACTTAAAGATAGCTGGCAGCAACAGAAATGCAGGCAGCAAGATTCATTTAACATGTTGAACCACAACAGAGATGCAGACTGAGTCATGCTGACTATTATATTACAGCTGAAAATTCCATTATCCATTTGGTTACCTGTTTTTTTTTTTTCACCGAAATATGATATTTGTAGCTATATCTATACATACATATGCAGAAATGTGTATGCATATTAAATATGTATGCATACATGAAGACAAGCATGTGCATTTATACATGTTTAAGCATTGACATATAATAGCCTAATATATGTATTGATATGTAGTAGCCTATATCTTTAGATTATAACTGTAACCTGATTTGGTTTTGTTCCAAAAATAAAGGAGTTTGCCTCTCTGTTTATACCTAAATGTATACATTTGCAAACATAAGAGTCATTGAAAATATTGTGCATGGGCTGCTACTAATTTAAGATACTTTGTGCGCCTTATTTTGCTGCAGAAGGGCACTTATTCCATGGCTCCCATAGAGGAGCTTCAAGCATCACTAAATGCTGATATCTGTTTTAGAAGGGGGTATTGCTTGGATGTGGTTTTATTTTGATTAGTTAGGGTCTTAGGTTAAAAGATAAGAAAGATCCACAGGCTTAATTTCTAAATAGATATATTTATTTATTTATTTATACTTTACGCAGGGTACTAGAAAATCAGAAGGCTGGCCAATCTATGATAATTAGAAACACTTCAAAAATCTAAACCTATAATTTTCTGGAGGTACGTAAAAAAAACCCCTGCTATGTTATAGAAAATCACTTATAAGAATACATACAACTAAATCTGAGATATAAAGAATGTCATTGAAAATAAGATCCCACTCTGAATAATAAATCTATGCACAATTTCTTTCTTAAGGAAACTTCCACTAGCTCTATAGCCTAAATTTTCTTTAAATGTTTGCAAAAGTCTAGCTTAAGCATGTAACCAGCACTTTATATGAAGAAACTAAAAGACATTTGTATCTAAGATGTTTTTAGTAGAAAGAGTTTATGTGTCATTTATATTTTCTAGAGTTCTGGCCTATGATTTTTTTCTCTTGCTATTCTAAAATTTTATGTTCACTTATTTTCCTTTATCACCCTGTTTTCTCTTTCCCACCCTCTCTAAAAAAAAGAAGAAACATTGCTCTCTTACCTCATTTTCTGTAAATGTATTCCTTATTTGTCCTTTCCACCCCAACAGTAATATTGTTTCAGTTTTTATGGTTACATTTTAGAAAGATATAGTATATACATTTGGGTTAAAATTTAAGATATTATAAAAACTTCAGAAAGAGAAAGCCACAATGGTTTTCTCCTTCCATGAAAAGGTGACCCACTTAGTGGATGAGAGAAAGGCTGTGTGTGTTGTGTACTTGAACTTCAGTAAAGCCTTTGACAGCACCGTACCCCACAACATTCTCCTGGAAAAGCTGGCAGCTCATGGCCTGGTTAGATGTACTCTTTGATGGATGAAGAACTGGCTGGATGGCTGGGTCCAACTAGTTGTGGTGAACAGAGTCAAATCCAGTTGGCAACCAGTCAGGAGTGGTGTTCCCCAAGGACGGGTACTGGGACCAGTTCTGTTTAATCTCTTTCTCAATGATCTGGACAAGAGAACTGGGTACACCCTCAGTAAGTTTGCAGATGACACTAAGTTGGGTGGGACTGCTGATCTGCTGGAGGGTAGGAAGGCTCTACAGAGGGATGTGGACTGACTGAATAAATGAAGGGAGGACAACTGAGGCACAGCAAGGCCAAGTGCCAAGTCCTGCACTCAGGTCACCACAACCTCAGGCAGCATTACAGGCTCAGGGAAGACTGGCTGGAAAGATGCCTGGTGGATAAGGATCTGGGAGTTTTGATTGACAGACGGCTGAACATAAACCAGTAGTGTGCCCAGGTGGCCAAAAAGGCCAGTAGCATCCTCCCATGCATGAAGAATAGTGTGGCCAGAAGGACGTAGAGAAGTGATCGTCCCACTGTCCTCAGCACTGGTGAGGCCCAACCGTGAATATTGTCTTCAGGTTTAGACTCTTCACTACAAGAAAAACATTGAGGTACTAGAGAGAGTTCAGAGAAGGACAACAAAGCTAATGAGTGATCTGGAGCATAAGTCTTATGAGAAGTGGTTGAGGGAGTTGGGGCTGTTCAGCCTGGAGAAAAGGAGGCTGAGTGGAGACCTTCTTGCTGCTACAGCTACCTGAAAGGAGGTTGTAGCATGGAGGGTGTTGGTCTCGTCTCCCAAGAGGCAAGTGCGAGGATGAGAGGAAATGACCTCAAGTTGTGCCAGACAAGGTTCAGATTGGATATTAGGAAACATTTCTTTATGTAAAAGGTTGTGAAGGAGTGGAACAGCCTACCCAAGGAAGTGGTTGAGTCACCGTCTCTGGAGGTGTTTATAAGATGTATCGATGAGGTTCTGAGGGACATGATTTAGTGCCAGAGTTTTGTTATGGTTGGACCTGATGATCTTGAGGGTCTCTTTCAACCAAAATGATTCTATGATTTGATGATTCTAATATTATATGGTAGAGTACACTTAAAGCCAGCAAAGCATGTATGCTTTGCTGGCTTTAATTTTTAAGCATAGAAGAGATCTATATGGTTTGGATTAGTGAACTTAAGAGGTCCAGTTACATGTTTAAATTATAAATATGGACTTATATATTCTTCACATTGTGGTAGTTTATATGAAGTACACTTACTAAGAGAAGACCAAAATCTTTTTACATAACTTTTCTGTAACATTTATTTTATTACTTTTTATTATGTGCAACTTTATTTTTGCTTTTCTTTATGGAATTGTTTTTTGCTAGTAATTTTCATTAAGAGGACATGCATTATAAGAAAATAATATTTTCCACAATTACTTAATAACACCATTTTTCACCGTCTTATATAAATGCACCCTTGAAAATCTTGAACATAGTACTAATTTCTGAAAAATTGTTTTATTACAGTTTAAAGTTTACTTAACTCACTTAATAATAGATTGCTCGGTACTAAAGTTATTTTTTTCTATCAAACTAGATGGGGAACTAATGTGTGATTTTGAATCACCAAGAGCAAATAGTGTACATTCACTGTTGACCATAATTATAAATGTTTGCCTTGTGTATTAGACTTTGATCAGTGACTAGAAAATGATTCTTGCTAAAAACAAAATAAAATGTTATCCATCTTTGAAAAAAAGTAAGAAAGGTCATGGGAAGCAGATCTGACAAACAGCTGTGGCAGCTCTAGAACTTAGGAAAGCAATCATATTTAAATCATCACTATAAATATTTAAACATTAGCATCCCTTTACCATGCCTAAAAAGTCACTGAAGATTAATGGACTGAAAGTGCAAAAACACTCAGCAAAATAAGAGCATACTTTATTTTGGACCCATGCTACAGAAATTTTATGAGGTAAACATGTTTCATAGTCTTGGCTCTGACAGGAGACAGTCAGTCTATTGCTGTCAATGACTACTAGCTTGAAGAGGATAGAATGAAAATTTAATTAGATGACATACAGGATTTTTTTTTTTCTTTTTTTGTTTTTTTATACTTTCACTCTTGCTTTTCTAACAGCAGAACCACCAATCTGGATGTTTTTGCACTACCACCGCTTAGATCCCAAAGACAAAATCCTCTTTGGTTAGTCAATACTTGTGAAACACCTTGCATACAGCTTCTCTGTTTAGCCAAGCCAAATCTAGAGGTTTAGGTCACGTTTCTTTTTTTATTATTATTTATTTATTTTTTTATTTTATTTTTTCCTGAGTAGGATCACATCCAAATCCAGATATTTTGACAACTATAATAATTATTAGATGTTTTTAATGAAATACTTAACTGACTTTACTAGAAAACTAATACAAGTAAATGGTGACCTTAGTTATTTTAGGAAATCCACCTGCAGGCTCAATGTGCAGTAATAGCAAACGTCTTTCAGTAGGTGTCATAAACACTTGGACGTTATTTATAAATAGTGGTTCATGTATAGTCAAAGTTATTGTCAAATCTAGGCAATCACAGAGACAACTTCCTCAAAAGAATAAGTAGTAAATTAAGTAAAATCACAAATAAAATAAGAAATTAATGAGGACAGGCAGTCCAATTATTATACATGAAATGTTAAGTTTTTTTATAGTATGCATATTTGTGCAGCTTATGATGGATGGAGAAAGAAAAAGCAAAAAACCTGTATTTTTCTTCCTGGGAGGTATTACAGAAGACCAAGTGAAGCATAAAGTATTCATGCTGTAGGAGCCACATACTGTGGCAAGGCACAGAGAATTCTTAATTGATTGAAGTAAGGAGCAGGCTAAAACTGTTAAAAAGCACAGCTCTATCCATTTAACTCATGTTTTTCTGTCTTTTTCAAGGCACATGGATTTTCCTTAAATACATAACAAAAAAATGCCAACACTTCATCTCACAGTGTGTTTGCAAATGACTCCTTTAAGAGTAGAAGTAAGTAGTTACTTCTTAGGAGAAATCTCATTTAGCTGTCAATAGGAAGATATCCTAAGAGCGTCTAATAAAGTAATAATATTGAATATGGTGTTTAGAGCTTCTGCATGTAAAATAAGACTGAATCGGGCACAGTGCTTAGTAATCAAGCACTGAGTACCTTTCCAGAAGTTTACAATAGGTTTAGAGGAAAAAAATCAAAGTACTTTCTCTCAAAGAAAAAAGCATATGTAGACTACTATGAAATTATGGAGATTAAAGATTTTCTCATACATTATCACGGTTTTGGCAGAGATTTCTTTATACTATTTATTAAAGACACATACTTAAAGGGTGAAGTTGTTTAATGTAATTACAGTATTGTATGTTATTCAAAAACACTATTTCATTTACATTATTTTAGGTATCAGGTTTATGTTATTATTTAACTTCTTTATTATTTTAGGTGTCAAAATAGATTTTCTAGCACAACAGTTTTGAAAGAGATGATATTACAACCTTTTGTCCAGCTAGGACTCATCTCATTAGTATTTTATGGCTTTAGTGCAGATATAAGCATCTGTCACCCTCCTCTATGGTCAGCAAAGAGAATCATCTAACATTTTCTGGGCAGATACCTGAAGAATTATCATGCTTTAAGGCTTTCGTTTTCGTTGCCCATAAAGAGATCTTAGAATCTTTACCTCATCATATGCAAATTTCTGCACTTGAGATGTTTGTGTCTAACCAGATGAATCCTGCAGCTAATGTTTTGGGATCGATGTCTACTGATTTCTTGTAAAAGTGTTTTAAGTTGGTGTTTGCTGGGGAAATGTTTCCATGCGTCTTATCATATGATGATAGTGATCCCTGTGTTGACCATTGTAGTACAGTGCAAAACCAGTCCAGTTCCCCAGATTCCCAAATCTAATCATGGGTGTAGGCCAATTTAGAGTTTATTTGAATTAATTTTCTGGTATTTTTCGTAAGATAGAGTATCTCATATTTGTCCATTTGTCTCATATCATTTTGAGCAGCTGCTTACTCTTAAAATGAAATAAAAAACACATACACATATACACACACATAGAAAGAAAATGGTGAAATTATAGATTACAAAATGTGAAAATAAATTAGAAAGTAGAAATTAAACAAAATTATAAATTTCCATAAAGCACAGACTTAGTTTACTTGACATCAATCTCTTTTCTTGCTATCCCTTGAGATTTTTCTCTGTCATGGAAGGCAAAGAGCCAATTCAATAATGCTGTGTCCCTTGAATGCCTAAATCATCCTCTTTTATTGGTTTCTATTACATTTCAAGGAAAGAGTTGCTGCTAAGTGTGAATGAAAAAAAAATAAACAATAGTAAGGGAGAAATCTTCCAGCCCAGAACACAAAATTGTTCAGTTTAAATAGAATGAGACTATAACACATCTTTCAATTCCCTAGTTATATTTAAAAATTGTAAAAATCTATACTTTAAAAAATAATTTTAGCTCGAAGAAAAGCAAACTAAGTTAAAATTTAATAATAAAAAAAATGCTTTTATATTGTTGAATTTGCTAGCACCCTGGTTTAAAAGGTTTTGTTTGTTTGTTTAATCTGAGTATCAGATGAATTTTAAATGGAAAATGCTAATTTGAGGCAAACCGTAAGTCTTGGAAAACAGCATTTCTATATTCACTGTTTGAAATGAAAAATATCCACAGATATTTCAGTCCTTTTCTTGAAAATCATACATTATTTCCTTCTTCCAAAATAACAGAGTTCAGACTAAGTCTTATTCATTAAGATAATTTTACCCAGCAGTAGGTTTGTAGTTATTCCAGGGCAGAACAGGAACATAGTTGAAACTTCAAGCTTTCATGGAACAAGAAGATAATTTTTTCCCATCTCTAACATTTACCTTTAGAGTTAAAGTCTCATCCAATTTCTGATCTTGTGAAACAAACATTTTCTTCTCTAGTCCCATTTAGTACATGTGGACACTTTTTTCTAAGATATTTTTTCCTAATCTTTTTCCTTGACTATATTGTTCCTCTCTGCACCATTTCCCCTTGTCTCTTTTGTGATGTATAATCAAAACGTGTATTCAGTTTCATAGCTCTTCAAAATTATTCTTATACCACATACCATCTATTATTAATATTTCACTTCCTGCTCCCAGTTGGTTGATCGTGGCCAGCTTCCATCATCTACTACTCAAATTATAAAAGAAGAATCTATTAGATTCTCTTTCGTTATTTACTTAGATCCTGCTTCAATTTTCTACCCAAAGGCTTCCTTTACCTTGATGCTTATAACAAATCTGTCAGCATTCAGATTTCTAGTAACCTGGTAATATTTACTTTCATAATGTCTTTTACTATTTATTCCCTTCATATCTGTTACTATCTCTGACACAGTCCCAAGTCAGAGAGTTAAGAGCTTTTGTTTAATGCTTATAAAGAATTTTTCATAAGAGGGTTTTTCTTTTTGTAGAATGACATTTATTTTAAGGAAAACAAATCTAATCCATGATAATGGTTTTCATACTTTCATTCTCTATTCCTTCATCTCTCCTCCATCTTACCCCTTCTCTTCTACTCTGCTAAAATGTTATCATTTGGAGATAAGTCATT
The DNA here is from genome assembly GCF_037038585.1 of Patagioenas fasciata. Taxonomy (NCBI): domain Eukaryota; kingdom Metazoa; phylum Chordata; class Aves; order Columbiformes; family Columbidae; genus Patagioenas; species Patagioenas fasciata. The sequence continues at coordinate 42,236,249 of NC_092520.1, read as the reverse complement.
ACATATAAGTTTATTAACATAGCAAGCCTGCCATACCAAAAGCGGCTTTGAAAAATATTGCTTTTAATCTAGAAAACATTATGTGTGTCACTAAGTCATTTTATGTAAGAAAAAATAAAATTGAAAAAGAAAGAATTAGCGTTTAATGTACTGTAGATAAAACACCATTTATATGAGTTGCATTATGTGATACTCTCAGCTGAAAGCTGAGCTGAAGCATTAAATATGTTAATAAACTGCTTGAATAAATGTGGATGTTACTGTTTTCACCATTTTTTGAGGACTTTATCTTTCATATTTACATGGATATTTGTGAATTTCTATATGATTTTATCACCCCTTTTCCCACCATTTTGAAGCTGAAAATCTCCAACGAAAATGTTCTTGTAGTCACAGTGTGTAATTACTGATATGGATTTCTTTCAAGTTCAAGTATGATATGCCGCATGTTCTTTCCAAGCCTTATTTTTTGTTCTTTTTTGACAGTGTTACATGGTAAAATTTCAGGGAACATGGGAGGAGACTGTAGATACTGTCTGATTCTGTTATCAGGCATAAATCCTTGTACAGGAGAGGAGGAAGATGCCTGCATTTTGTATTGGTAGCTTAACCTTCAGCTTGTTTGGCAGACCACAATACCTCTTGGAATATTAGCTAAATTTACTTGTTCAATCTAATGAGCAAGCTAAACTAAGAATCATATTACAGAATAACGGAATAACCTAGGTTGGAAGGGACTTCTAAAGATCATCTTGTCCAACCACTCATGGCAAACTGAACATAGTTGAGATTATCTAGCACCTTGACTAATCACATGTTGAAAACATACAGGGATGGAGATGCTATCACATCCCCGAAGAGGTTGTTCCACTGTGTTATTGTTCTCACTGTTAAAACAAACAAACAAACAAACAAACAAACAAACAAACAAACAAACAAACAAACTTATTGTAAGAAAAAACATCCTCTGGTGCAGCTTTTACCAATTGCCGCTTCTGTTTTCTGTGACTACTAGTGAAGAGAAAGTGTCTGTCTTTGTAGCCACCTTTTAAGGAAGAAAAGACCTAACTGCATCAGTCTTTCCCCACGGGGCAGGTTCTCCAGCACCTTTTATCTTAGTGAAAACATATGAACTATTCACACTATCAAATTATAGGCACCTATATACTTGGTGATGTCCTAGGATGATTCCCATTTAGTCACCAAAAAAAGAAAGATGGATATCACTCTAGAGAGCAGTTCACAGGTTAATGAGGGTCATATGCTGACTTGGCTTTTGAAACTGATTCTTTCTTGATACATGCATGTACAAGGGAGAGTCAAGCTAAAATACCATGATCTCCTAGATCCTTTCTTGCTCCTTTCCAAGTTCTTCTTTTAAATACCTGTTAATGTTTTAACTCCTAACTGTTATGCTGAAGATGCATCACAAAACTAATCTGACTCAGATGCCTCAGAAATTGCTGCCTGGGAAGGGAGGAATGAAATAGAAAATTCATTCACAAGCACAAGACAAAAAGTAAAAACTGAAAGACTTGATGCTACCAAAGTGGTCACTAGCTGAAATGAAAAAGATATTGGCAAGAAATTTTAGAAAAGATATTTCTTTTTCTAAAGACAACTGAAATATATGAATGGAAAGATGACTGAAAGATAGATGTTTCTAGACATAAATATATATATGAATATGTGTGCATTTGTGGAAATACATACATCTAACAGAGTGAGAAGCTATCAGATTGTGCTAAAGAAAATGTGAAAGCATTGCACTTGAAAAAAGAAAATCAATTTCATATATACATTTTTAAAGAGAAAGGGAAAATGACTGAAGCGTTAGAACAAATAAAACTTAATTCAAGCAGATAATTTTGGAGGGTTTGTGGAATACATGGCCCAGTTCACCTCAGCACACCTATCTTGAGTGCCTAAATATTGATTTTCAAGTGTGAACTAGCTGCTTAGGATATTCTTATAGTGAATGGAGACAGGTACTTTAAGATAGATATCATGACTCACGTTTTAGAAATTCATATGAATGCCATCCCCAATTCAACTTTTTTGCAGAGCACTGTGATTTTAAGAGCATTTTTTTCAAGTCTGATCTATTCATAATCTACATTATACAATAACAAATGTTAAAACTATTAAACGAAGAGCTCAATTCAGAGCCCAATTAAAATACTTAGTACTACATACTAGTACAACCAAATTGCAGGATATTGCACTTTACAATTAAATCACTATCAGCTGAAAGCCTGATCAATACCATCTAGACCCAGACAAATAAACTGTGCTAACAATGAAAATGGAACAATTTATGAGTTCTCAATAACACAGTGAAATAACAATACGAGCAGATATTTTGGAGCACTTAAAATATATTGCAAAATATTAAAACAGCTAAAGTTTTGTGGGTACAATACCACTATTCATGCGTAATGGCGGTGTGGCTGCAAAAGAAAATCTTCTTTCATGGCTTTACTCCTACCTATGTGGTGTTTATGGCTCTGAATATATGCAGAAAACAAGGGACAAATATAGCTTCCTCCGAAAAATGATAAAGAAAAATTACATAGAAAATAGTCCTCTAAATATTTAAACAGGGCAGAAAGTGAAAGTTCCAAAGGACAAGACAGTATTCAGGGAAAGACTAAACCCGAGATATTTGGAAGGTCTGGAATACCAAGACTTAGGTTGAGCTGCTTCTAACTGCAGGGTAAGAAAACTTGACTAGTGGTGTCCCCAGTTCTGCTGTCATGATTTTGTAGACCATGGGACCTGGTTGAATATGCCATCATTTGCTTTATTTTCTGTCTTTTGTGCTTCTGCACTTCTGTTTCCTTTCTATCAGAGTACCAAGGCAAGGACAAGTTTGCCCTCAAAATCTAAAAAGGAAATAACAAATGTGGTGTATGTGACACCTGAGAAGTACTCATGTCTTAAAACTGAGATGTGATCTTTGATTTCCCAGGAGCTTATTGGCCTCTACAGACAATAAAACTCATCACCAATGCTTTTCATCTGTTTTTGTTTGTTTGTTTGTTTTTTTCTTAGGGTTTTCTTTCACAGACAGATAATTCAGGGAAACTTGGACAGTTTTTCTAACTTAAAACTAAAATTTAGAAAATTCAGATAAATTTCATAACTAAAATTAAGCTATTTCATTACCCCAAAGATACTTAAGCCTAGTGTTTAAGCGGCATTTCCTGTTCTGAGATAACTAAATTCCCTCTGATAACAAGATGTGGATATCACAAATACTGAGGCATTCAGTGATTCAGTTCTATATAATCTCAACAAAATGCAGAAATTTATGAAGACCTATTCCAAAGTTGTTAGAGTAAAATTCTACTTAACTATGTAGGACCAAAAAAAAAAAAATTTTTTCTTTGTTCAAATGTGTAAGGGTATCCTATAAGGGTGTATTCATCTGGATTACATGTTTATTTCTATATTAACATTAACTGTATACAAAAAAAAAAAAAAAAGAAAAAAAAAAAAGAGGAATGAGGCCATAAAACACATCCTAGTGAGTACAGTAACAAAAATGTCCTGCAAATAAATTGGAGCACAGCAGGAAGGATTCTGTGTGTAAGCAGCAGGCTCTTAATATTGATCGTGTGTCTTGCTGAAAGTTAATTGAGCTCTCTCAATATAGAAGCAATATAGTCAATCATGCTTCATAATATATTTAACTAGTGACTAAAGTTGGAATGAGTTGAAAATATTTCATGGGTATGGCAGAAAAACTATCAGAGTTCATGATCTTCCTGGTTTTGTAATACCAGTGGGAGATGTTGAATGTCTGTATTGAGATATTGTGTACCTAAGCAGGATACAGTGTTATTTTTACACTGTTGTGGAATTCGAAAATGTAACTCTCCCTTCTACATATGTTGATACTACATGAATTGCAAATCATATATTATATCACGGAGGTTTGTAAAATCGAGATCTGAATTTTAGTTGTGTTACTGTGTCATGATGATTAAATGTAATCCTTCAGAAGCACCTTTCCAAATATTGATAGTCTACCTCCTGATAATTTAGAAACACAGATGTCATCATGTCAGGATAAAATCAAACAGGTAATAATCATGAGCTGTACTTGAATGAATATAGCTAGAAGCAAATTTTAAAATAATCTAACACAGTGAATTCTAAACTGTTTTGATGACATATGCGAAGAAATCAGACTTCATCCTGGAAGCATTGAGTGACATTGAGAGAAGTATCAAGTCCAGCAGGAGAAAATTGTAAAATCACTCCTTTCAGCAGGTATCATGAAGTCATTCCAAACATGTAGAAAAGATGTCTCGATGCTGTTAACTACATGAAAGCTGTATGTTTCTAAGTAAACTATAGCTGAGTGGCAACCACTTTCGAGTCACCTTTGATAATAACAGTCGTTTTAGAAACAACATGCCAAACTTTCAGGGTCACCTCTTGACCTGGTTTTCCAAGGATTAGTGGGAAAGGTATTTATTTTATTTTATTTTATTTTATTTTATTTTATTTTATTTTATTTTATTTTATTTTATTTTATTTTATTTTATTTCATTTCATTTTTCGGTAGCATGGGACAACATTGTGAAGACCCAGAGTGTTGAAACAGGGATAAGTATTATTCAAAGACTCCAGGATGAGGCCAGCCAACAGACCAGAAAGAAGGAACGCGCATCACTTTTCTCAGTTTCAGTGATTAACAGCAGGAGTAATAACAGAGATATCAGTTAAAAATGCTGAACTCTGAGGATAATTAGAAAGACCAGATATTGCAGGTAATGCACTGGAAGAATATTAAACTTTATTCAGGAGTCAGTACTGTGAGGGGAAAAATGCTTTTCATGTCATGGCATTAAGATCTGTCTTATGTTCTTCTAGTAAGAAGAAAACTGGAAGACAGCCTTAGAAAATCTGACGTACCTTAGAAAATATGACGTACTTTAGGCATACCTTGCTTGTGGTCACACATACACCTAAGCTACATGTGAAACCTCAACATTACATAGTGTGTTTGGTTGGTTAGCTATGAAAATGTGAGTCTGAAGTTTACTGAAGTAGTTTAATATGTTTTCTAAGATATTTCTTCGTGTTATACAAATAGTGAATGATCTGATCTTCTCACTTCATATGCCTGTGACTGAAGCAGGAAAAGATATTTATTTTGTAACATCAACTAATTATAGATCTACATCATAGTTTTACAATCAAGAGCAAATAATGATTGGAAAGAAACCTGGTCTGCTAGCAGATTGCACTGTAAAACACTTGAACAGCCCAAAAGCAAATATAGACTAAACCAGCATAAAATAAAATACAGAAGTGTGTTTCAGACATATAAAGATTATATAGTATGCAATCATCTTCATATTGAGAACTAAATAGCTGTGACTGAATATCTAAGAAGGAAAAAAAAAAGCTATCTGAAGACATAACATTAGAGATTATTTTGTCTATAGTTTTCTTTTCTATAATAGTATTCTTTAAGGTGTTTTGATTATTGAGTCCTACAAAGTTCCCAATAGAAGGGAAAATCTAAATCACTTGAAAATATAGGTTGTTTTTTGGTTTGTTTTTGTTTGTTTGTTTGTTTGTTTTAGTCATAAACACTTAGAGAACCATAAAAAATGGCGTAAGCCTTCAGAGGTCACTCTTCATATGTTGACTACCATTGCATATAGCACTTTCTTTTGCATGACATCAGAACAAAGGGAATCACGGAATCGTAGAATCACAGAATCATACAATCATTTATGTTGGAAGAGACACTCAGGATTAATGAGTCCAACCATAACCTAACTCTAGCAGTAAACCACATCCCTAAGAACCTCTTCTAAATGCCTTTTAAACACCTCCAGACACCATCTGGTGACTCCACCACTTCCCTGGGCAGCCTGTTCCAATGTGTGAAAACCCTTTCCACGAATAATTTTTTTCCTAATAACCAGTCTGAACTTTCTCTGGCACAACTTGAGGCCATTTTCCCTTCTCCTTTCACTTGCTACTTGGGAGAAGAGACCAACACCCTCCATGCTACAACTTCCTTTCAGGTAGCTGTAATAGCAATAAGGTCTCCCCTCAGCCTCCTTTTCTCCAGGTTGAACAGCCCCAACTCCCTCAACCACTCCTCATAAGACTTGTGCTCCAGGCCCCTCACCAGCTTCATTGCCCTCCTCTGCACTCTCTCTAGTACCTCAATGTCTTTTTTATGATGAGGGGCCCAACACTGAACACAGTATTCAAGGTGGGGCCTCACCAGCGCCAAGTATAGGGGTACAATCAGTTCTCTCATCCTGCTGACCACACTATTTCTGATACACGCCAGGATGCTGTTTGCCTTTTTGGCCACCTGGGTGCAGTGTTGGCTCATATTCAGACAGCTGGCAATCAACACCCCCAGATCGTTTTCCACCAGGCAGCTTCCCAGCCACTCTTCCCTGAGTCCGTAGCACTCCCTGGGGTTGTTATGACCCAAGTGCAGGACCCGGCATTTGCCCTAGTTAAACCTCATACAATTGGCCTCTGCCCATTTATCCAGCCAGTCCTGATTCCTCTGTAGAGCCTTCCTACCGTCCAGTAGATCAACACTCCCACCCAATTTGGTGTCATCTGCAAACTTACTAAGGGTGCTCTCAACCCCTCCATCCAGATCATTGGTAAAGAGATTAAACATAACTGAACAGATGAGAAAAAAAATACTTTTCGCAATTTTTGGCTTATTGTTTATTCTTGAGTAAGGTTTGGATTATAATGGCTATAGAAATTTTATTATTGACAAGGAAAAAGTGCTGTATAATGCATGTAAACATTTTTTTTCAAGAAACAGTATGAGATTTATTCTGTAGAGTCAAGGAGGAGTAAATATATTCTGTTTTTTGGCAGTTGCTTTGTTCAATCAGTGTTCTTGATGATCTTGATACACATACTCTAACAAGGACTTTCTGGATTTCTAATTCCTCTACCAACATGACACTGTAAGTCAGAGCCCTCAGAAGTTTCTGAAGGATATAATGAAGGCATAGCTCTCTGAGGTGATAAGTGGGAGAGTCTTCCTAGCTTTTAAGTTGTCTTATTTTGACTTCAAAAAGAAAAGAAGAAAAATAACCCCAACCACTTTACATATAATTGCCGCTAATAAATGTCATTTTGTTAAAAAAAAAGTATATATATATGGAAGGGGCTTTAGTTTTAAGACCATCACAAAGAACAGTTACATTTCTAACAAAAAAAAAAAAAAAAAGTGTCTGAATTTCAGAAAAAAAAAAAAAAAAACATTTTATTTCACTTTTCTATATTTTTCTTCATTTTACAAGTAAAATTGTAGGTCCTGAGCCAGCAAGGCCAAAGATGAAAACTAAAGATTTTATTATTTTTCCCCTTTAATGACTTGTGTTTCATGTTTAAATGGTCTTGTGTTCTACTCGCTGAAATCACAGAGGATTTTTTCATTGACTTCTCTGAACAATGTTTGTGCTTTGATTTAGAATAAAAAGTAAAAGTGCCAGTGTATTATACGAACAGCTGTTGTATGGAAAAAAAAATTCTGTCAATATAGAGCAGAGGATATTATAAAGACTCTTTTAGAAAAAATCAGTACTTTATTTACCTCTCTCTTTAATTTCCTTCTGTTTGTACAAGCATATTGCATATATTCTTTAAGTCTGCATAAGTGTACTATGAGACTAATTATGTCCTTGCATTAAATAACCTAAAGATCAGTATGATGACCTTAAACATATACATAACAATACATTTCTTATTATGAATGCTGTTAATGCAATAGTTTGCCCTGAAGTATGGAACTTTAGTTACACAGATTTCTGGGTCATTTAAAACATGCAATTCTGTCAATAATTATAAGTTCAGTTTCACCACCCTTGAGGCAGTAATTTTTTTCAGTTCAGCACCAACTCTTTTTTTGTGTTTTAAGGTTGTGAATTTGCATTGGAATTGTTAAAAGGGATTATAATACTACTGAGAAACATATTAAGGACAGTATAAAGGTTTTAACCCTTTTAAATTCAAGTCAACTTCATCATGTAAAGCTTTAAAATTTGAGTGTCAGTGCAGTGACAAATAGCAGGGGGGGTTCTTCTAAAGCTAGGAGACTATTATGGTTTAACCCCAGGAGGCAGGTCATCCCCACACAGTCACTTGCTGTCTCCCTGCAAGGGGGACGGGAGAGAGAAATTGAAGGGTAAATGTGGGAAAACTCATGGCTTGAGGTAAAGACAGTTTAGTAGGTAAAGTTGTTTGTGCAAGCAAAGTAAAGTAAATAATTGATTCACTATTTCGCATTGGCAGGTAAGTGTTCAGCCATCTCCAGGAAAGCAGGGCTCCATCACATATGATGGTTACTTGGGAACACAAATGCCATAGCTCCGAATGTCCCTCCTTTCTTCTTGTGCCTCCAGTTTTATACGCTTAGCATGATGTCATATGGCATGGGATATCCCTCTGGTCAGTTGGGATCAGCCATCCTGACTGTGTTCTACACGGGTTTTTGTGAACTCCCAGTCTACTGACTGTAGCTCCAGGAGAAGCTATGGTTGCTAGAATCCACTTAAGCGCAAAACCACTTTTACATGATAACTGTGGATTTAAATGATTCATTTGAGGAGTTCATGTAATGTCTTTTAAAGATTATCACAAACAAAGTACACAAAATAGCTGTCATTAGGTGGTAAATCTGGACAAAATAGACTTTGTAAAGTCAAATTATTTGATTAATGATCGTTCATAAGTGCATGATTACAGCATATAAAGTGCGTGGTTATGATGTGAAAATTATATCAAATGTCTTTTTAACTATAACTGTATTTTTAATTATAAGCACCTATATATGGAATTATCGTAAGTTTTCTCCAAAATATATACTGGCTGTGCAAATTAATCACACATCTTGGCAGGAAGAAAAAATTTGGTCTTTGGTCTTCATATATATTCTTCAGAATACACCTGAGACACCATAATGAATATATCCCTCACCATGCTCTGCCTTCAAATGCAAAAATCATTAATCTGGAAAAAAAAAAGTCAATTAACACAAATGAAATTCAGACAAAACAGACTCTAGCCTATAGGTGGCAAATCACTGCAACTGTGAGGGAAATGAGAAAAGAAAAGTAATATACAGTTGTTCAAGACAGGTCATTTTGTAAAGAGAAAAGACCAGAACTCAGCATCTTCTCTCAATTGCAACAGATGTTCTGATGTTAGGAAAAGACATTTGAGTGTAACAAGCTCTACTGTCTCACAGTCGACTAGAAGAAGAGTGTTCTAAAGGTTTGGGTTATTTTTCAGACATGACCCTCTGATGCCAGCTGACACCATACAGTATCCAAGATTTCTGTATGACTAAGTGTGATGATGGAGGACTGGTGGAAATCTGAGACTCTCTGAAGTGACAGCTAGAGTGTACCCTGTAGCATCCACAGTTTCATTAGATACCTAAGCTTAAGTGACTCATTGCCATCCCATGCATTTACCTCATTCTTGTTTTGTCACCCATATATACAGGACAACACAGGACAATAGCATGCCTGTATCATCTTGCTGTCAGCTGGCTGGGAAGGTTCAAAAGACAGCTTCAGAGGACTAGGAAGGGGGGTTTTTGCGTGGTGGTTTGTTTGTTTGTTTTTTGGTGGTTTTTTTTTTTTTTTTTTTTTTTTTGAACCATCTCCAGATTTTTTATTGGAACAGAAACACAGTAGGGTTCCCCTGCTTACAAAACAGCCAGATACTGAATATACAGAATTGTGTCTGCAGACACAGTGGGCCTTACACCATTCTCTTATGTATGGAGCTGTTGACTTCAGCAGAATTTTTCCTGACTTAGCTAAGTGTAACCGAAACCATATTCCAGCCCAGTGAGCTTGTGAAGCACCTAAGGAAAAAAAAAATGCAAGTGTCAAATATTCTCACAGTGGATAATTTTTTCTTCTTTTTCTTCATTTTCTCTCTTTTTCCTCTTTATTCTCTTCTCTCCTATCTTCATGATCACTGTGATTAGGTAAAATTTGATTTAGGTTTATCATTGTTGTAGCTTAACAACAGCATTTCCTTCAATAAGAAGGTTTGCCTGGATTTAGCATTCAATTGCATAATAATGTGACAATAAGGATTATTAACGACATTTCTTCAGCAAGTCTTCATCTAAGACAGCCATCTTGAACAATCAATCATGAAAGTAATATGTTAACGGAAAACAAGTTTGAAATTTACATGAATTTGAAAAGACTGCTTTGATTAATATTAAATTTAGACATTTCACACTGAAATTACTTTATGGAAAACCAGATTTTGATTTTTTTTTTTTCCCAGAGGACTTGCATAAATCTAATACTCTAATATTACTGGTTTTACAAACCTGAATGATTTGAGCTGATATCTGATCTCTAATAACAGAGATGCTAGAAAAAGTTCTAGGAATAATAAAGATACAGAGCGTCTGTTACTTCCAACCAACCTCCATCGGTCACAGATTGTTTTCCAACCCACAAGTTTCATCTAGATTGTTGTACTTAACTGTAATAAATTTGTGGGATTTCTGTATGAATTTTCTGAACCACTTAATACTTCTCAGAAACCAAAAACTTTCTGTGGCAGTAAATTATGCAATTTAATTATGCATTGTGAGAAGAAAACAAAAAAAAAAAAAAAGGTGTTTGTTCACTCTCTTGCTTTAAAATTGCCTGATTGCTCTTTGATTTCATGTTGTTGTGGTTTTTTTTTTGTACTATGAAAAATAACAGATAGTCATGCTTTATTTGCCTTTTCCATATAATCCCATATCTGATAAATGCCTCTGTCATACATATGACCACTCACATCTTTTTTTCCAGGTAAATAAGTTCTAAGGTAGCAAAGATTTGAGATACTATTCATTAAATTGTGAAATTGCACGAAAGCCTTTTCCTCTATGATGGAAAAACTGTACAGCTATTTCTGTTTCCAGGATCAGAACCGGGCATAAATATACCTTAACTGTCTTTCATGATATTTCTTATGAATCCTGAGCAACATTGGGTGGAGGTACCAAATCAAGCCTAAAATTGCAAGAAATATAATGATGGTGTAAAACAGAGAACAGATCTGAGCAATTAGGGAAATATGACAAAGATATTTTAATTTCATGGTAAAATTGAGAGATAATATTAACATTTTAATTAAAATGTCAGGTTTTTTTTTCATGTCTAATTTATTAAAATAATCCTTGTGGGTATTTAATTAGTTTTGATTTCAACAACTAAGATCTTTCAGGAAATTTCTTTAGTTACTAGTTCTGTGGACACTTGATTATGACACTATCATTGTAGAGTCTCACTGACTTCATTGCTGCAGAAAAACATCAGTGCTTTACTCCAACATCATATTTCATAATAACTTCATATTTCATACGTCTGACTGCAGATAAAACATTTTTGTTATGGTTTGATAATTTTTTGTTGGATTTTTAAAGGTTTGTGGGTTTTTTCTTTTAAAAAAATTATTGTGAAATAGGTGATGCATGATGTTAAATGTCACTTCTCAGCAACAGTACATTTTGAAAATGAAAACTGATCAAAACCAATGCTTTTTGAAGTTATTTTAGTCATTCTATATTTTTATAGTAGTCATAGTGGAAAATAATCTCCTAAATTTTGGAGGGAAATACAGAGAACTGTTGAGTTAAGTTTTAATTCATCATATTTTATTCTCATGTATTTTTGTTCCCTCCTTAGTGAATTCTGTTTCAAATCATTTAAACTATATGTCTACTCCACAAACCCCGACACCACCTCAAGACTGCTCTGCACCTTTTTTAGTTAATTATGGTTCCCAAAACCCGTATCATTAGCCAGGCGTGGCATGACATTATGGCTTTGCAATCACATACCTTTCCAGTTGTGAATAGAGTTGGATGAATCACCATAACTGTATGCAACTCAGGACACATGCTGTTTTGCAGAACTTTCATGTGTGGAGATTTAGCATCCATTTGATCTATTTACTCATTTCTGTATTGCAAATACAATACAACAAAGTCCTTTAGCAGGACCAAGGACTGTCTTGAAGTGCTATTACAGATTTACTGCTCCTCTGCATTGACTTACATAAGGAGTAAACATCTATTTATATATAATTCCTTCTCCATGTATACATAACTTCAAATTCAGACTATTTGGCAGGTTTGTACATGACCGTATGAAAAACTGGTGATTCAGCTCTGGTGGAAGCAAACATAGTCAGGCACTAGCTGCAACATCATTCACAGCTCACCTGCATTCCAGAAGACATAGATGGTTTTTTATTACTTTCTGCCTAAACTAGCCTGTTTTAGTGATGTTATGATGATGCACACACACACACAAAAGTTTCCATGGCAAGATTTTTATTAGCGGAGTGGCTGCAGTGATGGTTTCTGTGAGAAGATGCTAGGAGTTCCTCCCACATCAGACAAATCCAGTTCCAGCTGGCTCCAAGATAGACCTGCCACTGTCCAAAGCTGAGACAATCAGAGACATTGATAGTGGGTCTGTGGCAAAATATTTAAGAAAGGGTAAAAACTTGTACACAACAGCACTTGGAGAGAAGAGTAAGAATATGTGAGATAAACAACTGTGTAGACACCACGGTCAGTGAAGAAGGAGGGGGAAGTGGTGCTGCAGGCACTGAAGCAGAGATTTCCCTGCAGCCTATGGTGAAGACCGTGGTAGAGCAGGTTGTTTTCCTGCAGGCTACAAGGTATCACATGCTAGAGCAGGTGGAGGTCCAAATGAAACTGTGACCTCATGGGAAGCCCGCTCTGGAGCAGGCTCCTGACAAACACATGGACCCATGCAGAGAGGAGCTTACACTGGAGCAGGTTTGTGCTGGCAGGACTTGTGACCCAGTGGGGGACCCACACAGGAGCAGTCTGTTCTTGAAGGATCCATGGAAAAGACCTTGTGGAAAGGACCCATGGAAAGGACCCTGTGGAAAGGACCCATACAGGAGGAACTTGTGAAGAACTGCAGCCCATGGGAAGGAGTCGTCATGGGACAGGACAGTGAAAGACTGTGAGGAGGAAGGGGCAGCAGAAAGTGTTGTGAACTGATCACAACTCCCATTTCCCATCTCCCTGTGCAGCTCATGGGGGGAAGGCAGAAGAATCTGGAGTGAAGCCTAGCCTGGGAAGGAGGGAGGGAGGGATGGGGTGAAGGTGTTTTTAGATTACTTCTGATTTCTAATCATCCGAATCTGAATAATTGGCAATTATTTAAATTAATTCCTCCAAGTTGAACCTGTTCACTGCTGAGTGATCTCCCTGTTCCTTATCTCAGCCTACAAGCTTTTAACTGTATTTTTCTCTCCCTGTTCTTTTGAGCAGGGGGAGTGACAGAGCAGCTTGATGGGCACCTGGCAGCTAGTCACGGTCAACAAACCAGAACCTCTAACAGAAAGAACAACCAAAATAATGCCTTTCTGTGCAATATCTGCTGGTTTATTTTTATGTGTGTAAATACACACATTCACACAAAACAAAACCTGCTGTGATCCTTACCATGGCTGAAACAGGAATGCACTGTGAATAATTCCTTCTGAATTAAGTAGGCTTTCTGTTTACTTGCACGGGTGTATCAGACACAAACAAATATTAAATTCAGTCAAACAAAAAGCAAAGTCTCTTATTCATGAACAAACTAACATTATTTTAAAGGAAAAAAAATGTTTTCATTGGAGGAGTGTACATCTGCGAGGTATTGAGAGGTACATCAGTTTTGAATTTGATTTCTATTATTACTAGTATTAGTATTATTATTTTTGTTGTTGCTATTGCTGTTAGTATTAATTTTATTTAAAATTTGACTGTCGTTCGGACTCCGAAAGCAATAAAATTAATGAAATCTTTGCATCCAAGCTCAGTTTTAGGGAAGTTAAAACCTAGGAGAGTTATTGATATCACATTGTTGCTTTCTTATGTTTTTTTATTTTGGCACTGTAACTTCTGATGGAACCAGCTTGCTTTCAGTGTAACATCAATTTAAAGACAAGCTGAAATCCTGGAACATCCATAAGAAATTGTTACTGCCAATATAACAGAATTTTTTTTGAGCTACTCCTGAAGAGACCTGAAAAAGAATAAAACATTATCACTTTCCTTCCCTATCTTTTCGCCAGGATCTATATATATGTGAAAATATTGAACTTCAGCTGAATGGCACAGTTTCATACTCTTATGTCTCAGCAAGTCTCAAACTCAAACACTTGATTTATTCATTTTTAAGAACATAGGGTCTTATCTCAAAAGGCAAAGTGTTCTGTTGGTACTCCTCAAAGATGCAAATAGCAAAATATCAAGAAAACAGTTTTTCTACAAATTGTCTGTATTCTTCATTGTAGAAATACTTCTGTGGGTTTTTTTTCCCCACAATCTTTTGAAATTTAAAGTCAATTTTATTATATTTCATTTACTTTTCTTATATTTCACTCTTATATTTTAATTCTTTTTCCTTCAGTGGTTAATAGAAATGGGATTATCTTGGATTTCTTTTCCTTTGCATTACTGATAAATTTTCTAAACCTTGTTCTACATATTTCACAAAATATTAGAGTAGCAAAGATACAGTTCCATTCTTGCTTTCATTTGTTTCTTATCCTGTACTAAATAGTTTTGAAAAAAGGCAGTGGTAAATGAGACAGGAAAAGAACAAAAACAAAACCAAAAACAAGCAAACAAAAAAAAAGCACAAAAACCTCTTAATCAAGCCTTAAGTTTTATTGTGAAAGTGGCCAAAAGGAAACTATAAGAATAAATATATAAATAATGATAAACAACAAAAACATAATGGGAAGAATAGGATAATTAATTTTAGTTATTAATGAAATCCTGTGAAATTAAAAATATTTTGAGTGAACCTTTTCCAACAGGGAAAAACCCCAAAATATGTAAACCAACACACAGTATGGTTGAATATCAATATAGTGAGCTATGCCACAGAAAGAAAAATATATTGAATGTATTACTATCAAATGCAGATTTGGGAAGGTAAAGCATGAAAAAACTAAAAATTCTTAATTATCAGTCTGTGTCCAAATTAGTCTTTTGTTTTGACTTTTCATAACACTTTCATTACTGCCTACTCTCACAGTTTTATTATCCTGTATATCTCCTTTCTAATAGCCTAGTAGTAAATTGTACAATATCCATACTTGCTCAGAGCAAATCTGTCTAATTCAGCATTTCATCTCTGAAAAAAATACAGATATCTGCAGTGGATACTTTGACATTGAGAGACTGGCCTTGTACATCTTTGAAAAGAAAGCTAAGGAGACACCTTTTTGGTGCCTTCATAAGATGGTTCAAAGGGCACAGAGCCAGGCTTTTCTGTAAGGCACAAAATAACAGGACAAAAAGCAGTGGATGCGATTTGGAACACAGAAAATTCCAATCAGATATAAAGAAAAGGTGTAGGGTTTTTTTTGTTTGTTTTGTGCTTTTGTTCTTGTTGTTTGTTTTTGTTTGTTTGGGGTTTTTTGTATTTTTATGATGGGAATGCTTAAAGAGCAGGTGACAGCTTACCCACAGAGGTTTTGTAATCTCCATTCTCAGAGAAATTAAAAAAAACTCAGTCCAAAAATTATTGGGTTATCTGGTCTAATAGAAGCTGCTTCAACTGAGGGCTTGGACTATAGGATCTCTAAAGGTCCCTACCAACCTGAATTATTCTTTGAATGTGATTACTCAAGAAATTCTACAGGTCTACCACCTAGCGGTAAAGAACCACTCTATTTATAATTTCTTTTCAGCTTTTATCTTAAGAGTTTCATCTCAAGCCCCTAGATGTTCTTTTGTAACAAAAACAAAAAAAACATATTCATCTCCTCTGTGATACCTAATATCCTTCTAAGGCTATCTTTTGTGAAGGCTGAAGCATCCTGGCTTGCTTAGTTGTCTATCATATGGACAAAGTTCCCTTTGAAAATTTTTATCTATTTGCTGATTTTTTCCTCTCATATACTTTTTTTTTTTTTTTTTGAGTAGAAAATACTACAGACACTCACAGTTTGCAAGGTGTAGGTACTACTCTCAGTTCACTCATTGCAATAAAGGTGTCTTTGCACTACTCAATTCCTCAGGGAGTGATAATATACAAGATTTAACCACTTTGAGGGTGCCTTGAGTAAGACCTCCCTCTTTTTTTTTTCTCATTCTCTCTATTGTTTAGTGTCACCTGGTCATCTTACTTTCATTTTTTCCTCATTTCCCCAGGATACTACTTTCTTAACCAGAAATTCAAAAGCTATCCATATCCTAGCTGCAGCAAAAGGAGGCCTGGCCAACTCAGTCTTCCTTACAAATGGACCTAGATAGATAACCTCCTGATACCTCAGGGTGTTCAAGTAGAAGTGTACTGCTCTACTGAGAGATTTCAGCACTAAGCAATTCTAATACTTTCAAGTCTTTGGACCACAGACTAGCATTCATTATGTTATCTGGTAACTGCATTGTCATCAAAGAAAATGTATATGAAAGGACTACAAAGAGAGTTGTGTCTGTTTCACTCAGTTTTTTCCCTTCTTATTGTCTATCATTTTTTCTTTACAATAGTTCAATTGAAAATAATATTAAATAACATATTTTTCTTTGTAATGTCTTAATTCTAATCCTAGTTAAGGTTATTGTAAATTATTGATACCATTGTTTGATCTATCAAAAATTTTCCCAAGTTAAAGTACTTTTCTTTCCTCTCTTTCTACAACTTTCAGATCACATTGTGTAAACCCATATACCCAGAAAAATGGGAGTTCTTGGGATTCAGCTCTGAAAGAAAAAAAAAAAAAGATTGCTTTTCATTCTTTTGCTTGTATGTTATCACCCAAACAACATTGTGGCGGCAGATGTTAGGTACATCTCAAGTTCAATCTGTCTCTTCCTTTAACTTACTGTTTAGTGTTTATTTTCAGTAGACTTCTATTATTCTGTCTTGACAGGCAGTTTCTTCTTGAACTTTTATCTGTCAGTTTCATAAATGAAAATATCACCTTAATCCTTTTGGAATGTGTATTAACTACTCACCTTTACATTTCAAGATTTTTTTTTCCCTTTCCTGAATGTTCTATTACCTTTAAGTTCAAGTCAATCTCTTTTCCAGGTCTAGTTAGGAGGATGTTTTAATTGTAATCTCATCTCTTTCATAGATATCTATATTCTATAGATTGATAAACAAATACTGGAACAATATGAATCTGAAAGAAAAATTATACCTTTTATATTTTACCAAGGTGAACCTGGCTTTTAGAAATGCTCCTGAAACTCTCGTATGAACTATGAACATGTTCGTGAACAGACACATATCCAACATTCTCTTTTGTTTTGAATGTATTAGTGGCATAAGAATGATGTCTAACACTCTTTCTGTTACTACCAATGTCTAAATCTCATGTTAAATTTTGTCTATTAGCCACTGGAAGCCTTTTGTTGAAAAAAATGAAGTGTAAAATGGGGTTATACTGTCAGTATTCTGCTCATTAAATAGGAATGACGTAAAGTTTTGTTGATCTTTTTGTTTTCTTTTTTACTTGAGACAAGCATTTAATAGTTGCTGTCTATGTGTAACAAATAGATAAAGAATTAAGAAGACTTTTTGCTATGCATTGAATCAAAACCTCTAGTCCTTCAGTGTGGAATTGATGAAAAAAATACCCAGAGGAAAAAAAATAAGATCGGGTTCCTTTTGTTTTCTGAATGAAATAAGAATAGTACTATGTGCAGCTATGTGACAGGTACTGAAGGGACAAAAACAGTAAGATCTTTGGATTACATTAAGCTATTAAGGAGTGTGCATGAATGGAAACGTGTAACCTTCAGTCAAACTGATTGACCATTTGGGTGAGCAAACTGTAGATCAATCAAATGATCATGTCAGTAATTATCGCAGATGCTGTCTTTTTTCATAGATTGGTTCATTCTCTCTCAGTAAAATAATGTAAATCCACAGATATATAAGTCCAAAAATCTATATATAAAAAGATAAATAAATACTTTCTCAAACATTCTTAGTATACTATTTCCAAGAGTCAGTAGTTTCACTCCTTCCAAAATGAAACAAAAAAGTTGGGAATTTTTAGTCATGAAAAAGCCCAAAGCTGTTGATGGTTATGAAGATGACAGAATCACCTATTGTTGTGAAGAAAGAATATCAGAGACCAGAATATGACAGAGGTCGCAGATATTTAAATCAAGGTGAAAATTTAGTCCCCTTTCATTTTAAACATGAAGAACATTGATGCAAAAGCCTGCTACTCAAAAAAGTTTTAGCTTAAGTAGACAAAATAGATTAAATTTAAAGGATTCATCAGATCTGATTTTAGATGTGGACACCTCAAATCAGCTGGGAAAAATTAACATTTTATAATGAGATGCACTTGACTGTTCTAGTTGCTGACTCAGATATCTATATGAACAAAGTAGCTGTCTGCATTTAGTCAGATTAATCCCACCTGAAATTTTGATTATGTCAGGATTTGAAGGCTTCAAAAATTTGAACAAATTTTCTTAGCCAGTATCCTCCCAATATTGCAAGACCAAAATATTATTTTGTCTGTTATCTCTGCTTATAGCATAGTATAGTATAGTATAGTATAGTATAGTATAGTATAGTATAGTATAGTATAGTATAGTCATAGTACCATACATTTTTCTTATTTAAGAGACCTCTGCTCTGCAGATAATTTATGATTCCTCTCCTCTGAATTGTGTGCATTATAGTTCACCTACCGCTATAGAGAAAGATTACGTGGCAGTCTGTGGGTAGGGTAACAGGGCCTAACTAAAAATTTTCTAGAGAATGTGACTATACTTCAACACTTTTTTCAGGCAAGGGAGCTCTCCAAATATGCACAGGCTTTTTCTATATAAAAAATTTCTGTTCTAAGTGTCTACATCAGCAACAATTAATGTTTCACTCTGCAGTTCACCTGAGAGTTTGCTGGTTTTGATTTTTTGTTGTTGTTGTTTGTTTCTATGTACAATGAAACTAGGACTTAGTCACAAAAACCTTGTTAATTTGGAACCATATGTCCTTTGTTCCAAAGTTCACCTACTGTTTAATGAAATACTCATGAGAACTATATTTTGTATTTTCTTAGCTTTTGTTTTTGTTTCCAGACAAAAATGTAATTCCTAACAACTTAGAGTTTCTATATCTGCAAAATTTAGATAATACACCACCTGGAAAAGTATTGTGTAGGTTACCTGGATAATTTTCATACTTTGAAATTGCAATGTGCTAATAAAAAATTACCCTAGCTAGTGAAAAAACTGTAAATGAAAACAGAGAAATTCTGATTAGGGCTCTTGCTCAATTTTCCTGCATAAGAAATAGCCAGAATAACTGGATCTGGTTTCAACATAGGAATCCAGTGTTTAAGATAAGATATAAACATAAATTTAGCCTAAATTTCTGACATGTGTCATCTAAATGGAAACTTTTTTTCTATTTTATTTCATAAACAACAAAACCCTGTTATAATATCAGTCGAAAAGTTGATCAAATGAATGCTTTTTTAAATGCCTCAGTTGTTCTGACACAAAGTTTGGAAAGTCTAGCTGGAGGAATTCATTGTTCTCAGAATTACCTGCAAGTAAGTTTTGGAAGGAAACATTTACATAAATTTAATTATTGAAATAGATAGAAGAGCTGTGGTTTGTGAGGTCTGTGAGCTAGAAGCGCAGAAAGGTTAATGTCTTTTGAGGTCTCTCTTCCTTCCCTTTCCTCCTTGTTCTCATTTTCTTTTCTATTTCTCCAGCAATTTGCTTTTATTCAGTGGTCTGTATTGACTGCATTGAAAATAATTTGATCAAATTTGTGTTAAAACGAAGTACAATCTTCCAGACAATATTTTTCATAAACCTATCACATTCTCCATTATTTGGATGTTCAGATAGAATCCACTAATCTCAGTGAGAGCTGATGACAAGGTGAAATCAAAAAAACGTAATTGATCTCCTCTCCAAACAAAAAATACCATCACTGTGAGCTAAAGGATTGTATGTGCTCACTCCAGTAACCCCTATGCTTATGATTTCACAAAATCATCACAATATCTGTGCAGCAGCAGAACTTGGGAGAAGGGATGAAAGTTTTTATTAATGCAGGTGAATTATACAGTCTCTTCTCCTTATTCCTTTGGAGAATTTAGCATTTGAGAAAATACATCTCCTTGTTATAGCTTATAGGCTGCCATGCAATGGACTTCACAATTTACAACTGGCTGCACTACTGAGTTTGTACTGCTTCGCATCCTATTTGTTGGAATTGTGAGTGTGATTCAGAACTATTGAGATGTCTGTGTACATGTCTGAATCCACATATTTATATTGTGTTCAGTGCAACTCATTTCTACCCTGATGCTCATGCAATGCTCAATTCAAATTGTCCTTTGCAGTTGGCTGAACTTTAGCAACTTTCAGCTCATTTTTTAAGGAATCCTCAGTCTTAGTATTGAGACATCACTACAGCCAGCTGACAACAGTTAAAAATATGAGATCAGTCTAGAATAGTCATATTCAACATATATTTTGGATGTGTTTATGATTTTTTGAGATGATTCAAAATATAGTTTTGGCATTTGAAGTAAAGGAATACCAGAGGGAGAAATTTAATTATATTCATAGAAATGTTCTTCATAAATTGGAAGGGAAAATTTCAAAATGTTTAAATTGGTTTATAAGAGAACATAAACTGTAGTGCGAGGGTTTATCCCAATAATCTTATTCAAGTATGGTTGTATGTTGGACTTGGAAATTTTAGGGAAAAATGTCTTTTTTTTGTACAATCTTACTGTGGTCGCTTTTAAGTTTTATAAACAATAACTTGATTGTAGTCTTGTCTGCGTTTTAATATAATTCTGAAACTATCAAATTAGAGAAAGTTAATGGATAGAACCAAGCAATGTATTATCCAGCTGATAAATAAAAGATAAAAATGACAGTACATACAGCAAAAAAATTGGTTTAAAGAAAGTTGATTGTCAGTTTCAGTTTAGTAGATTGTTTTCAGAAGTGTTTTTGTTATAATTCCTTAGCTCCTTCTAACACCAGCTTCATGTTGTTATTAAGCTTTCACATGTAACTCCCAATGCTGAAAATACATGCCTTAATTTGTTACATTCAAAACAAAATTTAGGAACCGAGGTACACGATTAATTCTATACTAACACAGATATATGCATATCACACCATTTGCCTGGCAAATTAATCTCTCTGGTACTTCAAAAACATTTTGGAAAGCCTTCAGGTGTGATCTGGTTTTGAATGGGATAATTAACCTTGACAGTAATTTCTTCATATCAGAACCAAATAGCGGTTGGAAAGATATATTCACTTTCCACAGAGCGCTAGGTACTTATGGCCTGGAAAGAGGCTTTAATGTGTTCAAAGAAAGTGTATTTCAAATAGGCATGGAAAAGTGCTTCAACAGAGATTCATCCTTCAAAATCCTGGAGAAGGACATGATTCACATGGGAAGTAATAGAGGCCCTGGCTTGATGTTTACAGTAGGTTATTTTCAGTCCTGAAACAGTGTAACTAATTGTTTCCTGAACTAATATGATCTAACAATTACATTATCCTAAACACTACTTTTTGATTGTTGGAAAATTAATCTACATTTCTCTCCTCCTGAAAGAAAACTGTGAATAATTAAAGTTTTATCAGCTCTAGATCAGTAATTATATAGGTAAATTTGCTTGCAATGCAATCTATCAGGTACATTTTTTCAATTTTAACAGTTCAAAACAAGTCTAAAAAGACTCTTTCCATGTTTTTCATTCCTCATTTTTCATTAAATAATATACTTTACTGCTTATATTAGTATTTCATTGGTCTGCATATTTGTTGCTTTTGGATTCAGATGTAAAGTTCCAGTAAATGATACATTGGCGTATTTTGTCAGGGAAAAAAAATAAAAAAAAGTGAGGTTATAACTGTTGAAGTTTCTAATACTCAAATTCAAACTTTTTGTGTACTTTGAGCTTCAAACAGTTCTCTCATATGAAGTGAACTGAGACTTCAAAAAATAACTGATACAGATGACAGATGTCAAAGGACACATTTCAAGCTTTCACAGGGTGCTTAGAATTTACTATTTTTTTTTTCTGAGGCAACATGCAAATACGTAAAACAAAATTGGATAGGAGCAGAGCTAGACCAATGCTAAGTGCTTTTGAAAATCTTACCTATAATTTAAATGAAGATTAGTGTTAAAGTTTTTAGTTTTCTCTAAGGCACTCTACTAATTGGCCTCTCAGGCAAGCAGTGCGTGAAATTTCTTAAGATTATTAAAGTTGATATAAATCAGATTTTGATTTATTTACAAATCCTAGCTAAATAGAAGGGATTCAGGGAAGGCATAGATTTCAAATATATTTTTGAACAGGATGTAACTTCAGGTTAACCTGATGAGCTTTATCTTTCATGTTTTGTTACTGAATCCCTGTCACTGAAGTCTTGAGAGCTACATTGCCAGGGAAAGTCTTAGTACTTCACATAGAGCTGAATAGTTCCCTAAATTCTGATGGTCGCATTGATTAGTTCTTTATAAAACTATAAGGAGAATTTAGACATTACTTAGTCAACTGTGCTTTAGACCCCCAGTCTGTAGGAACTGAATTCCAGCCTGAGTTTCAGCATACTATGAGCCATTATCAGTGGCTAAATTGTCCAAATTTACTACAACAGTAGTAGTGGTTGTATCAAGGGGAGTTGTCCCAAAAGGATAAGATCTATTTTAAAATTTCTAAATAAATGTAGTAGTCTTAAATAGTTTGCTACAGACTGTAAACTGCTCTACTGAGTTCTCTTAATGCATAAATTGTCCTTGGAAGCCAATGGCAAGTTCATGTCAGTCTGTTGCTTGAAGTATGACACTTAAGAGAATACACTATTCCGTATTTCTTTCAAGATATCAGGGACATATCTCGCAATTGAAAATTCAGATACTTGAAAGAACATGTGTTTATGGGTACACTTTTGTTACAAGGAAAGGAAGACATTGCTGCTCCTTAACTGACCTGTAACTCACCCTTTTTCCTCAACATTTCTTTATATGTGCCAATATCTAAGGAGGTATATTATTGTAAAGTATGGTATTGTAAGAGAATTACCTAAACGAGCTTAATGTTAAAGTCATTAAATTTGTTAGATATTGTGGGGAACAGCTTTTTATATTGTGAAAAAGAAACACACTTAATACTTTGGAACAAACCAGAAAAATGATCAGTAATAAGCAGAAACTGAATAAGAAGGTGGATATTATGACTGGTATGCAAGACATATTTTTATCTCACAGTCCTGGGGATATCAGTGGAAGAATGCTGAGCAGAACCTCAAGGCAACCCAGAATGTACTTTATGTCTTAAGAAAAAAAGATAAGAAAGATAAAGCTTTGTTGGTCTTCTTAAAAAGTGCCCTCTTTACCGTAGCAATTTATTAGAAAACACTTTTTGTCTTTTTTATAATTTTCATGACTACGTTATTGAATACCACAGATAGCTATTAGAACACACAAGCACAGCCAATATATTAGTGTGTCAAAACATCAATAGTTGTGACAGGATCTCAGTTTCCATCATATTTTCTGACAGGATGATTTGAAACATAGATAACATAACCTGCTTTCTCTTTCTACATGCTGGAGTGAATCAAACATGTTCCAGAACATAGTATCATTTTATCAAAGTATCATTTTGCCTGAGAGGGTCAACTGGACATTTCAGAACTACAATAAATGGTCATGTGGTAACCTAAAGCAATGCTGGTTCTTGTATTTTTTTTTTTAATTATTTTTTACTTGAAAGGCCATGGACACACAAAGCTACTTGCTTTGATCTGTTGACTGAAGTAAGTTACGAATGGAAGACAACAAAAACTCTGCCCTGTGTAGTATCAGTTCTAAGATACATCCACACTACCTCACTTTTGAAATTAAGTATTTTCATAAAATTATAACTTTTTTATGTGTAGCAACAAGGCAAGTAGTTAAATATTAATTCATTCTTAAAAAAAAAAAAAAAGGACGTGTCTTGTCTATTTTTCAAGGAAAGGAAAAAAACTCCTAAAACTTGATGTCCTTTTTTTTGTTGTTTTTTTTTTGTTTGTTTGTTTTCCTCCCATTAGAGTAATCGAATGTGTCAAATAATACATAGCATGCAAGAGTCAGTTATAGAAATGAGGGCTGAAGGTTAGCTTACTGTAATATTTTTAATTCCACAAAAACTAAAATCAACTTGTTCCTTGTATAATAGATGGTTATAATAGATGGTTAAAAATGTTTTTGTAGTCCCCCACCTAACCAATATTTCTGTTGTGTGACCTACATTTCCCAGAACTGTAACTGCAAATACTACCAAGAGCCCATTTTTTTTCCTGAAAAATGTTTGCATTTTTTGTTTAAGAGATCAAAAGCAGAGAAATCAGAGTTTATACACCTTCTTCAGTTGGAAATTAGTGACAAAATAAAGTCATACTGCTGTAGCAATTTACAGAAAAAAATATTTTCAAGCTAGTATATCTCACTTGATGCTAATGGAAGCCTGCAGATTCTGTACTATAATTCCATGCATTTATACTATATATTTATTTATTTAGTTATATATTTATTTATATATATATATATAAAATATATTATATATTTATATATTTATTATTTATATTATTATATATTTATATATATGCTATATATTTATACTATACATAAAATTTTCTGCACAAGTCACATTCCAATTTTTTTAACCATTATTTTTTCCATCTTAACTATATTTTTTTTTTTATAAAAAAGAAATATAGAAAGAAAACAGACTGAATATTTTAACACTAATGTCAGCTAAGTTTCAGGTATCATCAGAATCTAAGACATTCTAGGTAGATTTACTTCTTTTTTATTTTTCATCTACATTTTGACATTAAGCGTTGTAGTGGATGAATTATATCAAAATGTACCTTTTTTTTTTTTCCTTCTCAGGGTGATAATGGAGTGAAGCCTGAAAACACTGACTCCAATGATTAGGTCAGTCCAGTCTTGTCAATTTCTGCTTAATATAGTAACTTGTATTGTAAAAATGGTACAAATGTACCATTTTCAAGCTAAGGAGTAGAACAGAAAAGTAAATGAGACCTAGTGTGGAGACATTTAAAATTCATAATTCATGTAGATGTAATTTAATCTGACTTGATCTCAAATGAATTCTGACTTCCTCTTTCTGTTGAGAAGATGAAAAAATATATAACAACAGACTTCAGCTAGCAAAACAGAAACACTGTCTTTGTTTGGATTTGGAAAATACTCAGGACCTGCTCTTGCAGTCATGCTCCTTAAAAACAACACTTCCTCACAAGCACTGAATGATGCCAGTGATGTAGTTTAAATAACTGATAAAGGAAATAAGTCATGGACTATGTGACTAACTTCAGGAAGAGTTTTGTTTTTTTTTTTTTTTAATTTTCAGTCATTAAAGAAAAAAAAATATAAAAAGAAAACATAGTATCCAAAGTGGTTTTGCACAAGGCAACATGAACAACAATAGAAAATATGATGAGATAGTAAAGATTCTGCATTGTTCTTGACAAAAATTAAAAAAACCCAAAACAAACAAACAAAACAAAAAGAAAACACAGGAAAGATAATCTACACTAATGAAATATGTGCCATCGGGAAACAGTGACTAAGACAGATGAACATATGAGTGTGCACATCAAATCCCACCATTAGATTTTATTCATTGTTTTTGATTGCTGCTGACTGTTTTGTTCTTTTCTTTTGAGAAGTGCTAGTTCATGTATCACTTACCGCAATGGCTCCCTGCTAAATTCAAATATGCTGAGAGCAACTGAGCTCTCCTGAGTAAAGAAAAAAAGTAAAGAGAAGATTATTATGACATTAAAAAAAAAAAAAAAAAAAACCACCAAAAAACCAAAACTAAAACAAGTTAATGAGAAGCATTTAAACATAAGTTGATAACTAGAGACTCAGGTAAAACGTAAAAGTGGATTGTATAAAAAGTAACCTAGGAGATGGTAAGTATACATTATGATGGAATGATTCCTTTTGTTTCTTTGTATGATTTGAGATATTTTTGGAGAGTGATATTCTAAAAAATGATGTATTGTTCATGGTTTACAAGCAGGAAGTCATCTTTGGTCCAGGCTAGGCTGCGAAGAGAGGGGAGAGCAGGGGATGGGAGGGATGGAAAGAGAAGGGAAGAGTAACTAAAAAGTTACATAAAATACATTATTATATTGTCCTTCTTGTGAAGAAAAAAAAGAACAAAGAACACTGATATTGGGCATGAATAATCACAATATTGCTTTTACCAGCGTCATTTTATGAAATAATGGAAATGTGTTAAACAGACACTAGAAGATGAATAACTGTAAACATCATTTTAAATAGTATGTGGTAAGCAAGCATTTAAATTTCTTGGTTTGTTTGTTTTTTGTTTTTTTTTCAAAATAAATGTGCAAACACCTGACAACCTAAACTAGAGTTTTTCAGTTTACAACTGTCTTTCAAATACAGAGCTCAAACAGGAGCAATTTCTCTTAATAAGAATACGTTAAAGGAAATCTTTCCTATAGTCATTTAGAAACAAAGTTAGACTAAAGAAAAATCTTTCATATAGTATTTGATAGTAAAAATGAAGCCACGGCAACTGACTTCAGGGAGATTTTGTGTGGAATGGGGATGTTAGCTGATTATCAGAACAATGATTGACTTCTATGTGTACTCAGAATTTCAGGTTAAACTGAGCTCAGGTACATGCAGACATACCTTGTCATATTTACTATTTTGATTACTTTTTATAGTATAACATTGGCCACATTTTAAAACATATTTCTCCAAGGAATTTTTAACTACTGTATTTCTTTACTTAGTCTGAAATTTTATTGCCTGTTAGAAAGATGACCTTGTATTTGTACTCCAACATTTAGAAGTAAACCCAAAAAGCATATGCAATTGACAAGAGAATTGCAGGGGGAAAAAAAAAAATCCATAAAGCTAAAGACAGAGAAATTTCGAATCTTTATGGCATCAACAGCAATATTTATATATTTGTTTTTTTTAAAAAAAGATATTTGAATTCTATGAGCCTATCGATAGACAATGAATATCCATTGGCTATACTACATGTTAAAAATAAGTAGATATCATACAAGTTTATATCTAAACATACAGTAGAATGGTAAATTCCAGGATAATCAATTTGAGATAATTTTGTGATAATTTTGTGATTTTAGTGTGTTTAGTTTTATACCCCTGTGAAAAAAAATAGTGTCTGTTTCTAGATTGTAGAAAAGACTTATGGTTACACCTAAAATTTTCTCAGTTAATGAATTTGAGACTTGAGGGATAGAGTTGCGTGGAAACAAGCCTCCTCCTGAGGCAGTGGGAGGAGCTCCTCCTTGTCCATCTTGTCTTTCCAGGTGTCCTTACACAACAGATATGAGGCTCTAGAATTGGAAGGATGGGAATGTCAATCTATGCTAGAGGAGTCACCAAGATCAGGCCAGCTTATCCCCTTCATCATGACCACCTCCAACAAAGATGGTGAAAGGACTAGAGGGCGTGAGTTCTGAGGAGCAGTTAGGATACAAGTCTTGTTCAGCTTAGAGAAGAGGTGACTGGGAGGTAACTTCAGTACTGTCTACAACTTTCTCATGAGGGGAAGCAGAGAGGGAGTTGCAGATCTCTCCTCCCTGGCATCCAGTGACAGGACATGAGGGAATGACTTAAAGCTGTGGAAGGGAAGTCCAGATTGGATATTAGGAAAAAGTTCTTCAGTGAGGGGGTTGTTGAGTATTTGAACAAACTTCACAGGGAAATGGACATGGCCTCCCGGGTGTTCAAGAAATGTTTATACTCTTAGGTACATGGTTTCACTTTTAGTTTGCCCTCTGTGGAGTCAGGAGTTGGACTCAATGATCTTCCTGGATCCCTTCCAACTCAGGACATTCTATGATTCTGTAATTCTACAATTCTGAGAAATAGATGATATGACCAGGTTCACTGAGCTCTCATCTCATCTTGTCAAATTTCTAAGTGAACCTATCTTGTCTCTATGCCCTTTTACTGAGTAGAATCACAATAGGTAATAAACATAATTCTTTTGCTTCCTTGATTGAAGTCAGGAGTGGGAAAGAAAAATGGATCAGAGTTTGAGAAGTGTTAGCTGATATATTGTACTTTATCTCTGCAAAGAAAGAAGAATTAATATGGTCTCCCAAGTCCACACCATTCACCTGATGGATGGTGTCAATGTCATTTAGATGTCACTGGGAATGAGGATCATTTGCATTGCAAAATCTCTGGTTTTAAAATAGATTATATATTTTGGAAACAAACAAACAAAAAATTAACAAAAAAACCCCAGCATAGTATTTCTTAAAAAATAAAAACATTACTTGGAGCAATATTGAGGTTCAATTTACATTACGCTTTATATATCAGTAGGGGGAAACAGTGTTCAGTACCATGTAAAGAATGCCTATATATTCTCCCTGACAGACTTTTCAAACTCTGCTTTTATTTAACCATTTAAGTAAAAATCCACCATCCCTTCTGGTGCCACAAGATAAATAATAGACTACAATGGGAGTAATGTTGCTTTTTCTCTTCATTAACCCAGACAATTTATCTCATCACGTCCAATACAGAGAAAACTGTCTCACACTGCAAATTAGATCATATCTAAAATCTTTCTTTCCTAAAGCTTTCTGAACAAAATATATACTCATTTTGCATTTTCTTGTTTTCATTTAGTGCTGCTCACAATAAAAAAAATATTTGAAATGTCCATTAAACTTCATGCTTCATTGAACAAGCTGAACCAGATCTAAGGTTAAAAAGATGTTTCCAGAAATGGCTTGACATTAACTTCAGTTGAGTTACTGTCATTTATGTATTGGTCTTTCTCTGAAGCATGCAATACAACACTTCAGGGAAATAATATAACCATTCTAAAGTGTTTGGTATTATTCTTTGTAAATTATACAGTATGCTTCTGAATACAGATATTTGATTAGTTTGCTATACAAGCTGAGGGCAAGGGTTCTTTATATTATATTCTCTGAATATCAATTGCCATTTTTTTTTATCTTCTTTCATTCCTTCCTAAATTGGTATAAGCTAACATTTACTTTAATGAAGAAAATCAGATTAAACCAGACAAAGTTCTGCTCTAATGAGTCTAGTAGCTAAGGCCAAAATGCAAAATGTCTTTCCACACTAAAGATACTTAGATGAGATATGTAGAATCTGGTCATAATCTCTCCTTTTCCACTTTTTAGTCAAAGGATAATATAATAATTTTAAAGGGCTCTTTATGGTACAAGGCTTTTAATTTAGGCACTTTTAATACTCGGTAGAGCCCTGAAGTCCATAGGTATTTTCAAATCTCTAATGGGAGGGCCATAGAAATTACAAAACAGGCAATTAGCACAATTTGTGGCAAACAGGAATCATGGATCATGGAGACTGGTGGAGATCTTTGACGATGGGAGGAAAAGTAAGTGTTGCATTCATCTTCAAAAAGTCCAAAAGAATGGTCTAGAGAACTATGGGCCAGTAATCCTCACTTTGCTTTTTCCAAAAAAATCAACAAACAAGTGCTCTTGGAACATATTTCTGGCACAAGAAAGAGGCTGAGTAGGATCCATCCTTGGAAGTATTCAAAACCTTTTTAGAAAATATCCTTATCAGCCTGGTATGGCCACATACTTGAGTCTGTTTTCAACAAGAGTTTGGACTAAATAATCTGCATTCCAATCTGAATTGCCCTAGGATCCCATTATCTTATCTTTTGAATTGGATATAAAGAAAAATAAACACCCCAGTGACTGTAGTCCAGCACTGGAGTGGTTTCCAGACAATCTGCCTAATCTCTGTCACTGTGTGAGTGCAGAAGTTTGCTGAACAAGGATGCAGGCAACATGATCTAATTATGAAGGTAGCCTCACTTTATTTAGAGAGTTGAGTAAGATAGATTTCCAAAGGTCCTTTCCAACATGAATGGTTCTATGATCCCATGATTTAAAAATAGATGAGATACATCTAAACCATTAAAAAAGCCCACTTTAATAAGAAAAACACCCAAGTATAAAGCTAATATTCCCAAAACTCCAGATCAGTGACAACCTAATTCAGGAAATGTTGGAAGCCTGAAAACACTTTTCAGTACCAAAGTTTCTCAAGTGCTTAATGTTTCTATGAATGTGTAAGTCATAAAAGGATAGAACAACTCAACACTAGTTCATTATTCTGTGCAACCAGACTTAATGAAATTGTTTTTATCTCAGGCATATCACATGAGCAATTCAAACTGACGGACATTTTTAGGAAATAACCATTGGAAGAGGTTATAAACAAAGCTCAGACTCAAAGTTCACTTTCTTGTAGACCAGAGAACGGACTTTCAGTTTTAATTTATCTTCTTTCTATTATATTACTGCTCTTCATTGGTGCGCTACATAGTTCTCAGTATAGTATGGTATATTACAAATTACAACATAATGTTGTTTTGCTTTATTACTACTATAGTTATTATTATTAGAGTTATTACAATTATTATTATTTTCTTAGTGACAATTTTTAGGTGATTCATACAAAGATGTAATCCACTTTATTGGAAAACATCCACATGGGGCAGAGGGAGAAGGGGAAAGAAAACAAAAAATAAACCCCAAAGCCAAAATAAAACAACCAAAAAACCCCAAATGGTTCATTGAGCAGGAATGCAGTTCAGATAACTATTCCAAGTGGCGATCCACCTAAGCTTGACATATAAGTCTTGACATGTTAGTGTTCCTCTCCCTTCCAAAAGTTATCTTGCTTTCTGCCTTCCTTTTTGTAAAATTAGTTGCACAGAATGTTTTCCTGAACACTGATACCAACCTGATTTCTTTAGAAAATGGTAAAAGTTCACTGAAAAACCCCACCAGTAGTATTGCCAGTGCATAGAAGAATCCAGTGATAAGAGCAACAAGGTGTCTTTGGAATCATTTCCTTTCCTTACCTGATGAAGACTCAAACCTCTTTTCCTTGAATAGTTTTTATGTCAAAGCTCAGAGACAGTGTATCCCCACACTCAAGTATCACTGTAATCATAAACTAGCGAGGTACCTGACCCTTCTACTGATTTTTCTTAGCCTGAAAATTTCCAGATTTTTACATATAGAAGTACAGTTTCAACAGATATTTGGAAGGTATTATTTCTTTGTGGAATAGCCAATAAACTTTCATACAGACAATTCTCTAGAAGATGTGCTGAATTCTGAGAAGGAAGTCACGTCTCTTTACTCCTTTCTTAATGACAGAAATATAATATTATGCACTACAAGATTTTAACTGTAAAGAAGCTGTCTCAGAACTCTCACTGCTACCCCTCATGATTTCCATGTCTCACCAAACTCATTATCAAAGTTCTCACTCCAATGTATCAACAACCTTCACTTTAATGCCGTTGAAAGTGAACGGTCACTGCACACCTGGAGAAACTCAGGAAGACAGTCAGTAGAGTGGGACAAAGTTTTTCACAGACCAGCTGCTTTATTTCTGGTCTTAAGGAGTGATGAGAAACACATTCATAATCTTAGAAAGTCAAATTCATAATTCCAGAAGATACTGAAAATAAAGGATTTGATTTAAAAAATTGGTCATATTGAGCACAGTAATTTTCTTCTCAAACAGCTATAACCTTGTTCCTTTGTATTACACACATAATAATTACTTGGCTTTGCATTGCAATGCACAATGATCTCCCTACCTCCCCTTCTGCAAACAACATTCCCTTCCTGTTCTACCATGCATTTCTCTCAAATTGTCTATTTATTTAACATAGTTAAATGAAACTAAAAACAAGTATCTTGAAATTTACTGTTTGTTTAAGATCTGAAAAAGGACTTGGTTAGTGAAAGCTTGTCCATTTTTTTCTAATATCTGTTATTTATTTAAGAAGAGATGATATCTTTCCCTACTGATCTTGTCCTATTTGCATCTTTGGGATCACCACTAGAGCACTACCATTTCAGCCACTCTCCGTGGAAGGATCTGTGTCCCTAACGCAGGACTGTAGATTGTCACCCAACACCAGGAAATGAAGGACTTGAATCTGCAAACCTCCACATAGCAGGACTGAAGCAACCTGGTATATTTTCCCATTTTTTGGGAGCCTAAATCTCTTTTTCATTATTGTATATAAATAAGATTATAAACTGGATACTCTGCATTAACTGTTTGGGATTATGGATGATACTGTGAAGACCTAGTGCTAGATTGTGGTTCTAAATTTTATTTTCTACTTTCTAGAAGACAAGAGAATTTTCCCTTATGGTAGCGAGTTTTATATTCCTGTTAGATATATATTGACTGGAGCTGTCTTTTAAACAACTGGATGGGATTCTTTGCTACCAATTTTATGCACCTAGTTTTCATTGGGACAATGCAAGATAGCCATTCTCTAATGATAGTCAGACTGGATAAGAATTATTGTAATTCCTAAAACTACTCCTAGCTAAAAATGTTGGGACAGTAGGTGTTGCTGCATTTAAACACAAAATAATGTAAAAGGAACTGTAGGAGAGAGTTTAAAATCAGTCAGGACTGTACAATATTAATAAGAATACCCTCTTCTTCTGCTATAATCCAAGTACTAAGAATTAACATCTAAAAAAAAAAAAATAGCTGCAGTTTATGTTTTATAGAAAGGCCTTTTAAAATAGGAAAAAATATATTATATCTAAATTAAGCCTCTTGCCCCCTTAAAATCACTCTCAGTCATTTCACACAGCTGTATGCTTTTCTCGTTTTGACTTTCCAATCTTGTGAAATATGTCACTATATTATCAACAAGACAAGAGTTTTATAGCTTTGTTTTGTTTTCAATTTTTTAATAATAAGGCTCAAAATCTTTAAGACTATCACATCTGGTGATTCCAATAATTATCCACTTGAAATATTGACTTCTAGCAGAACAACTTTCTTACAAAGTAATGAAATAGAATTAAATTAGAAAAAAATCACATTTTTTTCCCAAAAGCATGAATAGTGATGACTCCTATTTCAGAGTGAGCAGAAGGAAGCCCTCTCTTTGACCCAAAACATTTTAAAACCTTATATTAATATAATTACTATTTTTTATCCTTGCATTCAAATCTAAAAGGCAAAGTTAATTTAGGGAAAAAATGCTTTCAAATGCACTGTAGTAAAGCCAAGCGAAAATTAATCTAGCACCGTAGGAAAGAAAAAAAAAAAAAAAAAACACACCAAAACCACCACCATCAACAAACTAAAAAGCTAAGTAGAATAGAATCTGCTTGAACCTTGTATAACTAAAACTCTCATAACTTAACATTGACTAGATATAGACCAGATCTAAATATTATTATGACATTTATTATACCAGATTTTATTAAATTTATGGTGAAATTTAGATTTTCAATATATTCACTTATTGAATATATTGAACTGTATTATAGAATCACAGAATCACAGAATTGTTGGGGTTAGAATTGAAGTCTGGAGTTCATCTAGTCCAACCCACCTGCTGAAATATGTGCACCTACAGTAGATTGCACAGGAATGTATCCAGGCAGGTCTTGAATGACTCCATAGAGGGAGACACCACAACCTCTCTTGGCAGCCTGTTTCAGTGCTCTGACACCCTTAAAGTAAAGAAGTTTTTCCTCGTATTCAGATGGACTCTCCTGTACTTCAGTCTGTGCTTGTTGCCCCTCATCTTGTCGTTTGGCACCACTGAAAGCAATCTGGTCCCATCCTCTTGACATCCACCCTTGAGATATTTATAAACTTTGACGAGATCCTCTCTTAACCTTCTCTTCTCCAGGCTGAACAGATGCAACTGTCTTACTCTCACCTCATAAGAAAGGTATTCTAGGCCCCTAATCCTATTTGTAGCCCACCGCTGGACTCCCTCCGATAACTCCTTGTCCTTCTTAAACTGGAGAACCCAGAACTGGACACAGTACTCCAGATGTGGCCTCACCAGGGCAGAGCAGACGGGGAGGATAACCTGCCTCGACCTGCTGGTCACGCTCTTCTTAACGCACCCCAGGATACCATTGGCCTTTTTGGCCACAAGGCACATTGTTGACTCATGGTCAACCTGTTGTCGACCATGACTCCCAATTCCTTCTCTACAGTGCTGTTTTCCAGCAGATCCACCCCTAACCTGTAGTGGTACCTGAAAAATATGGAACACTTCACAAATTTGAGTGTCATATTCATAACATCCAGACTACTGTTCATATGGATGGGTTGGTGGTTTGATATAATCCAATTAGAAATAGAACATGAGTTATTTTCACTTCAGAAAAGTATCATTATCTGGTCTTAGATACTAAATCATTTAACAGTTCATTAGTAAATGTCATCTTTGAGGACTGATACAGTCCAACAAAAAATAATAAAAATTAATATTTTTTAGTCACACACAGATGTGAAGTAAAAAATTTGCATTATGTGTAAAAATTTCACTCCAGATAGTTTTTTTTGTTGTTTTTGTTGTTGTTTTTGTTTTGGTTTGTTGTTTTTTTTGGGAGGGAGTGGGGGCAAGTCAATTTTGCTTTTTCTATGGAGAGGAGATTGTCATTTTTATCAAGGATATAAATGTTTTACTTAACCTGAAGTTAAAGTTTGATTCAACTAAAAAAAAAAAAAAAAAATACCCCTTATTTAGAAACAGTAATAACATAGATTTAATCTGTAAGTACTGCTTTATCACCCTAGGTGAAAGATTAACTCAAATTCTTCCAGATACCTTCCTTATATTCTCCAGTGTTTGCTGCTATATTCATTACAGGACTAGCAATTTACTTTCATTATAAATGTATTTGGATACAGATAAGCTGTCTCCAGCTTTGAAGGAATATGCATCATCTCATTATGTAATTAAACATACCCAAGATGCATTAAAAAAACTGTGATTGACTACAGCCAGGATTATCTTTTCTTAAAACTCTCGATCTGCTATATGTTATTGTTTTTAAACCAGTTATTTGAAAAAAGATATATATATCTGAGGGCATCTCAAAGTTATAGTAAGAGGGAAAAGAAAGTAGGAAAGAAACAATTCTTGCTTATTTCTCTTCTGACATTAAAAATAATTTTCTGTCTTTTTTGGAGTGCCTTGAAGATCAGAGTGTCAGTGGGATTCCTTCCCATTACACTGTGCATATCTGGTTCATAAGAAACAAACACACAAACAAACAGGATTTTTCTTTATGTTTCACTGTCTCCACTGGTGAATATTAAGGTAACTTGATTTGATCATCTTCTCAGCACTGTGTCATTCTAAAAAATAACCTTAAAATTAAAAGGGAAGTAGAACTTGTTAAGAGATGAATAAATTTAACTGGACAAAACTCTGAAGAGAGAATAAAATTATTTGTCACTAACAACACACATCAGTAAAGGGTTCAGCTATATAATTTAAGAAAAAAAAATACAAGCAATCCTAAAGCAAAGATTGTTCATAACTAGTTAGAAAAACATAGACAAAGTCTGATGTGCCCTCATTTTGTTTTTTAAGTCAAAATGTTATTTTTAACTCCAAATCAATGTGATACAACAAACATTTGCTTTGTGTCAAATCAATATGGAGCAAGCTAACAGCTATATCAGCCATTTTTCTGACATCTCAGAATATGTTAAATCAACTAATTGTTATTATTTCAATTAACTGAAAAGTATCTAGGAAAGATGATCATTTGTTTGGATGAAAAAACATTTTAAAAATCTCCCAGTTTCCTAACTGGGAGTTCAGTTCTGTCAAAGTCATATACAAAATTAATTTTCCTGCAAAGGAATAAAGGATCTTTCTCCCTTCCCACCACTCTGTCGTGGCTGGTTGGTTTGTTTAGTTTTGTTTGTTTGTGGTTTTTTAAAATATTTTCTGCCAATATTTTTCAAAGTATAAACATGATTTCATAATTAATGCATGTGGCCAAGAGCCAGAAACTTGTTTTCTTAAGATTTTTTTTTTTGCCAGAATCTAATCCCATAGTTTTTTTTGTTTTGTTTGTTTTGTTTGTTTTGTTTTTTGGTTTTGTTTTTTTTGTTTGTTTTTTGTTTGTTTGTTTGTTTGTTTGTTTGTTTTAATTAGTTTTTATTCTTGTGACTGATTTTCCAGCATTATTCCCTTAATGAGAAGTAGTTGAAACAAGTGGATAATTTGGACTACAAGTGTTAGTGTAATTTTAAGTGGACCAGTAAGATCTTTAAGGTTTTATTTTTATTAGACTAACATTAAATTCTCATCTCTATAGACACAGCTTGTTCCTTTCACTCACATATAATGCATTTGATGTAGCACAACAGTTTCAGATGCATGCAACTTTTGCATCAGGTATGTGTTTTCTATAAGATTCTCATTGACTAGGAAGCAAGTACAATTGCAGGCACAAATTTAGAATTCTAAAGCTCCCTCTTTTCCAAGTAAATCCTCTATGAAAATTTACATTTTATTTGTTTCTTTGTTCCTAAGTACCTCTGGTCCTATTGTCCCAAAGTGCACTTTAAATCTTTCTACCTATGATACTCATGATTTAATTGAGAATATATTCATCTGTGGGATAGGAGAGCTAAATGGAGTCTTTCTCAGGCTCGAGGATTAGAAGCTAGACTCCTACTCTGTGAGTATATGCTTTTACTCTGCAAGTATTACGTAAAAAAATCAAAAGGAGTTGTGCTTGTTCATTCTATTCCTGTTTCCTAGGAGGTCTGACATCCCAAATGGGTGCACACATTTCACATTACCTGTGATTCTTTGTATTCTAAGAGGAAAAAGTTGGCACCAAACACAAGCAGCAATCTCTGAAGGTATAGAAAGAACAGATATGTTGAGTGGAAAGATAAAGCATCAAAATTATGTGGGTTGTTTTATTCAGCCCTGGATATCCTCAGAATTGTCTGCTTGTTCGCTGACTGCATAAGGAATTTATTCAGTTAAATTCAACAGTTTGTACCACCTCCTATGGGATTGAAAGCCTAAAAGTCTGGTGGGGCATTCTTCCTCTTCTGAACATTTACAATGAAAGACATGATGTTGTGGATTCCATTTACCAGAAAAATGGATTTGCATGATGAATACTGCATCTGCAAGGATCCAGAGTTGTTTAAACTTAATATTATTTCATACTTCTCCTTTGAATAAGCTATGCAGAACAAGAGTGTGCTGCTTTCTCTTAGTTATAATCATCACACAACTGAGATATAAGAAGATAATTTTATTGCCTCATATATTCTATGAATTATAACACTGTACTTCTACATCGACCTTTATGTTTTTCTGCTGTTTGACTGACTGGACATTCAACTCATCTTCCTGTTTATAGCCTCACCGAAATACTCATTAGACTCTGTGTAGGTTCAGATAAAGAGGACAGTAGAAACAGATACTAAGTGCTTATATCAAATGTGTTGGAGCAGACAGCAGTAGAAAGCAAAGCATTTACATAGATTGTAAATTAGTTTATTCCCCAGTTACCAACTTCAAAATTATTCTCAACCACTTGAGTCCTCTAATGTATTCCTGAAATATGCCTCACCATACCTCACCAAGAGAAGAAACTTGTATTTTGACTGTGAGGTTTAATTCATATATGGTTACCTGAAAAATGAATAGAAGTGAAATAGAAAGTTAAAGTAATGATTCTGCTCATTTTTAATACAGTCAAAATGAGAAAAAAACCCATGTGTTTCCATCAAAAAGATACCTGATTTTCTATCTTATGTCAAAGCAGCAAGGTATCCCACTTGAGTATGGTAAAATGGCACATTCTCCTGCCTGAATGTTTTTTAACAATTCCTTACAGTATTTTTAAAATTTTTTCACATAACTGCCTAGACCATTTAGTGTCTGCTTACTGATCTTATTCATGTCAAATAAACCCCCAAAAGAATCTGTTTTTTAATGTAAGAAGTACTCTTGTTATGCAAAGTTGCACAGTCTATTTTTAAGTTTATTTTTCTTATCATGAAATAACCTATTCTTGCAACTGATTAAAAAGCTCCAATCTATTTTTCTCCTAGCAGTACTATCACAAAATCATTACCTTTGTCATACATTTTTGGTTCATGTGTTCATTTTGTTAATTTTTATTTTGTTTTTCACTTCTGCAGCATAAAATTGTACTAATTTGAAAAGTTATCTTGTATTTCAAGAACAAATTCTATACAAGATCAGATTTGACTTATTTCTTAGTTGAGAATTTATATAGGACTTGTATTGAAGAGTATGAAGTATGAAGTCCATATTTGTCTTTGAAAATATTTCTGGACAACACTGTAACAAAATCTAAGGTTCAACATAGTCACAGACTTAGCACTACATTGTTTCTCTCTGAGCTGAAAAGAAATGTAATGCAAGGCATTTTCCAGAGTTGATGGTAGTTTTAGGTTTTGCAGAAACACATGATAAGGGAAATATCAGGAACTGCTTTTTCCTGAATGAAGGAGAGACTAAAGATGTGCATGTTGTATTGACAAGAAGATGATCAACCAAAAAGAAAGCAAACAAAGAAAAAACAACCAACCCAACATCCATGCAATTACATGGCAAGTCTTGACATTTATTGTTTAAAAATGTTTGTGAGAAGACTCAAAAAGAACAGAGATGGTAAAAGAGGATGTGATTAAATTTCCTGTTTGCCTAGTTTCTGGTAAAATCAACAAATTACAGAGACAGTGGTGAGGCAAATGCAGGGGCATTGATGTCTGGACCTCACAATTTTATTGCTTAGAGTTTTTTGCCAGGAATCTCCATGGGAGAGAGGGTGGATGTCCTTTCAGATTATTTTGAGAAATTAAATATATGTAATTTGTAATTTTCATTTGTTGGGATTGGGGGAGAGTGTTATTTGAAATTTCTGCATTCTCATAAATATGCGTAGGTTTCTCCATGTTCCTTCTGTTACAAAAATCAAAAGACAAAATTAATATTCTTTTGTATTATGGTGTAAGTGGCTAAATACTATCAGTACTTCAAAAAAGAAAAAAAAAATGCTGCAACTTAAAAAAAAGCCACCAATTAGCTGCAACTTAAAAGAAGACCTCACTATGTAAGAAGGAAGGTAGGACTGCGATTTCAAATAATAAAATATTTCCAGAAAAAGAAGGATACAGTTCTTGAGAGAGTCTATAAAAGAGACTTCTTTGCTCAGGACAGTCACTATGTAGCAGGCAGGAGTCTAAGTTCCCATCAGATTCTCCCATACTCACAACTTTAATCTAAAGTTACGAGAGGAGCAGTACTTCTTAAGGCACTCTGCACAAGAATATGCTTCATTTAAATTTAGTGTTAATATACTGTAGATTAATGGGGACAGATAGTTAATTCATCTTGTGTCACAACACTTTTGTACTGGTTAGATAAGAGAAATATAAGTAAGACAAACTAAAAATCCAGTTATATTCTTTAAGAATGCTTTACAACTAAAGAACCAGATGAAGGGTAAGTAGAGAAAATAAAGAGATTTCAAAATTTAGAAATGAAACCATTTATAGATAAAAGAAGATGCAGTAATTCCTGAATTTCTCTCCATTTTGAATAGACAATGTACAGTGATAAAATGGAAACTGAGGCACTGGACTTTGTACATCTGTGTTTTGTTGTTTTACTATCTTCTCAGGCTACTTAAAGAATTTTAGAAGCAGTTTGAGACCACTTGTAAAAACAAAATGTTATTTTTTCTTTAGTTGTTACATATCATTCTAAATTATAGCATTCTGAGAAAGGATTTTTGGGTATCTTAGTGTCTATGGAGGGACTTGTGAAAAAGATCTAAAACAGTTGATTGCTCTTTATGGATAGCCTGTATGAGATTTATTTCATATAACTTCAGAAGTCTGTAACAGTCACCTGGATTCCCTCATAGCTCATCCACAGAAAGAGGTATTTCCAGCTTAACATGACCTGTTTAAATCATCTCTCATTCATCTGTGCCTGGAGGAAGGGACAAAGCTAAGACAGGCAACATTCTACTGAAGGTCATGCTAAAGCTTGAAGAGTTTGGGCCCAGAGGATAGGACTCACACAAAAAACTTTACTAAGTGTGGCTGACTTTAGAGTTTTCTGCGAGGGATTAAAGTGGCCGGCATTGCCTGTAGTGCATTCAGTAGAAAGGAAAATGAGAGACTCTTGAGAAAACCACTGAATCTTGTACTGTAAACCTTATAACATCACCCCTGTATGAAATAAGATCCAAATACAATGCTTCAGGAACACTCACAGACATGATACTGTTGGCATCTTTGAAACAAGATTTCAAAAGTATTTTATGTAGACAAAATACTGTACAAGATGCAGTTATAAGATTCTTCAGTTTCATATTTCTTGTGATTTTTTCTTTGAATATTGAGGGATGAGATTAAAGTAAATTAAGCTGTCTCTCTTGTACTGCTGGGAATTTTTTACTAAGTCTTTGTCGCCAATGTCAGTGTTCTAATTCTTAGAACAGTTTCAGAGGATTCATTATCTTTTGAGATAATATAACTCCCTATGGCATTAGAAATGTCACACACATATAAAAAGAAGCTATTTTTTTATAATTTTTATAATAAGAGAATTACTATTTCTTCTATTTCCTATCCTGTGATTCCCCTGTTCTTTCACTGTTCTTCATTATTTCTTTGTCATATAATAAACTAAAAATTTGGGCCAATGTCTTCCCTTAAAGATTATTATATCTGGTCACAGTGAACTTTTTCATCAAAGACAAAGTAAGATCAATTCAGGCTCTATTTGTACTACTAAGTTCCTGATATGGACTCCTAGAATCATATCTTGGGCCACATCAAAGGAAGTGTGGTCGGCAGGTTGAGGAAGGTGATTCTGCCCCTATACTCCACTGTCATGAGGTCCCATCTGGAGAGCTGTATTCAGCTCTGGAGCTCTCAGTAGAGGAAATACATGGACCTGTTGGAGAGAGTCCAGAGGAGGGCCACAAAAATTTTCAGAGGGATGAAACACCTCTGCATTGGGACAGGCTGAAAGAGTTGTGGTTGTTCAGCCTGGAGCAGAGAGAGAGGTCTCCAGAGAGACCTTACTGTGGCCTTTCTGTACTTGAAAGGGGCCTGTAAGACAGATGAGGACAGACTTTTTACTAGGGCCTGTTGCAACAGGACAGGGGATAATGGTTTTGAACTAAATGAGGGGAGATTTAGGTTAGACATGAGGAAGAAATTTTTTACAATGAGGGTGGTAAAGTGCTGGAACAGATTGCCCAGAAAGATGGTAGATGCCCCATCCCTGGAGACATTCAAGACCAGGCTGGATGGGGCTCTGACAACCTGATCCAGTTGAAGATTTCCCTGCTCATTGCAAGGGGGTTGGACCAAATAACCTTTGGAGGTCCCTTCTAACCCAAACTATTCTATGATCACGTGATGTCCAGGTAGGAAGGAGTGTGCCATAGTTCCTTGCCATACGTGTACCTGCAGAAACAGAAAGAGATGTAGCTGTGGGATACAGGTGGGAGGGAGAGAAAATTGATGATGAAAGCACTAATGTGTATCTGTTGGAGAATGTGGGGTTAGGACATGGGCAGATAGGTTGGTATATGAACTCAAAAGCTTTACCAGATCTGGTGGTTTGGATATGGCATACAAAATTCTGGCCAAAGATATCTTGAATTCTTTAACAACTGGCACAGGAAAGATGTTGAGGTTTATGGAGGGAAATAGAGATTGCAGAATACCCTATTTTTTTCTTAAGTTTAGGTAATGATTAGTAACTGAGTAGAGGGGGAAGGTACGCCACTGTGTTTATCTGTGAAGACAATATATGCTGGTGCTGTCTTGGAAACATTCTAATAGAAATGTAAAAGTTTATTACAGCAGTCCAAAGCAGCAAAACGTTTACCTCTTAGAAACAAGTAGACTCTCTGTATTCCTGTGGTTCTCTGTCACATGACTTAGGAATTTATAATCCAAACAGATACTGCTGTTAATGTGTGAAAAAATGTGTTAATGTGTGAAACTGGGTGAAATCCCTTGTCTAGTGATCAAACTAAATAATTTAATAGTCACTCTGGCCTGAACTTTTAAGGTTCTGTTTAAGTCATTTTTCTAGCTAGTCCAGTGTGTTGTTTCCAATGATGGCAGATTATTTATGTCTTTGGGAAGAGGAATAATTAAATCAAGACAAATCTAACCAACTCTATCTTATTCTATGTCTCAGGGAAAAAAATCCTTTTTATGCTCCAGTTAGAAAGTTACTTTTCTGTTCATTCATGAAAATCAGTTAATTTTATTTTGGTAAATCATCAGATAATAAGTTTTTGTTCCAAACCTAGTCAAGATGACCATTTAAAGAATTACATGGTATCAAATTCCATCTGTTTTGCATCAAATTATTGTTTACATTGTCTTTATATATGATTTGCTAAATTTACTGGTCATTTACAGTATGTTGTAGTACTCCATTTAAAAGAAAGCATTTAACATATGTCTCACATACTTCAACTATGAACTTTGAACATTGACAAAGACTAAAGATACATTAATGATATCTGCTCTTCACTTCTGTAGTATCTTTCATCATTGGAATGACAAGGGCTGTATAGAACTCATTCATTCAGCCTGAGAGAGTGGTAGGTGTTGATAAGGTTTACTTCGCCTACCACTGAAATGCAGCAAGTACTGAACAACTCACACAAACATTACATAACAAATCAAAGCAGTGAGTCTAGAATAGCATTACCAATTGAAACCTCAGGAAATGTAGGTAGGCAGAACATAATTACCTAAACTGGAATGATGCCATGACAGCAGGAGCTAGTCTAATGATGATCTTTAGCTGCCTGATTCTGTGTCCTCATACAAGCAATGACACAAGACGTACTAAAGACTTTACCTACAAGGGCTTGAGGGCAAACTTGTGTCTGCTACTGAAATTCAAAGTCAAGTATAGGAAAAAGGATATGAGAATCTTATAGTTTTTACATTAAGGAGCCCAGATTTTACTATTACATTCTTGGCAACTGCATCTCAGTAGCTTTGAGTTGTCTGTAAATATTAAATCTTTCCTGGGTCAGGCACTGCACTAAACTATTAAGGATGGAATTCATAAAGTCTTACTTCAGCTGTCTGAATTATAGTTACTTAGACTTAACTCCCCTTTTCTTCAGTAAAGACATCTTTCTTTCCCTATTTCATTTCTCATTAAAACTGAATATCACACTAGATACCCAGCCTTTGGGTGACTAACATGAAAACAAAAGAACTACCTGCTGAGAGACTGACCTCTCCTAAAGGCCTTGCAATCTAAATTTAAAAAATTAAAAAAATCCTAGGATACAAAAAAAAAAAAAAAAAAAGAATTCAAGTCATTTTTGTGAGCTGCAGAAAAGCCTGGATTAAGGTTTACACTGCCAATAAAGTGTCTTGGATGTTGTGTGCTTCAGTTTCATTGTGTGAGGAATGAAAGAAGGCTACATTTCCATGGTTAATTCTGTTTAAAAGGACAGCTTCTTTGTTCCTAATAACCTCATTTTTAATAATCCATCACAATGGCAGTAAAACATGCCAGTGTGTATGTGCCCTGAAAACTATAGTCTCAGGAGCACTACTCTTCAAATACAAAAACTGTTGCTTAGTATTTTATATTAAAGAAAGTTGTTTATCCTACTTCTGTGCTCACTGTACAGAAGTTC
The DNA here is from genome assembly GCF_037038585.1 of Patagioenas fasciata. Taxonomy (NCBI): domain Eukaryota; kingdom Metazoa; phylum Chordata; class Aves; order Columbiformes; family Columbidae; genus Patagioenas; species Patagioenas fasciata. Next base: position 42,192,559 of record NC_092520.1, on the reverse strand, counting down.
ATATCAAAAGAAAAAAGAAACATCATTAAATGTAATGTTCATCCTTGTCATATGCAATATTCTTACAGGGAGAGAAGCAACAAATAAATGGGTAAGGTGCTTACTTTATCCCATCTGATACTCTTTCCTTGAAATATGATCCAAGAGCAGATGAAGATACATGCAATATTGTTTCTCAAACTGAATTTGTTGGAAAAGTTGTGTTAGATTTCATAACAAGTGAAATTACTACAGCATGTAATATAAAGTGAAGTACATGGGAAGAGAGATTCCCAATTTCATATCTAAACTTCATACTTCTTTAAAAATGGTTAAGTCTAAGCTACCATCCAGTAGCAAGATGTTTGAGTTATGTATAGTTACATGAATATGTCATTTGGAAATGGCTGGAACCTAAGAGGATACTAATACAGAAGGGTCATATATTCCTACCCACTTCTTATACTCCTACTGAGTATTTGGTCTGACTGCCAGTTCAAAGACAAAATACTACTCTAGATGGACCCTCAGTCTTACCCCTGTAGCCGTTTTTACATTCTTAAGAACTGAAACACATTCTGTATCATAATTGCTACATATTTAGCTGTGAAAAAAGTCTGAAAAGTGTAACTATTGTTCTCATACAAGTTGCTACAAAGAAAGTGAACATAACTGCAGACATTTCACATTCCTTTGAAATATTTATGTGTGAAGATTAAAAAAGGAAAAAATATTAAAACAAAAACTGAACTAAACTAATAACAGAATTGCTGCTAAACAGAACTTAATTTATGCCAAAAATCCAAACTGTGATTCATAGAAAGTAAAACTCACCCCATTAGTGATAATACATGTAATAACACCTCTACTTAAAATGCAAGTTCCATATTACAAGTGAACTTTACTTGTGTTTTAAAACAAATTCATTTCAGAAAGGCATTTTTGTCCAATTAACTGACGAAGATTCTAGAAACAGCACATTTCCCTCTGTGACCCTTGACATTACAGAAGGTGGTATTAGATAAATAGAGCAAAAATGGATAAACATTCTTTGTAATTATGTAATGATAAACGAACTATGGCAGTTCAGTGTTATGATATGAGTCTCTGGGGCATTTCTTTATTTGCTTAGTTGTTTAATATGAACATCTACATGATGAATTCCTTGTCCATATGGACAGAATGTGTTCAAGGAGTTTCTATGCTACAGAGTCGTTCCATATTTAACATTTATGAATTAAAATATTGGATTCAATACAAATATTGCGAAATGGCATAAGGCCAAACTAAATGTCCCAAACAGAACTCCCCCAGCTCTGACAAAAAGGGCGAAGAAGGTCAAAAAGCAAGAGAGAGACCAGAGGATCCTGACTCTCCTTAAATATGAAGCATGATGCTAAAGGGATGGAATACTTGTATTGCTCAGTCTGGATGTCAGTCAAGCTCTACCCCATCCATGCCACCCTTCCTCAATGCCCCTCACCTGTGGGCAGATCACTCAGAATGTCCTTGGCTCTCAGACCAGACCCATCATTTTACTGGAGGTGGGGGAACTACTTCTTGCACAAATTCAATTAAGCGGTTTTGTTTGTTTGTTTGTTTTGGGGTTTTTTTTGTTGGTTTGGTTTGGTTTGGTTTGTTTGCTTGTTTTTTTGTTTGTTTGTTTTCATTTATTTGGAATTTTTGTTATATTCTTCCCTGGTATTTTCAGGATTCAGTAAAACTGACATATTACAATTATTATGTAATATTTGACCTTCTTAGATAAGAGAAAATACTTTTCTTTTTTAAATACTTCATTATAAAGTATTTAGAAAAATATCAAAGTCAAATCCTCACTGATGTGAAGTGACAGAGCTCCAGCTTAAGTTACTGCTGAGAATGTAACCTACTGGCATCTCATACATCTCAGGTTTTGACCACAACTATTAACAATATGACTGTAAAAAAAAAAAAAAAAAAAGAGAGGTTATCACCATAGTAACATCATGGTGGAAAAGGAAAACATGGAACAGCAAGGTCACCAGTATGAAAATCACATGCTGTTCCTTACTTGTTTGACCTAGAGCGTAAGATATGTTCTTGTCTTAGAAGCTAAGTGTAACAGAAAGTGTAAGTAACAGTAGGAAAAAATTATTTAATTGCTCACTTAACCTTCAATTGTAAAATAATAAATATATAGATAACTGCCAGATCATTAAATATATATATATATAAAATGTGTGTAGATATGTGTGTGTATATATATATATATATGTGTGTGTGTGTGTGTGTGTATATATGTGTATATATATATATATATATATATAAAAAATTACCTACTATGAGTTGAATACAAATAGCTGACAATTAAGCAATGCAATACCAATTTTGGAACTTTAAATCTACTGGACACCTAAATAGGATCTTTCACTCTGACATGCATCCAATGGGATAAATTCTTGGGTTCTGAGGGACTTCACTAACATCATTGCAAGACCATGCTCCATTGTCTTTGAAACACAAATATATCCTGGTGACTTGAAAATGAAACTGTCACGCTTATCTACAAGAACGGCACGGATGAGAGTCTGAGGAATCTGATCAGCCTCATTTTAGTGCCTGGGGATTCTTTAGGCATTAATAGTGGACCTGATGCTATTTGCCATCATCATCAACAACCTGAGCATCAGAAGAGAATCCATCAGCAGGTCTGCAGAAAACATTAAAGTGATATCAGTACAGAGAGAGATATATTAAGATCTCTGTTTAAACAATGATGTATTTGGGTTGATGCATAAATATATGCATGAATGTGGAAGACATTTTAATGGGGTAAGAAAGAGATAATTCTTTAATGGATGGAAAGAAATAAGAGATTTCTCTGAAGAACAAGTTTAAAGAACAATTAGGCAGTAGAAGGAACAGGAACAAACAGTAATGGAAACAAAAAACAGGCTAAATTTCAATAAGAGCACATTTAATGAGGTTGAAGGCAGCTAGCCAGGAAAGGAAAGGATGGAGTACTTGAAATTAGAAAGTAGTCACTAAAAAAAATTACTTTGAACAAAGTAATTTGATTAAAGCATAAGGTATAGAATTTGCTCCTGGGAAGAAAGTGGATGTCATTGACCAAAAGAAACTCAATATGGACAGCATGACAAAGCATTCAGTAATGATAAAAAAAAAAAAAAATAGAAAAAGTATAAAATTAAATTTAATTAATTAATTAATTAAATTTAAGATTGCAAAGAGAATAATATGTTTTCAATTTGAGGAGAATGGCACATTGGAGCAAGCAAATTGTAAAGACAGTGGCAGCGGATTACAAAAAATACTTGCATCTGAATCAGTGGAAGAAGAAATTTCTAGCAGGCAAATAAAAAATGAGTTAAAGAAGAAAAGATATTCACAATGCTTAATGTATATATAAAAATATATAGAAATATATAGAAATAGTATCTGTGGAAAATGGGAAACAGAGGAAATATGAGTCTGAAAAAGAAAAGGAGGAAAATAATGACTTGAACAAGTTGCACAATTTTGTTTAGCTAGAGAAACAGGAATATCAAGACAAAAAAATTACAAAGAAGAAGAACAAAATAAATACAGCCTGTTTTTATAGTTTCTAACAGACATCCTTTTCAGCATGTGATTTTATTAAAAAAAAGGGGCATAAATGTTAAAAAATCAAGAAGACAAACTGGAGGCGTATCTATTTAGCACAGATGTACGATGATTTGTTTGGTTCAAGAAACCACGTGATTCACCATTGAACCATAGCCACATAAGGGCACAGAGTTTTCAAACCACATGAAAGGAAGATTTCTATGATCTGTGGTCATATTCCATTAACATTACCTTTACTGGTGGTTGCTTGTTTTTTTGCTTTTCTTCATTATACAGGTGTGTAATATTTCATTAATTCCTTCTGAAAAGGAAATAATGTTTTTTATAATGTTGAAAATACATTTTATGGGACTGATTAAAAAAGAAAAGACAAAAAACAAAAAACATAAACCACAAACCTGAACAAAACTAAAGAACTCATAAAATTAATTAAAAATATTACAAATTTAATCTGTGTTTTTTAATAAAGTAAATTTGGTGTTTAAAAATATGGCAGAAGTCTCCATCTCCCACTTAGTAAAAAATGTTGCTTCCTTCAGCACAAATTATATCTAGCAAAAAGAAGGTGTAAACCCTCTTATAGAAGAAATGTGACTTAATCCACTAGTGTTCATACCATTCACAAGAGCTGTATGATTGTGAGCATACAACTGTGACTTTGCTCAAAGACAACAACTGGACTTGAGTTGTTATGCCTATTACTCTGAACTCCCCAGTTTTCAGAGTTTGGTATTATTACTATGTACACAAATGAACAGTGTCACTTTCATTTTGCACAAAGCATTTTTTGTCAATTAGTTTTGTTTTAATGTAGACGCTAGACAGTGAATAAAGATGTTCATGCACAGAATTAGAAATGTGTTGCATTCAAGGCAAGGATCTCACTATATCTATATTAGGTCAACATATGGTGCATGGAAATGTAATGTTGTTATTACTGTTTGCTGCTCTGTCTTGAAGACTTTGAGCTCTACAATTAAACTTGACAATACAGATAAAATAATAATATTTTTAAAGATTCATTGACATTAAATGAACTATCATAACGATATCAGTCGAGAATGCATTTCCCCTTCTCCCAAGTAATGCTGGTACTAGATTACTGTTACAGTCTTCCATCCCTAATTTCTGTTTTCAGAAATGCCATCTGTGTTTTCACTGCATACACCACATTTGACACATGTGGCATCTTTCACTGCTTTTTGCTTAGAAGTCACTGGGCTAATAGGAGTTAGAAAAGGCAAAATAAATAATCCAAGGACAGAGATTAGAAAAGCAAGGAAAACTAAAGAGGTGTTTGTGTGTAAGTGTGGGAGGGGGAGAATCTTACTAGAACAGAGTTGGAGCTGTAGAACCTTTTCCTAGTAACATCACAGGAGCTGCACAGATGCCATTATGCCGCAAGGTGAATACAATAAAGCCAAGTTGCAATGGTAATGGCTGCATCACCCTAATAAATCCTAAGACCTTCAGACTCATACTCAGATAATGATGTTACAGCTACAGTTATGGCTTATTTATTCAACCAAGGACAAAGTTGTTGAGACACAGTTTCATTTTCAAGAACAACCTGACAAGGCAGATGGCAGTAATGGCACAGGACAAATGAACTTCTTTGCTAGCCAGCCAATACAAAATAAAGCACAGCTCAGGAGGACAGAGTGTGTGCTCTTAAGAGAAAACATAAAGCAATGAAATGAAACACCCACTGAGCATTAATAAACCCATTAGTGAACATTAATAAAATAAAAAAAATCAGTCTTTTACAGCCCCAGGAGTCAGTAGCTCCACTCTACATGAACTATTTAGTGGAGCTGGAAGAATGATTTGAGGGGGAGAGCTAGGAAAAGAGTAAATCAGTAGGTATATTTTAGTTAGTGGGCAGGGACTGAGGGCTGAATCAGCTGAAGTGAAGGTTGGAATGAGTCTATGAGGAAATTAATAATTCTGTATACAGATAGGAGTTTCAATAGCATGCAGTAAATAACATCTAGGGACACAGACTGAACAACGAGGATGAAACAAATCATGGAACAGCTGCAGTGTCCTGAGTCACTGTCCTTCCTGCCCGAAAAAGGTGGGGTTGAGGTTGAAAAAAGTTCGTAATTGAACACCATATCAGAATGAGACAATATCAAGGTTGTGAGGTTTCTTACTTGCGGTTTCTACCCCAGTCTATTTGTTTTCCCAGACTTGACTTGGAGATTTCCTCCATGGTAGACTTACTGATTTCTCTCTCATTTATTTCTCCTTGCCTATCTATAAGGTAGAATCATAGAATAATTTTGGTTGTAAGACACCCTCAAGATCATCAAGTCCAACCATTAACCTAACTCTGTCCCTAAACCATTTCACAGCTCATTTCTAGAAGGTAAATAGAAAATGAGTTAAAGAAGAAAAGTCACAATGTTTAATGTACATATAGAAACATATAGAAAGAAAAAGTATCTGTGAAAAAGGAAATATGAACTCTAGTTGGGATTTGGCCCTTCTAATTTTGTCTTTGCATAACTTCACAGCATCCTTGTAGTCATTTTGAGTAGCCTGTCCCTTCTTCCCAAGGTTATAAATTCTCCTTTTACTTCCCAATTCAGACAAAGCTCTCTGTTCAGCCGGGCTGAACTTCCCTGTCAGTTGATCTTTCAGCACACAGGGACAGTCTGGTCCTGCACCTCTAAGATTTCCTTCCTGAAGAGCAACCAGCCTTCCTGGATTCCTTTGTCCTTCAGGACCTTCTCTCTAGTGACTCTGCCAACCAGCCTCCTAAACAGGTCAAAGTCTGCCCTTCAGAAGTCCAAGGCAGCAGCTCTGCCCTCCTTGTTTCTCCAAGAATAGAAAACTTGATCATTTCATGATTGCTGTGTCCAAGGTGATCTCCAACCCACAAGTTGCCAACAAGTCATTCTTATTTGACAAACAAGTCCAGTAGGGTGTCTTCCTTAGTAGGCTCATTGACCAGTTGTGTCAGGAAGTTGTCTTCCATGCACTCCAGGAACTTCCTAGACTATTTCCTCTCTGCTGTTTTGTATTTCCAGCAGACATTTGGTAAGTTGAACTCCCCCATGAGAACAAGGGCTAGAAATTGTGAGATTTCTCCCAGTTGCCTGCAGAATATTTCATCTGCCTTTTCATCCTGTTTGGGTGATCTGTAACAGTCTCCGACCAGGAAATCTGCCTTGTTTGCCCTCCCCTTGATTCTTATCCATAAACACTCTCTGTTCTTGTCAACTCTCATCCCAGAGTTTGTCTCTCCTATCGTCTAACTCAGGTGCATCTTCTCCTTTCCCAGTCCAGCTGCATGCAGTGCTAATGGACTGTATTCATATTTCCTGATTATTCCTCTAGTATCCTATCTATTCTCTGTTCAAGAGAGGGTCATACAAGAAATCTCACATAACTGATCTCATTCATTCAATGAATGAGTCCCTCCACCCTGCCCCACACACTTATCTTTCATTATTCCTTTAGCAAAAAATAGGACACTAATGATTTTACAAACAGCACAAATTTTTTCTTTTAATCCTAAAGTGTTGAGTAAAGTATAATGTTACAATACATTAAGAAGCAACAACTTGACAGAGTACCACTCTTTCTCCAGTATATCATCAATGACTATTCTGCCTTAAAAAGGAAATGTAAGAAACGGATTCAGGACTAATCTGAGTACCAAGAGAAGTTTTAAATAACAAAGCCTTAATAAAATAGGTCAGGACAAATCCAGAAAGCCAGGGAGGGTTTGTTTGTTTGTTTTTTATTTAGAATTAGAATTCAGATTCTACATGGAATTTCCAAATTTTTATGTTACGAGAAAAAATAGTATGACATTAGAATATGTCTTTATTAAAAAAAAAAAAAAAAGAAAAAGAAAAAGGAAGCCAGATACTGGATACTGTTATAATTATGATTATCTGTAATCAGATATCCCCTCAGATATTTTTTAATTTCCAGTTCTGCTACTAACCTTTACATGCATGACCATGACTCCACACAACTAATTTTATATCATTTTTGCCTCAAATCATCAGAAACATCTAATTATTGTACTATGGTATCTTAATGTTCTTCACCAGAGAAAGAGCTTTATAACCAGAAAGACCCTTTCTTTTTTTTTTTTTTTTTTTTTTTGGGGGGGGGGAAGTATTTTGTTTTTCAAAAATCATTCTCATTGTCTCTTATTTGAATCAAGTTTGAGCCTCTTCACCCCTTTAAAAAAGTTAAATTTAACTGAAAATTTCATAGTCTAACAGTTTTATCTTTCATACCCAACTGAATAAGAAATTTTTATTTAATGGACTATTTTTTCATCTTTATTTATAACATCTAGCACCTGTTTTCTAACAGACAGGGATATTTAAATTTATTACCAGGCTCTTCTTTTTTCCCAGTATATCTAGCTTATTCATTCTCTTTTGAGTTTTGTACTCTTTCACACAATTTTACAGGACTTGCTATATAATTCCAGAATTTCACCTTCATCACACAAACTTTGTGTTGAGGTATGATTTTCAATTATTATGATACATAGACATAATCTATCACACAAATGACAGTGGAAATTCCCTAATAGCTGAGAAAGAAATGCATTTAATAATAACCTATAAGTCTTAAGGATTAAGACATTTATTTTAGTGCATATACTGCAAGTCTGGTGAAAGTGCCCATTGCGGGTCATGTGGACTAGATGATCTTTAAAAGTACATTCCAACTCAAAGCATTTTTTGATTCTATGATTCTATATTTAAGAAACAACAAAAACACTGTAAAATACCATACTTTCAGCATTAGCTCAATGGTTCCATAATTGCCACTCTAAATGCAAAGGATTCATTGCATTCATACAGTTACTAACCATAAGACTTTTTTCTGTCATAATAGAGGTTTAATTTTCCCCAGGTGAGCACTATAGAGGTTTTTCTCTGACCCTTTCATCCTTTGATCTTGGCAAAGGTTTCAGAGAAGGCTGCCCTCAGCTTTTTACTGCTTGAGTTATGACTAAAATGTTTAAGGAAGCCAGTTTTTCATTAAAAGAATGTTCAGTGTTGGCTCAATGAAAAAATGTTATCTAAGCTAACACACTCTGAAAACGTGACTCTAAAATACACATATTTCTGGATTCTTCAACTACAGAATAAAATCAGGGAAAATTCATGAGACTACAGTGGAGCACGGTAGAAAAGAAAAAAAAAAAAACTGTGAAAAAGGTATCTGTACAGCAAAAATACATGCATACAGCATCCATAAGAAGCAAAATGTATATAATCTAAATTGGGGAAATTTAATTTATTTTCCTTAGAGAGTACAGTTTCTGGAAAATTCCTGAAGAATTTCACAATATCAGAACTTGAACAGACCTGCTTAGAAAGCCTACACAGCTACATTTTTTTTATAAAGTTGTGGAACTCTTGTGTCTGAGTGAGATGTTTTATGAGTCAGTCTACTCATTCTCTTGTCAAATGGTTCTTTCATTATTAATGTAGAGAAAATGGCATGAAGAGAATTGCTGAAAAATTGACCACACAATCCTAGGCACACTCATTCATAATGAAGGTTTTTGCTGGATTAGTACTGTCTCTAGCCATCTGTCTACCAGTCAACAGGCTGGTTGCCTATCCTGTGTCAGTATGTAGTGCAAATTCTCTACAATTTGCATCTACTGCTTTTGCCAGACTCAGTAAACAGCCCATGACAGATGCTGCAGAAATCAGCATCTGCTTAGTTTCCCAGATCTCTCTTACTATCCTTTCTCAGCCAAAACAAGGGAGGAAAGATGAGGAAACTCAATTTTGTATGCCTATGTACATGCTTACTAACATAAAATCCAAAGGAATACATTGCTGAGCATTTAATCTTTATTATGTTTGCTGTTAGCCAATTTTTTTTTGCCTCTTCTCAGTTTTTATGGTATGATTTTCATGCTGTTAGCAGTCTCAGTAAGAAAGCACCAAGATAGGGTACCTGAACTGCATTTCAGGATAGAACTGAGAATATATTTAAATTATGGGATGTGCTAACTATTAAAAGTAGTTGTTAAAACAATGAATACACAAGCAGATTTCCACTGTTCTAAGTACTGAAAGAAATTAGTTCAAACTTCAAACTGAACCAGATCCTGTTAATTTTAACAAATCAATATTTCCATGTATGTCTACTTCTGAGTATGAGCAATTAGTAAATTGTACGCAAACAATTTAATAAAATACTTAAAAGATGGATATTTCTGCACATTTCTAGGATCAGGCTTTTATCTGTAGCTGTGAAGAGAATATTTCTCATGGTTCCTTCAGTTTCCCACCTACCCTCTACTGTTCCAGTGTCATTCAAAAACAAACAAACAAACTCACACTGAAGAAGAGAAGTAGGAGATAAGGCCTTGCATTTGGAGGATTTTATTCAAGTTTTTCTACCAGTGATTTGTTAACACAGCTGTTCTAATATTCAGGGTGAGTGCATAATAGAAAGAGACAAAATCTCATTATGTCATGTAGTTGTTCTCTGAGTGGGATTATGCAGAGTGAGAGTAGTAAATATTTTTTAAAAACAAACAAACAAACAAACAAACAATCCCCCTCACTGGTAAATTAAAAGAAAGCAAACTCACCTGGTTAAGTGTTTCCAGGTGGACAATGAGATATATCTGGGATTATTAAATCAGGAAAAAAGTTCCACTTATTCTTGTTGGATGTTCTTCTCGCAGTAGTTCACCTAAGTTTCTATAGTGATAGTCACATTTTTTAAAGAAGTATTTAGAAAACTGATGAAACACACAAAAAAAATCACGTCAAATTATCTATTTGGATGGATGAAGTCACCAGCAAAGCCTGAGGAACAGACTGCATTAGTCTGATGACCACAACGCAGGGAAACCTGTGGATGTCTCAGTTGGACTAAGTTCTACTAGCAGATAAACGGGTGTTGTTTTAGATGCCCCAGAGTATCCAGCCTGGCCTTTATCTGCTACTCCAGAAGGTCAGGGGCCTTGCATCATAGTTAGCAACCTGACATGGAAGTCACAGATACTCTAAAGCATCTGAAAAGAAACTGGAATTCTACATTTGGAGAATTGTGTCACTTTCTGAGAGACAGATTTTTTTCTTTGATTATTGTTGGGACAGGTACTTATTTCCTGCAGAATGTAGCAGAAAATACTCCAACTCTGTAACACTTCTATTATTAATAGAAAAAGATTACAGTCCCTGAGATAACTTTAAAGCATTTTTATAATAATTTATACAGTGCTGTAGTAACTCCTATTCCTATATTTTAATGATGTTGAATGGGTTATAGTTATAGAATATCAATTTAATTTAAATGCATTATGTATGTACCCTAAACAGGCTTTCAGTACTATTATACAACAGATGTCATGATCTTTTCTGTCACTAATTTTTTAAAAGGATTAATATTTTCCCATTTGTTTCCTGTGACCACAGTATGTGCAAATTGCAACCCTCAGCATTTCTTTAATTGAGAAATAGTTACTATTTCCTGAAATATGTACATATGTTCTTTTTACCTATGGAAATTCTAACACAATGTAACAGCTGTAACTTCGTAGCACCCATGAAGTTCCAGCAGAACTCCTCGGAAATGTATTCAGAATTTTAGAGCAATGGATTTAGTGAATTACATTAGGCTCAGCTCTCAGCCAACACCCTCCAATTACCTCTCATGGATGGTGCTTTACCTTCAAATGAACCCTATGAAACCACTAGTAAAAAGGCAGGAGAAACTTAAGGCATCAATTATCCAGCACTACAAAGTGCTTAAATGCAACTTTAATACCTAGATAGATCATTTAGAACTGAGATTTCAAGCACAGTGTGCCCAATTTAAGCAAAATGTACTATAGATTGGGAAGAAAATGCACTGTGGATGATATTGAATGGTCAGAGATTTAGATTAGAAATAAAAGACATACTTAACAGATAAAGGATACTATGTTTCTGTGGGTGGAAGTGCCTTTTCAAAGACAAATATCCTGGAAGAAATGAAGATAACTAGAAGCCCTACATATGGGCAGATATATGGCTACATATGACAAGACTTTACCAGAATAGAGTAATTGAAGAAGCTGGTTTGTTCCCATCTTCAAATTCATTAGCTCCTCTGGGTACTCAATGAACACCAAGAAATACATGGAAAATCCTCAGAACAAGAGCGGAGCTAATCTGAAAGTTCTTCTGCAGCCTCAGGGAAGCAGCAGTCTTGTATGTCCTGCTCTTCTGCATTACTGTTGTATTCAAGATAGCCACAATCATTATCTGAACATTTCCCCTTCCTCACTGTGCATGGCTGTGCTGAGCAGTGTAAATTTCCAGCTCTTCAGAGGAATAGAGAGGATCCAATCCCACCCGAATGGCTACACTAGCCCTTTCTTCCAGTGACAACTTGTTCTCTGTTAACTGTAAAATAGTAACTATTCTTGTGGAGGTGATAAATCATGTGACAGAAAATCTTGTGGCCTTTTTCCTTTCTTGGGAACAAAGTGGATTAATATGTTACAGCAGATACTTGCACTGAATAAAAGCAGTGAAAGAAGAGGCAAAAACTAAAGCTATTATTTCCATCTGAAGATAGTCACTTGTGTGTAAAGGAACAGAAAATTCAGATGTTCTTTTCATGAACCTTTGTTAAAAGTGGCAACTATTGATTGAACTCTCCTTTTTTATTTATCAGACATAATAGAATGCAGAGGGTAGTGCACTAAAAAAAAAAAAATAAAAAAAAAAAAACAACCCATATTTTTTGTCTAGATAGATTTCAGTAGATCATCACTTCATATTTACCCTCTTCTACTACACAAAATTTACTTTTGGAAAAAGAACTTATGCATTGCTCAGACTGTAATCTTTTTTTTTGATGTTCAAAAATACTTTGGACAATGGCACTGTCTGAAAGCAGTTTTGGAGGAAATAATTGTGAACACCTCTGAACAGGTGTTGCTTGTGGTCTAATTTTAGCTAATAAAGTATTTACTTAATATCTACACTGCTCATCTCCACATGTCAGTGGAGAACAACCACTAGATGACATGTGAAAAGTACACCCATACTCAGTTTACAGCTGCATCTCCTTTAAATGTGCTCCACACAGAAATTGTTCTCTTCAGAGGTAGTTTTGCAATGTGCCATTCATAACACTAAAAAATTATGTTTTTCATGATTTTCAGAAAATCACAGGACTGCAATACCAATCCCTGAATGGACTGGGTGAAAACTTCTGAGATAGGAAGAAATTCATGGAACATGGTTTCACTTCCGTCACTTTAATGTCACGTTACACAATGTTTTCAACCCTCATGTTTTCTGCTTTCTCAAGAGGATAAGACTCCAGGCACCAAGAACTATACTCTTCTTTCAAATCTTCTGTACTTCATAGGCTTTAATATGGACAGAGAAAACTCCTATTGCATTCAAAGTCCTAGGAAAATAAAATGTGATTAAACTCCATTAATGTAAGAATGTTGTATTTTACACATGAAAAATATTTTAAAGACCTGAACGAAATTAATTAAGAACTTGTTACCTAGTTAAATATAATCTATATATGAGACAAAATATATTAAGAGGTATAGTTTTTAACTATTGAGCTATTTTCCTCTCTTACCCATTCTTTGTCCCTAATAAAATAATTAAAAAAAAAAAAAAAAAAGGAGTTAGAACAGAGTAATTCCTGGAAAGACAGATAAAGACTACTAAAATGTAATTTGAATGTCATGCGCAACTTCTGATATAGTAACTGTGGAATCATAAAAACCTGGGTTCCCAACATCTGTCCCCAAAAATTCTCCTGTTTTCTATAAAATCCAGTTTGAACACATTCTTTTTTTCAGTATACTTAAAAGGTCATAATTTACAACTCTTTTGACTACAAAAGGAATAAGGGATAGGTTGCTTTGGCCACTTGATTTGTCTGCTTGGAGAAAAGAGGGCTAAGAAGTGACCTCATCACAGCCTATAATTTCCTCAAGGGGAGCAGCAGGGAGGGAGATGCTGATTTCCTCTCTCTGGTGACCACTGAGAGGACACAAGGAAAGGGAGTGAAACTGTGTCAGGCGAAGTTCAGATTGGGCATTAAGAAAAGGTTCTCCCCTGAGAGGGTGATTGGTCACTGGAGTAGGGTCCCCAGGGAAATGATCATGGCATATGCCCTTAGTCATATGTCCTTAGTAATATGATTTAGTTTTAGGTTGAATTGCAAGGAGCAGGCAGTCAGACTGATCCTTACAGGTTCCTTCCAACTTTAGATTCTCTGATTTCAAACCCATAGGCACAGAAACCTGACAACTGCCCAGAATTTCACACACATGGCATTCCAGCTGATTTTTGGTACTGAGATAAATAATGAGGAAGACATTTTTACTACGAGACCTGAGTCCCAAACATTTAAGAAAAAACTTCTGTATTTTTTTAAAAGGCAAATGGAAATGAATAGTAGCATCTACAGTATCCCTAACATGTTGATTACTCCATGAAATACAATAAATAAAATAATAATCCTTTTATTAAATATATGTAGTGAATGTTTTAAAAATGTTTTATTTCATATACTAAAAAAAATCACTGTTTGATCTGGATCTACTGGAGGCTAGTTTGGTATGGTTTTGTGTCTCTTGGATGATTGACTTCTTAACTGAATTACTATACATTATCATTTACTCTTAGCCCTGCATGTACCCAGTCTCTGTCTTCAGTACATTGTCAGAGACATGCAGGCTGCTGTGTTCAGCTGTGAAACCAGCAAGATCACAAGTTATTAGGTGGTTTTCTCCTTTATTTAGCCATCCTTTATAAAACTTCTAGAAACATAAATATCTCAGAGACATCGACTGTTCTGCCACATTAAATTGAAATCAGTCAGTGGATCCAAAACTTATGGTTAGGAATGAGAGACTTGGATTCACAGAGAGTAAGTAGTACATGAGCCTTGCTTTGCAGGAAACCTGACTAAATTTGCTTTTCCTTGGGTTTTCTCTAATATTTAACTAGATGTAATCATATAGTGGGATGTTGAATGGGACTCTCAGCTAGCCAAAATTTATTTTCATGGAATTTGTTGAAATGTAAGAATTTTTGATGCTTCTCTGTCAAATTCAGATGTTATATGCAAAGATTAAAAATTACAGCTGTACAACAGAGGAATATCAAGGGAAATGATCAAAGTTACTTCTGTGCACAATTTCAAAGCTATTACTTCCATGAACACACATACACAGAAACAAATAAAGACTAAGTTACTTCTGAAAGAAACCAAAGAATACACAAATGTATATATATAAATATTTATATTTATATGTGTATATACACAAATGTATATATACTAATATTACTATTAGTATTACTATTGATATTATTAATATATTATTATTAATATTATTATTAATATTAATATGAGATATATTGGTGGGTCCCACTAAATTTTTTATTAATCTTTTTTTGGTTTAATTGAAAACACAAGTAATTATTGAACTGAATTAAAGAGAACATTTTAGCTTAGTGTAAAAATAAGTTTCTTTCTCTCTAATATTGCATAGTATTTATTTAGACCATCATTTGCTCCCAACAGAGAAAAACACTGTAAATGAGGAAAAAAAAAATAAAATAGATGCGGTAGATTACTAAGACAGAAAATTCTCTCTATGTAAAAAAGTCTTTAAAGCCAGCTGCATCTCACATACAGTGATTTTTTTTTTTTAATTTAGGCTTTTATTAATATTGTTAATATTGTTTTATTAATATAAGTCCCAATAGGGCACAAATGCCAACCTTTACAGCTGAATCTAGATGTTCAACAGATTGTACACTGAATAAGGTACACCTGGAACTATAGTGCTATGTGGGGAAAATGTACATGACAGAGTGTGCAAAAACAAATGCAAAAGATTAATATTAACAAGGTCTCTTGGAACAATAGTGAAACAATGTCAGCCAAAATCATATAATTTAGGTTTCCAGCTGCAGAAAATAAAATAACCCAAATGAAATAATTTTGTCTAAAATTCATTATATGACCCTGGACACAAAATAAGACATTTTACTGCTCAACATTTCTTTGCTAGTAGTTGGATTTGTTCTGGTGTGAATTATATCAAAATTATTTTTTCATGAATATTTATTTCACATTCTTTCACTCACAGTATAAAAATTGCAGGATATGAAAACACATAACTTTTTTTTTAAGCTGAAGTGGGTAAGTGAAATAAGTCAAATTAGTTTCATCATTAAATACATATTCATATATATGATATACAGAAGATTTAAAATTTTATGAACAATGAGAAACAACTTGAAATAATACATAAGATCAGTGCTACAGGTCCATGTTTCCCTGTGCTTCCATTTGGTCCTAGAAACAATTTCACATCTTTAGCTCTAAGCTCTTACATGTACTTTAGCAGCCATCAAATAAATACTTTTCCCAACTTATTCTCTCACAATTGAGGAATATCTTAAAAAAATAAAAAAAAAAAAAAAAGAAAAAATTGACAAGAAAAGAAATAGGAATGTGAAGATTTTTTTTTTTTTTTTTTTTTCCTTCTGGCTCTACTTTTTTCACACGTCCATAAATAACAGAAGCATGTACTAGTACTAGCAATCACGCTTAGGAGTTAGGAGTGGTTTGTAGAATAAGTTATAAAAAGTCAAACAGCACCTATTCTCTATGCTTCCTCATGAACTGGACCCAAAGGAATCAGTCAGGCTTTGAACTTATTCATATAGTTCACCACTGCCTTAAAATCTACTATGTAAATAAAAGGTCTGCACAGTCAGAGTACAAATAGTAGCTGTCTTGGTTTAAGCTCAGCTGGCAACTAAGTAACATGCAGCCGCTCACTCACTACTCTCCTCCTCCACAGTGGGAGGAGAATTAAAAAAAATATATATATTTTTTAAAAAAAGGCAAAAGTTATGGGTGGTCCAGTTCAATAGGATAGCAAAGGAAGAGAAAATAATAGTAGAATACACAAAACAATTGATGCACAGTGCAATTGCTCACCACCCATTAATTGATGCCCAGCCCATCCCCAAGCAGTGATCCCTGGCTAATTTTTTTCCTAGTTTATAAATTGAGCATGGCATCATATGGTATACAATATTCCTTTGGTCAGTTTGGGTCAGCTGTCCTGCCTGTGCCTCCTCCCAGCTTCTTGTCCATCACTATCCTTCTTACTGAAAAGACTTGCTGTAAACATTGCATGGCAACAAGTAAAACATGAGTGTATAATCAATATTTTTTCCTATTCTAAATCCAAAACAAAGCACTACACCATCTGCTAGGAAGAAAACTAACTCTATCTCAGCTGAAACCAGAACAGCAGCATAACATGGGATCTAGTCGTCTTATAGTGAGTTGAGCCTTCAGGAAAACCTCTCATCTTGTGAAACCTCATCTGAGAAAAGTGGATTTTAGAATTCTGTCTCTGGATCTTTCCAGTGTAGTGCGAAATTTGCCTGACTACAGATGTAATATGACATAAGCACTTAAATATAATAGCTCATATAAATCAGCATGGTGCTCTTGAAGCATTGTTATAATTTACACCCACTGTACATCTAGACAGCTGGCACAGACTGTCACAATTTGTCATTATGGTTGGTTTTATTGTTATCCAAATGCCAAAAATGTGCTTAATATTTTGCAAAACAAAAGTACCCAGGGTTGTGTTCAGAGCTATACTTTCACATATGCAGGCAAACAGCTGGAAATGAAAATACACAGTTTAATTTCGAAAGTATGGTTTCAATTTTTTTTTCACTGTGGCTTGAACTATTAAGTACAGTCTGCTTTTCTAAGAAGAACACAGTGATATGTGATTAAATTAGAGATTTTAAAGGTGATATGAAGGATCATGTATTCTCTGATGGGAAACAGGGAAAGCACAGTAGTGTTGCTTCAAATGTTAGCTAATTTTGACAGTAACGTTACCATCCTTTAATTTGTTGCTGTATCGTGAGGCCTGAGGCAAATCTGAATTTCAAGTCAGGCATTTCATAATTCTACAGGAAATCGGAAGTCCCTGTCCTTTTAAAAATAACATCTGTGTTACAGGTATGATGGAACAGGTACATGAACAAAACAAAATCACACAGAATCTCAGAATGGCTGAGGTAGGAACACGCTTCTCATGGTTGGCACTCCAAACCCATGCTCAAGACAAAGTCATCTTGAGAAGCTTGCTTAGGACTGTGTCTGGTCAGGTTTTGAATATATGTGGGGATGGAGACTTCATAACCCCTCTGAACAATGTGTTCCAGTATCGGATAACCTTCAAATTATTATTTTTTTCTTTTCAGTGGATTTTACTGTATTTCATTTTGTGTTCATTGTCACTTGTCTTTTTATTAGGCACCACTGAAAAGACTTTGGGTCTGTCTTCTTCAGTCTATCCCATATACACAGAGAAGATGTCTTCTCAACCTTCCCTAATTGTCCAACTTGTTTTTCTTGAGAATCCTGCATGTCTTTTCTGCAAAACTGTTTTCCAGGAGGGTGAAAGGGCATTAATCCTCCCCAGAGGTGCGACTGGGCATCTCCTTTTGTTGAGCTTCATTAAATGCCTCTCTGCTTATTTCTCCAGCCTGTTGAGGTCCATGTGAATGGCAGTGTCTTCCACAATCATATGTTGCACCAACCACTCCTCCCAGTTTTGTATCTCATCTGTGTACTTGATGAGGGACTACTTGGCTCCATCATCTGGATCATTAACAAAGACATAAAAAAATAATTGTCCCACTATTGATCCCTGGGTATGCCACTAGCAATTGGACTTCATGTGGTCTTCTGATCACAGCCCTCTGAAAACAGTGGTCCAAGCCGACTGTCAATCTACTTCACTGCCCACTTATCTAGTCCATACTTCATGAGTTTGTCTATGAGTTTGTTACTGGGAGGTATTGACAAAAGACTTACTACTGTCAAGATATGTAACATCTACTGCCGTCCTCTAATCCACCAAGCCAGTCAGATTCTTGTAGAAGAAATACCAGGTTGGCCAGCAATTATTTACCTTTTGTAAATCCATACTGACTCCTTCCAATCAGTTTCTTGTCCTTCATGTGTTTAGAAATGGTTTCAATGATTAGCTGTTCCATCAACTGCCAAGAGGCCAAGGTGAGGCTGACTGTCCTGTACCTCCCCAAATCCTCCTTCTTGCCCTTCTCGATGACAAGAGAGATATTTGCTTTCTTTCAGTCTTCAGGAGCTTCCTCTGATTTCCATGACCTTTCAAAGATAATTGAGAGTGTCCTCACAGTGACATCAGCCAGCTCCCTTGGCACTTGTAGGTCCCAGGGGTTTATACATGTTCAGTTTGTTTAAATTTTCCCTAATCTGATCCTCATTCATTTGAGGGTTTGCCTTGTTCCAGATTTTCCCATTGGTGTCAGAGGTTTGGGAGTGCCTGGCGATACATGGCTTAGGATACATATCTGGGAGAGGTTAATAATCTTTACTCTGTGCCAGGAGCTACTTAGCCAAGGGCATAAAAGAACCTTACCACTGTCTATCTAATTGTGTGGGTGTATGAAGACATAGCGGAAGATTTGGTGAGGAGATTAGTTAAATGTAAATACGCTCAAGTGACTTGCACCTGTCTGTAGAAAAAGAACATACATCACACTAACTGTTTTACTGACCTTGTGTGCTTTATGAGTAGAACCTCTGTGTTAGATAACATAGGCCTGTGAGAAACTCTAGGCACCTTATCACTATGTCTGAGATTCCTGCTTTGTTGTGAGAGAGCGGGAGGCTGCGTCTGCCTGAAACCTTAAAATACAGGCGATCTCAGCAGGCCCAGTGATCTTCCAGCAGGGCTGAACTGACCAGCGCCTGCGTCCCCACTTGTGTCATCTCTGCCTGGGAGCTCAGGTGTGGCTTTGGAGATCTCCCAGTAGAGAGGTAACTAAAATAAAACTTGCTCTTTGCAAATGCATTCGTGGCCTCTGGCTCTTCTTGCAACATGCCTGTGTATGTGTACACAGTGGGGTATAAATCATGTAACAAACGAGTGCTTGGACACCTAGCACTGTAAAAACTCACATAATTTATTTAAATTGAAAATACCTGCTTGAGCAGCTATCATAATCCATGAGGTTATGGAGGAGGATTACTTTATCATCTAGTTTTTGTCATGGCCTAGAAGTGGTTTTTCAATGTGTTTACACTCAAATAGCAGCTTCCAGTTCACAGAATCAGAATCGCAGAATCGACTGGGTTGGAAAAGATCTCAGAGATCATCAAGTCCAACCCTTGGTCCAACTCTAGTCCGTTTACTAGATCATGGCACTAAGTGCCATGTCCAATCTCAGTTTAAAAACCTTCAGGGACGGCGAGTCCACCACCTCCCTGGGCAGGCCATTCCAATGCCTGACCACTCTCTCTGTAAAGAATTTCTTTCTAATATCCAGCCTAAATTTCCCCTGGCAGAGTTTAAGCCCATGCCCCCTTGTCCTATTGCTAACTGCCTGGGAGAAGAGACCAATTCCCACCTAGCTATAACTTCCCTTCAGGTAGTTATAGAGAGTTGTTTTTACTTGTCACAGTGCATTTCAGCTGAGTAAGTTTCAGCAATTTTCATAGGCATCCTTGATTTGGCAAGATTATTCAAATGAAACTCCAAATATATTTAAAGTTCTCCTATCATTAAATGTGGTAAGTAGAATTTCACTTGTAGATACTGATGGGAAATCAAACACGTGTAAAAAATAGATGATTATAAAAAAATGTAGCTCTTTAAGAGTGTTAATTTTACAGAAGTAATAAAAAAGCATTGAAGTTAAAAGATTTTTGGGTGGCTTGGCTTAACATTTCAGTAATGTCAAAGAACATTGTGCTTTATGTACGAACACCTGTTCTGACAGAGGTTCCTGTTAAAGTTCAATGGGTGCCTTCCTGAATTGTTCATCTTTTAAGCTACTTAACAAAAAAGAAAAAGGATGTATTTGTTGTAGGTGCCCAGGTGCTGGGAGCAGGGGCTGCAGAGTCCTCTGTGAGGAGAGGCCAGGGCTGCACTGTGCTGGACAAAGCTGTTTCCAGATGTCTCCATCCTACCCACCACAGGGCACAGCTGAGCCCTTCAAGCCAAGATGGAGACACTTTGGGAAAACAGGTTTATGAAAGGGCAGAAAATGGCACACAGGCAATAAAGAGTGAAGAAAAAAGTGTGAGAAACAGCCCTGCAGACACCAAGGTGAGAGAAGTATGAGGTACAACAGGTGCCAGAGCAAAGAGTCCTGTGCAGCCCCTGAAGGACCCGACGTTGGAGCAGGTGGATATACCCTGAAGGAACTGTGTCTCACAGAGAGCCCATGCGGGAGAATATCTGTTCCTGAAGGAACTGAAGCTTGTAAGAAGGACCATGCTGGAGGAGAGGAAATGTGTGAGGAAGAAGAGGCAGCAGAAATGAATTGTTATAGACTGACCACAACCTCCATTCCCTAACCCTCCTGCACTAAAGAGAAAGTAGAGAAGTCAAGGAAGAAAGAGTGAAGTTGAAGCTGGGAAAAAAAAAAGGGCAGGGAGGGGGCAGATATTAATTTTTTTTCTTTGTTTTTCACCATCCAACTCTATTGGCAATAATAAATAAAATTAATTTCCACAAAATTTAGTCTGTTTTCCCAGTGATGGTAATGATACCCTGCTTTTATCTTGACTCATGAGTGTTTTAATCTTATATTTTCCCCCATCCTGTTGAGGATGAGAACTAAGAGCGTGGCTGGGTGGTTGTCTAGCAGCTGGTCAAGGTCAAACCATCACAAAGGAAAAATAAAATACAATTGCTTGTACTGTGAGACCTAATCATGTTACTGCACCCTCTAGAGAGTGCATTATAACGTTATCTAAACTCAGTAACAAGTTGTTTCTTCTACTTTAGTTATAACTGAAGGGAGTTATATGTTAGCATAACCAAAGTTGTTTTATCTATCATAATCATTTTTAAATGGAAAACATGAAAAGCTGTTTAATTATATGCCCCCTCACTCATGGCCATGTGTAAAATAATAATATCTTTCTGTATCTTTTAAAAGGAATAACAGAAAGTTGTAGAATTTCTCAGTGCCTAATTAGACCATTATATCAAAAAGTTAAGGATGCTAACAATGTACCTTGAAAAAAAATATGAACACTGCTAGTCTGCTCATTCACCACTGCCCTTCTCTTTCAGAGAACAGTCATATTCATCTGCTGAGGGCAGAAACACAAACTGTAGGCAGAAACGTAGACTTTTACTCATTGAGTCTGTTTGCAATGTGAATTTTCCTTTGGAGAGGCCTTTTTTATTTGCCCGACAAAAAATTAATGCTTAGAACAAGTAGCTTTCAAACAAAGTAAATTAGCTAAGGTCTTGTGTTCCTCCTCTGCTATCTGAATGAGAAGTACATACAGTACAACACATTTCCCAACAAACATATATCAATATCGTATTTGCGGAAATGAAGATACAATAAGGGGATTGTTCATGAATTGCTCGCAGGAGGCTGGAATATAGGGAGTAGATTGAACTCCAGAAACTCAGAATTCCCATTTTAAGTGCTTAAAATAAGGCAAAATGAACCCACAGGTTAATGTGCAGTCAGTTCAATGTGTGTACTACACCATTCTTTGCACTCACTTTCTTACTCAACAGATGCCAAACTTCACGTCATAGCAGACTAGCTACTTCATGATGCATCACAACTCATTTTTAAACACAAGCATTCTACTAAATACTAAATACTGGTGCTTTTGCAGTTCATCCAACATGTGAAATAACCTAACTGAAGGCAAACTAGTAACATCTAAACTGCCCCTCCTGCTCTGGCAAAATGAATACCAATACGGAGCTATATCCTGTTGTGTGATGGGAGTACAGACAAGGTGCTCTGCTCAGTATGTTGTATTGCAGCATGATACCATACTGCTATCTGTCCTTTCTCTGTGAAACAGAACTTGACAGGAGGAAGTGAGTTGTTCTGCCGTAATAAGGTGAACCATACCCTAAACAGAATATACATTCAGTTCACCTTTTCCTAGATGAAATGCAGTTTTCTATTTATATTTGATTTGATGTTTGTCTTCCCATATTTTATGAAACCTTTCAGATCTATGGCCAGTGCAAGAGATTGGCCTGTAAGTCTAAGCTATACATGTAGGA
Source organism: Patagioenas fasciata (assembly GCF_037038585.1). Taxonomy (NCBI): domain Eukaryota; kingdom Metazoa; phylum Chordata; class Aves; order Columbiformes; family Columbidae; genus Patagioenas; species Patagioenas fasciata. Next base: position 42,169,839 of record NC_092520.1, on the reverse strand, counting down.
AGCCTCCTCTGAGTACTGAGAATGAAAGACTGATTCAAAACCACATTAATTTCCAGTCTCTTGGACAAATAAAAATGCAATTCTTGTCAGACAATTATTTGCTAATGTTCTAACTCCAAACTTAGAATTCTTAGTTTTCCTTTGTAGTAAGGTTCCCACCAATCCTAGCTTATTCTTTTTCTAACAAATGGAGACAACACCAAATTCCCCTCAATCACTTACAGAGAAATAAAATGTATACTTAAAACCTGCCCTAGTATATCTGGCGTGGCTTTCTTATAAGAAAATGTTAATTTTATTGCTCTTTATGCTGAGGATTTAAATGATATTATATGCAATACTGGCAGTAGTTCCCATCAGTAAGTGTCTGCACGCTTCATATATATATAAAAAAAAACAAAGACAAAACCAAAACCAAAACAAAACAGTAACTTTTTTCTTTTTTAGAGGTGGGAAGAACCAGGCACAAAGAGTATTGTTTTGGCCAGTGTTATTCACTTCATCAGCAGTACAGGCAGAACCCAAATGCAATATTATACTTATTAAAATGGAAGCAGTTGCTTAAGCAAACAGTTTAGCTTCGTGCAGTCCCATAGCAAAACTGTCAGTAGGAAAAAAAATTAAAAAAAAAAAAAAATAAGTAAATATCAGGTTTTGGAGTCCTTTTATATATATCAGTGTTAAAAGAAATCTATTTATTATAGTTAACTATAATCAGAGTTCTCACAGGAAAAACAGGTTTGTTTGTTTTCATTCAGTATACTGCATTATAAATACACAATAATTAGTAATCAAATTCATAGTGGCAAAGAAATTATAATAGCCATTAAATTTTTTGTTATTCAAATTACTGTAATATTTGTACAGTCTTATCTTCATCTCTGGAAACATTTTTGCTGGGCATTTTTTGAAGATTAATTAGCATAAGCATCTTCATAAATTTTCATTCAAAAGGACATGAATGTGGATGGCTAATGAGTAGAGGGGAAGTAGTAGAGTTCTGCTTTCAAAAGCTGAACTTCTCAAATATGTTTAAAGAATGCCTGTACTTTTTTCCAAATAATAATTAAAAAAAAAAAAAAGGGGGTGGGAGATATGAAAAAGCAGAGTTCAGCTATGTTCAGTTTTCCTAGTTGCAAGGGAATTTCAAACTGAATTGGACAGTGGTTGGTAATAGTTTACAAGTAATAATTCTTCCAGTTGCTGTACGTGTAGAAATGACAGCTGCAGATTAAAAGGCCACAAAAGAAAGTCTCTGTAGGTTCTTTGGATTGGTCTTTTGTTATATGTATTCCCATAGCTGTCATACCCTTTCAAGAAGATAGGTCAGAGAAGCTGTATTGGTTTGAAATATATAGAAAACATTTGATCAAACAGAGAATTTAAACGACAGTAAGTCATGAGGGCTGCACAGCACCTACCTGAGATATCTGACAACCATCAAATGTGAAACTGCAGAACCGGTGGTGAATGTGTTAATCTCCTGTTCTGTGAATGAGTCTAGGCTTTTTCAACTAAACATCAGCATGAATAAACAAAAATCAATACAATTAGGGAAAACAACAACAAAAGTTGCTAAAAAACACCCATGTGATGACAAAATCAGATCTGACAGCTGCAATTGAGGAAAGTGATTTGGGACCCAAACAGAGGCAGTGCTCTGAAATCAATCTATAGTGGGAGAAAACAAAGCCAATGAAATCATAAGCATTGTCAGAAGGGTATAGAGAACAACACAGAGGATAATCTTTAGCCTTGGTTTGGCTCAAAGTTTTTGTGGGAAATCCAAGACAGAGAAAACATTTTGAGGTCTTTGCTCCCTTTAGTTCCTGGAGCAGAAACCTAACCTCTGGCTCACATTCCTCTTCTTTTTAAAATGTAATCCACTGAAAGGGGATAAAAGGATAATTATAGTGATTAAAATGAACTGTGCGTTTGGAAATGTTTTAGTGTAGCGTGAAAAATGTAGGAAATCAAAAGACACGTGGTAGCTGCACCAAATGATTATAGATATTTGGCTAGTTTGAATGCCAATTTGAAACTTGGTTTCAAGAGATGTAAACGTCAATAGACTTGCTTAAAATCTTACGTGACTAATGAACCCTTTGGCAGGAAAAAAAAAAGTTTCTGTACTGGAAAAAAAAAATCTGATTCTAAATATATTCAGGGGACTTTCTCTTTGAAATAAGTTGTTCATAGATATTTCCTGACAGGCCATTCTCAGATGTTTTGTACACTTTTACATTTTTTGCTGTCAATACAAAGCCTTTAAACCAACAAACACTATTTCCATACATAATGCACAACCTGTAGCTAGAAAATGACAACAAGCGACTTCGTCCATGACCTTAAATTGTCCCATACTGCAACGATATAAAACCAAGCAGAAACCTGTAGCTCATCTTCTTACTCATTTAGGACAAATTACTTAGGGGAAGAACTGTCCTTTGAACCAACAGGAATTATGCACCTAAGTATCTTTATAAATCCAAGGCTCAGTCTTTACCAGTCTCAAATGCAGCAGAACATTATGTTACCAAGATATCAGTTAAATATTTGACAGCTTATAAATGTGGAACACAGAAGGCAAAATCAAACATTTTGTTATTATTTTTCTGCAAGGTTTTTGTTTACTGGCTGAAGAATAATGACAATAGTTTTTTGTCATGTAGTTCCCATAAAGAAAAAAAAAAAAATAAAAGCAAGCTTCATTAAACATCCAACAAAGATTCTTTTCTTGTCCTAACATAAATTTGTCAGATGCAAGGGATGATTTTTCTTATGACAAGAGGGTTCTGTCAATAATAAATCTCTTGGACATTCTTTTTCTACAGGTTCTGAAACAACTCTTCTAGCAAGTCTTTCTCAGGTTGATCTTTTAAATTTGTCTGACTTATATATCTACAACTCACCTGTGATTATCACCTGATGGCAGCCATTTCACACAAAAAGTGATCCACTCTCACAGCAATGTTACTGGAAACAGTTAAGAGAACTGCTTTTTCTATTTTGTTAAAAATGGAATCAGAAATTAATTAAATAAGGCACAAGACAAACTTTATGGTAGAGTTTAGTTCCAGCTATATGTGGATTAAGTCAAAGTTAGAGGCAGAATACTTCCAGGAATTAAGGGAGATTATAACATCATAGGAAAAATATGTGAGAAAAACAGGAAAGAAATTACTATACCAAAATATTAAATGAAAAGAAAGTCTGTATAAAAGATCTAAGGATTGTATGATAATGAGAATACTGCTGAATTGCCTTACATTAGAGTACTAGAAAACTCGTCATTGCAACTGCTAGAACAGATTTTTCAACTTCCCTTCCTCTGTCCCAGAACAATCAGTCCAACAAGACAGGTGAGAATTTTTATCCTAGGATAAGTAGTAAAAAGATTACAGCTCTTTTCATCTTCCATGTTCTGAGGTTTGTTGTGTATTGATAAGGATCATGGCTGAAATATTGTGGCAAAACTAGTTCCTCCAGCCCCAGGATTGTCAAAAGCTAAAAGGAATCATATCTCAGTGTAACAAGAGATGACACATTCACTATAGGGTGAACTGCGATTTACATATCAATGACAAGTTAACGAGCCACAGCTCAGACTGGCTGGCCTGTACCGGAGGTGGGGGATGATGCCCTAGGGCACATAGCTCCATCTTCTGATATACCTAGCTTGGCAAACAAAGAGGAAAAGCTGAGACCATTCAACATGGCCAGAGACTTCTTCATCTTTCAAAATCACCCCTTCCCCCCCAGAGTTTCCTCTACTCGGAGGGCTATAAAAAAGCTCACCTAAAACAGCACTAAAAGGGAACCCACCACCCTGAGGACCCTCCACCCACCAGCCTCACCACGGGAACTGGACTACACACGGGAGGACGTTGTGCTCCTGAACTACAAACCCCAGCATCCTCGCTGTGGGACACCTGAGGCCATACATCATCATACAAGTCCTGTCATCCACGCTGTGGAGCCATAAGAGTGGTCGGATGCTTCACCCTTTCCTTTCTTCTTTTCCCTCTGCTCTTTCCTTCTCTCATTTTTCTATATCCCTATTTCTTTCTCTCTCCTTCTGTGATACATTACTCTCTTTCTCTCTCTTATACCTTAGTTTTCCTTCCCTCTCTACCACTCTTTTTCTCTCTTTTCCTTTTGAACATATAAAAGTGACATCATCTTTAGCTCTGCTGTTGGATTCTGGTTAATTTTTTTATTATAGCTACTAATGGTTGCCAATACATTGCTTGTAGAAGGACTTTTTGCTGTGATATCATAAAACACATTTGCCAACCCACTATTCACTGTAACTAGTATTTCAAGATGTACTTTTAGTAAAACTCCTTGAATTGGACCCCTGGAATGATTGCCTGTTATTCACTTCACATAACCATGCAGAATTAACCCAGAGTTAACTCACACCTGGTCTCATTTGTTGAGTCAGGGCACGTGTCGCGTTCAGAGTAAACTCATCCCTCATCCCATCTGTTGGGACGGGACAAGGTTACATTTAAGATTCAGTAGCAGCAGTTGAAAATAGCAGTAGGAAGGTGAATCTCGGCATAAAAGGTAGAAGACAAGCAGGAATATCAGTCCCAATGTAAGAAACTAGTCACTAGAAAAAAATGGTAAACTGCATTGTGTGCATCGAGACTTGTAGTAGCTGAGGTCTTTCATGTATTCAGGGATCCCAGTGAAAACACTTTTTTGTTTCAGTCAAAAGAGAGGTTGAGTACCGGTCATTCCAAACAGTTGCAATGTGATGAAATATTTGTTACTAAACCCTAATACAGATTTAATATGTTGGAGATAAATTTTAGACAGTTGTCTTACTTATCACTACAGTAACAAAATTGAAGTTTGGCATTTAAATCCTCCCCTGTATTGTATTTTCTTTGTTTACACTTTTACTCTGAGTTCCATAAGAAGAGAGTTTCATAGTCAAAACTATGAAACTGGATGCCTATCTCATATTGACTCACTATATTCATTAACATTACATGATTATATAAAGCACATTCTATTGATTATTTTCTATTTACATTTTTTCAGGGAGAATATGTTTCACACAAAAGCAGTAGCTGAAGGCATGTTATTTAAATGAAGCATAATTCAAGAGTTTGAATAGCCTGTGGTATGGATTGGATTTTTTTTTTCCTCTTCTTTTGCTATAAGCTTAAAACAAAGTGTAGGGACCCTACACCAGTTTTGAAGCATTGTTGTGCACTATGATTTTTCAAGTGCTAATATTGGAAACTGAAAAAAATAAAAGTTCCATATGCTAGAAAATTTTAAGAGAAAAAAATGTTGTATGTTTGAAATGGAAATAAATTCTGCTTTTCTTTTCAAATTCATTTTTAAATATTGAGTCTAGTGATGGTGAAAACATTTGTTCCTTTTTCAGAGTAAATCTTGGTTTGCACTCCTAAGATATTTAGGGATTGCTGTTGAAAAGACTTGAGATATTTATGTCACACTTGTGAACAGTATGCAATGCATTTTCCCCTGTATTTGACCACACAAGTATCTACCCTTAGAAACCAAATGCACTCCAAACTGTATGTTATTCTTAGAACTTAAGTCTTATGAGGAGCAGTTGAGGAAACTGGGGCTGTTTAGTCTTGAGAAAAGGAGGCTGAGGGGAGACCTCATTGCTGTCTACAACTACCTGAATGGAGGTTGTAGCATGGAGGTTGTTGGTCTCTTTTCCCAAGTAGCAACTGATAGGACAGGAGGAGATAGCCTCAAGTTGCGCCAGGGGAGGTTTAGATTGAATATTAGGAAAAAATTCTTCACAGAACTGCTTGACAGGCACTGGAAGAGGCTGCCCAGGGAAGTGGTGGAGTCACCATCCCTGGAGGTGTTTAAAAGGCATTTAGAGGAGGTTGTTAGGGACATGGTTTAGTGCTAGAGTTAGGTCAGATTGTGGTTGGACTCGATCCTGAGGGTCTTTTCCGACTGAAACTATTCTATGTTTCTATAAATATCTTTTCGGTTTTTTAACTACACAGACTTTAAGGCTCAAAGTAATCAGTAGATTATCCACTTTCACTTAGATAAAAATAAGTATAATTGTCTATAAAATAAGACTCTTCAGAATTATGTAAGTGAAGTCTGTAATTCTATCTTTCAACTTCTGCTTTATCCATTCTAACAAGGAAGATCTAAGGCAGGGGTACCAAACTCACTTTCACCAGGGACCACATCAGCCTGGCGGTTGCCTTCAAAAGGCTGAATGTAATTTTAGGACTGTATAAATGTAAATGCTCCTATATTTGGCCCTTTGAAGGCAACCGTCAGGCTGATGTGGCCTGCAGTGAAAATGAATTTAACACTCTTGCTCTAAGAACTTCTGTCTGTTTTAAAATATTCTTGACAAAATCAGGGCTTGAAATTATGTGGTTATCTTGCTAAAATGTCTGAAATTAATTTTCACTTCTAGTTCCATGATACAAAAAATATGAATATTTTAATTATAAATTTATGAAAACTAAAATCCATGCTCTTGAACATGGCTGTAGAAATAAGAAGTGCATATGTCTGACAGGTTACACTCAATATTTTATATGTATTTTTGAGTAATAAGCAAGTTGCAGTAAAATGTTCACCTCATATTCAGAATTTTCATAATTTAATGCCACGTATGACTTTTTTTTTTTTTTAGCATTGACTAACACTATCTACAAGTAAGTGCTGTTTCGTTTTGCACTCAGCAAATGGAAAGCAAGCAAGCAACGGGAACGTATCTAATCCCAGGGTATCATGAATGGAAATACAAAAAGGAAAGAAAGTTTGTGAAATTGGGAAGTAAATTTTGTTATAATAGTAGACAGAAGACTGTGGTAGACAGTTAACTTAGTGTACAATTGGTTTTTGCATTTTTGAATTTCAAAGGAGTGAGATTATTCTAGATGTTCACAAGGTGCTTCCTTCACTCTTAAGGGCAACATAAAGGGAAAATTATGGATGCTACTTAACATCAAAGTGAACAATCACATCTGGAATTACTGCCATAGAAAAGGTCAGGCAATTTTTTATGACTTTTGAAGGGGAGGATAGGAATAACAGCCTTGTATTTATTTCAGTTCTATGTATTATATAAAGAGAAGCCAAAGCAGGGATGTATTGCTATTGTTAACATTGGTTATTATATTGCAAATTTTCAATTTGTTTCCATAAATTCTCCTAACTTCCATTAAAATGAATGTTATATTTTGTGCAATTGGAACTAATATCTACTCTATTCTGTCATATCTCTGTAACAAAGTTAAGGAAAATTGAATGAAATGGCTGCAGAAGGTTGTATTTTCTTGTTCTCTCATTGCTGGGACTGCTCAGCAAGAAAAAAAAAAAGTGACTATGTCAGACCCATTTTCTCATTAGCCTAGTGAGAAACAGATGTGATAGTGTTCAGCTGGTTAATTTTTCAGTCAGCAGGCATTGTTACAATTCTACTAGCAGGCATAGAAAATAACAATGAAAAAAATTAATAACCATAGATCGGCTCTGTTGGTTAGAAGATTATCAGCATGTCAGGGTGATCAGCAATACACTTTCACAAGAAACTGATGGACTACGTAATTTGGAGGTTATTTTATTGCAGTAAATTCAACTCAAAATAAGAAGGAACAAATCTAAAAGCATAACTTGTTTGCATCAGATGGCGATTTAAAACAAAGAAATGAAACAAAAAAACAACAACAAAAAACAGAGGTACTAGACATTGTCCTATGCTAATTAACGGTGCTATTCAAATGTCTCACTGTCATGAAAGATCAAAAAAAAAGCATATTCACACTAATAAGTCACTTCAGTAGAGATGTAAGTATCTTTATGCCTATTGATTCATGAAGATTATAAAGAAGATATAGAAAATGGTTTCTGATTCTACCATTTCAAATCTACATTAATTTCTATTGGAGTTACTTTTAAATATCTAAAACCAGAAATAGGTTTTGTTTTGAAGTGTATAGGAATATTCTAAATTTCAAGGTCTGATAATTGTTTTCTGGAGATATCTGCATACTTGGACACTTTTTAAAAGGAAGTGCACACACAGTTTTACAAAACTGCAGAATGTGACTGGACTCTCTAGACAAGGAGCTGATCTGGAGCTGGTGGTAGATCTTGTCAAGTTCATCACCTCCAGTTTTCTTTGTGCTCAGTTCAAGACTTAGAGGAAAAGAGGAAGGAATCTTGATGCAGGCCCATGTGTAAACCCAATAAGGTTTGTACACTCAGACTAGACCAGATAGCCTAAAGTTATTTGAAGACAGTAGTAAGGAAGTACCCTGCGTTTACCTGTTCCAAAGATCAAGGTGTCTCTTTGTTCACTTTGAAATTATTATGTTTCTTCCCTAAAACTTTGGAGTCACAAATAAATCTGAAAATACTTTGTTCTATGAAATTAAGTACAGCAATGAGCCTTTTCATAGCTTGAAAATACAAAATGCTGAGAATAATAATGTGCAGCAATTATGTAGGGTAGTACTTCAAAGCATTTTATTAACATTTCATCTACTTCTAGAATTGCTTTTACATACTCTGCCAGCATTAAAAAAATAATAATAAAACCTGTACCTATTAAATGACATATTCTCAATTTCTTCCTCTATTAAATGGTGCTGAAATAAAAGAAAAATCTCAGACAAAAGAAAACATTAAAATGAGCCATTAAAAAAAAGTAAAATCCACACAGTCAACCTGGTTACACTGGAGACTTGATGAACTATTTTGAAAGTCAACAAACTCAGATTCTGGTAGACCGGAAAAGTAAATGTATTGTGAAATTAAGGACCTGTTATTTGGAAAAGGTGAACTGTAAAATACTAAATGCATTAAAGCACACTGTAATGTGCCTTAAGCAACAGATCTAGGGCAATTAGTTCAATCTTACCAATCTCAAAACCATAAGATAACCAGATCTATACTAAGAATGCATTTGGAAAAGCTATATAATGAATAAATAATTTGTCTCTAAATATTACTTGTGGTAGGATTTTATAATATTTTGAAACAGAAGGAGGAGCTGGAAAATCAAAAGCATAAGTTTCATGATACAAGAAAAAGAAAAAAGCCAAGCTATGCAGTTAACTTACAGGGTTTTTTTTTTTTTTTTTTTTTTTTTTGTTTGGTTTGTTTGTTGTTTTCTAGGTAAAAAGTTTTGGTCAATGGTACAGAGATTCAAGACGTGATTTTTTTACCAATTCTAAATTTTCGAATTCATGTCGAAGATAAAAATGTTAAATTTAATATTTGTAAATACATTCCTTCCTAAATATATTTAAAGAAACATCCACGAGTGATATGACGGACTGTGGCTACACAGTTCAGTGGGGCAACACAACCTTGATATTTAACATCTTACACAGAATTCTGAGTTTACTGTTACTGTTTGAATTAAATACAGAGTTTAGTTTTAACCAATCTTTTCATCGATTTCATGAAGTATTTTTTAGGTTTTTTTGCAGGTTTCTATTTGGTTCTAACCTTTCCTGATTGATTTCCATAGCTGTAGTTGTTCTAATTAAATCCCTAGCCAAGTAATCACGATGATCTAATAAAGATGTTCTAGTTAATCTATCTGTAGCAGTCGTTTTCTTTATAAAGATACCTTGTGTAAGAAAGCTTTAATAATTTGTAGGCTCTCTGATCTCTACTTCCTCCCATTTAATCTTCCTCCCAGACTGTTTTTTCTTTAGACTTCGGATCTCAAGATACTGAAGTAATTTGTAATTTCTTTTCCCTGCTCTTCAAAAAGCATAATTGTATTCTCACAGAAAAATGCCCCCTGTGTTACAACAGCAATTCCTGGGGCTTTGCAAATGACACTTTGGTGAAAAATTTAGCAAGGATTCAGTGTTTAATTGTATTTTAAGCGTACATTCAGCAAGCTTCAAAATTTCTTAGGCTTTAAATCACAGTAATGTGTTAAAAATGCTTTTTAAAATTGACATTTATATAATTTAAGGAATTTTTATGTGGTATTTGTATAGCACAAGAACAGTTGCAACAACTGCGCAAATGTTATGCTTCTATTTCCACACTGAAAACACATAGAATAAAAGAAGTAAATAGCATTCAGTAGAATAATTCTTTAGAATTTCAAGTCTGTATCACTGGTTAATTTATAAAACAGAGCATTACCTCTGCCAAACGATCTATTGTAACTACAGTGTGACTGAGTGGGTGGTAAGGGCTGAGACAAGAGGAGTGTTGTGTAAACATTCGTTAGCTCTTGGGTTGCCTTTTTATCTGCACTTTCACAAGGCAATATTAGTGAAAGTACACTTGCGTTGGATTCCTCACCTTACAAAATCTTCAAAACTGTCTTCAAACACTACCACAACAGTTGTTGAGCCCTTCAGATCTCATCCTCCTCCCAAATTCATTTGCCACATACCAGGAGACAAAAGCGTGATGTAAAGTTGCCATTCTTGAGGTTTTCAGTCAAATCATAGGCACAAAATAAGTCCACTTGAATTGTTATGTGATAGGTATATTATGCCCTGGGAGTCTCAGTTATAAATGTTATGTATTATGAATACAGTCAACCTACTTTAAAGTGGAGTCCAGGTATTCTGTACCTTTTAGCTTGAGGACTGAGGATCTTTTCTTAGGAAGAGACATTTAGCAGTGTGGATCTAGACTCACTTATACACTCTCAGAAGAACTACTTCTATACCATTTCTTGACATAACAAAAAATGCTTGCATTTTAAGGATAGAGACTTTCTGTCACAGAAATACTGAAGACCACAGTGAATTAGAAAGGATGACTCTTATTTGCCAAAAAATGGATTCACTTAAAATTATCAGAAGTATCACCACATTATTCTGCAATTTCTTCTGACAGCAGAAGTATCTAGCCACACTAAAAGAAGGTAATAATAATAAAAGACAAATCTTTAAAGGCTTTCATTGGATCAGATACTCCTGTGTGCCATACGCCTCATTATGCATGTGTAATGATGGTTTCCCTGCAGTAAAATAAGAAAATATATGTGAAAAGAAATATAACTTACTTCTGAAATCCATAATTCATTAGCTCACTTGTCTATTTTTCTCTATTGATTATGAAAGTTAAACATTAATATAAGATTCTATTTCCTTTTTTAAGTTCCACCTGCATGCAGCCTCTTACTGTTATCATTTGGTCTTAAGCTCAAAACAGTATGGAATATGAATACATATGTCATCAAATCTTAGGGATCAAAGTCTTAATTTATTAGTTTACTTCTACACGTTCAGTCAATCCTTCTGTTTTCTAAGAAATAAAGAAATAAGAAATAATTTTGTTCATTTTTATGTTCAGGAAAGGCCTATTTAACAAATATCGAGGGAAATTGAACTCCAGACTATAATACGTTGAATAAAGAAGTCTAAATGTGTCTGCATAGGTGCTCTAGAATGTCAAGGTGATCTCCTAAAAGTGTTCTAGATGGGGACGGGTCTTTTATAAGACCTTAACTATCACTGTAATGAAGAAGTCATGACTCAGTTGCTGAAATGTAAGAGTTCTCAGAACCTTAAAATGTGCAACCCATGCTCCATGAAGTTGAAGGGTAAGGAACAGGACCTATGGAAGACATGAATCTTCTAAAGAACCAGTTGGAGTTATGTGGATTAATCTAGTTCTTTCAAAATGACATCAGGTTTCTAAGTTGGGACAACTGAACAACACTTTCTAGTGTTTCAAAAGCACTAAAAAACTGCCTAAGAGTAGGCAACGAATCAAGTCTTGGAGAATCTGAAGGCCTCCTCTGCTGACTAAACACAGGGGCTTGATTCAGCTTCTTAACCTTAGACAAATACAAGATTTGAAATATTTTACAATATCTGCACTCTTCTTCAGGTGCCATTCCAAGGAGACATGGACCGCTGACAGGTCTGACAGCCTTAAGCAAAAAGCTCTGGTATCCTTTGGCATCCTGGGTGGCTTTTGTGTTTAGACTGTGAATCAAGTCCTTTTATGCTCTGTTGGCAGTAATAGCAGCTCATATTTCTGGCTAACATGCAAATCTGGCATTTGTACATTGAGATTTAGGTAGACCCATTCTGGAGTTGAATCCCACCCTTAGTGTTTTCCCCATTGAAGCCCTGTACTTTTGAGGATTCTTAAGCTGCTGTGAGATTGTTTTCAAGTGTGATATAAGATCGCATTTGCAACAGAGGCAGAATATGGTTAAAAACAGTAATGTGTTGTTTTTCTTTTTCAAAAAAAATATATAAAATAATTTAAAACATTGGATATTAGTTCCTTTTCCTTATGATACTACAGTGTACAGTGTGGTATAATATAAAGACTTTATACAAAACTTTAAGGAAAACTGGTATGGGTGACAGTTTCAATATGTCTATTAAGAGTAGTAGTACACTCATTGTAAACTTAGAACAATTTACACCAAATGTGCATGTATCTAAATCCATGAATGTATGACTGCATGCCTACTGAGAACCCTGTACCCAATCTAGAAGTGGTATGAAGATGCAAACAATAAGAGGCAGTATTCCTCGGGTTAGCATGGCACAGTATTGCATTATGCTTTTTTGCTGGAGAAGTCAGACTGGCTTCACATTCTGGTAGTGTGTTTCTGACCAGCCTTCTCATGGGAAGCCACATGTTGTGGAGTGAGATCTACTGATCAGCTTATTTTAATAGTTTTCAGAATGTTTTATAGACACTTTCTGTGTTACTAAAATGCATGGTCCATTTCTGTAGGATTTCCTCTGAAATTCTCTCTTTTTAGATATTAACAACTCAATGAGAAAATTATTTTCATCTGCATAAAATTATTCACAGCATTCATTTTTGCTTCATCTTGAATAGCTTTTATTTAGAAAGGAAATTATCTGGAATTCAGAAAGTGTGTCTTCACTTTAATCTTCTAGGCTCACAAAGATGAGGCTTAAATATGATTATGAAAAAATGAAATATAAGAGCATTAATTTAACATATAAGCTATCAGATTGCAAAGACGTTCCCATAAATCTCTGCTTCTTGAGAAAAAAAAATAGAACATTATGATATATGTTATGTAATTTTAATTATGTTTGTGTCAGCCTTCATAGGATGTTAATAAACACTTGTATTTATGTAGTATCTCTATAAGAATCCATTCATTCACTGAGTTTTAGATCTAAATCCGATGTAAAAAAATATTGTGTAAAATAGGTAATATGCAAGGTAACAAAGGAAAAGTACCAGCTGAAATTACGGAAATTACACTGAAAGAAACCAGATCAAAAAGCATCGCAGACATTGTAAGGCATGGAATATTTATTTAGCCAGTTTGAGTCAGCTCTCTTAGTTGTGCCTCCTCCCAACTTCTTGCTCACCTCCAGTCTACTTGCTAAAGGGGCAGAGTGGGATTAAAAAAAAAGCCTGTCCTGCAATAGCCAAAACATTGGTGTGTTACCAACACCGGTTTAGCCATAAGTCAAAACCCAGCACCTTATATGTTTCTCTGAATAGAATTAACTCCATCCAAGTAAAACTCAGTACACTCATGACGAATTAAAATGAGAGGAAATAAGAAGAATGAATCACAGGGGACACAGCCAAGGAGAGTTGTCTATGACAAGAGTGGAACTCATATAGTTTTAGTTGCACGTTTAGGCTAAGGTAGCTTTGTATAGTCTCTTTTCCATCTAGAGAGAGGCAATGCCAAGGGAAAAATCATCATAGCCTATGTATAACAAATGCTATGACTTGTCCTCTGGAGTTCAGTATCTTTCTTCATTTATTATACAGGCAGTTTAATGGAAGAGTTCATCTTGTATAACATAGACAACTAAGCTCCTTATGCTTTCTTTAAAGTCAGCGCAAGGAAGAAAGCACTTCCACAAAATGAGAATCGTATTTATCTTAGATACGATTTTAAAAAGAAATGGATCACACCCTGGAAGAATTTGACTATGAGAATTTGGACTTACACAATTAATTTGTATGTGTTTGAAATGAGAAGAAATTATTCCCATTCTAGGTAGTTACTATAGGTTATATTTAAATTTCAGATACTTATCAAGTTCTGATGTTCCTGCTTTTTCAGAATAATGGCTTGCTAACATAGTCTAAAATAACTGGTGAATTGATGGAAGAAAAATCCCAGTTTATTAGCATTATATTTCAAATATAACATCTTGACTTTGCAGTAACTGAAGCCCCTCTTTACGTGTGAGGGTCATCATAAGTTACTAAAACACACGTATTTTTGCAAAATCTTCCTGCTGTAGCAAACTTCCCTATAGAAAAACAGTTCTGATTTCCATAGGAGGTATTTTTCTACTTGTTTAGAAACAGATATGCAGATGAAATCTTAACCGTGTCAGATCAACAGGAATTTTGCCTCTGACTTATGAAAATCTACATAAGCTGCATAAAGATGGGAAAACAACAGTCCAGAAGATTTCAGGGTGGGAGAGGAAGGAGGGAGAAATACTTGTGAAGTGTAAATCATGTCTGATCATGCCGACTGCCCTATGTGATTAAATGACAAGTTTCATAGATGAGAAGAGAGCAGGCAATGTCTTTTGCTTCAGTTTTAGAAAGGCTTTTGACACTGTCTCCCACAGCATCTTTGTATCAAAGTTAGCACATTATCAACTGAGTGGGTCAACAACCAGATAAGCAATAAATGGGTTGGATGATCAGGCTCAGAAGGTTGTGGTTAATGGATAGTTCTCCATTCTTGGAGTCAACAGACTCAACAGAAGATTACTGGTTCTGCACATATGGTTCTGTAATGACAGACTGGAATAATGAGCTGATATTAAATTAATGAAACTCATCGAGAACAAATGCCAAGTCCTGCCCCTGGAAAGATAGACTGCAGCATTGTTACAGGCTGGGGGACTGAGAGACTGGGGTGCAGCTCTGAGGAAAACTTCAGGGGTCTTGGGTGACAGCAATCTGAAAATGAGCAAGCAGTGTGTCCTGTCAACAGAGATGATGAACAGTATCTGGGACTGTGTTAACTGGATTATAGCCTGAAGATCAAGGGAAGTGATGATCATCCTCTACTCAGTAGTCATTAGACCACAGCTGTAATAAGTCATCCAACTTCAGCCCCCGTAAGTATAGAAAAGTCATAAATAAACTGGAGAAGGTTCAGCAGAGGGGAACCAGGATGATCAGGGATGGAGCCCTTGTCCAGAGGTTGGCAGACAGAGGCACATTCAACCTGGAGAAGAGATAGCTTCAGCAGAATCTAATACAGCTCTCCAGTAACTACAGAGTGGTGATAGAGAGAAATTATCCAGGATCTTCACAGCTATGCATTGTGAGCAGATTAGAGGCAACAGGCATAAACTGAAAGAAGAGGCAGTTAGATGGGGTATGAGAAGAAACTTTTTTCCTGAGGACAGTCAGGCAGTGAATCATGTAACCCACAGAGACTGTGTGGTCTCCAGCTTTAGAGGTGTTTCTAAACCTGTCACTTCGACCACATAGGTGAACCTTCTTTGAAAAGAAGGTTGGCCTAGATGTCTCCCAACTCAAATTATCATATTATCCTATGAAATACTTTTATTTGCTTCTTTAGGCGCAGCTCTTAATAGAGTTCCTCTGGAGATTTTAAATAGCATTCAGAGGAAATGTTTATATGTGCGTAATTATTAGTAATTTTCTACCTCTCCTTAGAGAGAAATATTGTAAAATATTGAGAGACAGAGGCTGTTACATCTTTCTATTGAGTAAAAGTTATTACAATTGATATCATTATTCCTCTTCAACGGAATTACTTGGTAAATAGGTTGTCCTTGAGAATATCTGAGATTTTTTACAATAGTTCATGAAGTGTTTATATGATTTTACTCATAGTAGTCCAAATCCAAGCAAAACTACAAATGAAGTCGTAACTTTCCCAGACTGATTTTACACCATTACTTTTCTGTAAATTTCAGTGCTATGTCTTGAGTCATTGTACAATAATTTTGGGCATAATTGAAGTCAGCTTGGGGATTCAACTCTTTTCAATGTAAAACAGATGACTATTCAGTACCAATGTTTGAGGTAAAACTCACTTTAAAAATTACCAGCCTAGTGTAGGTAGTTGAGTCACCTAGCTACAGTAACATATATTGCAGATGCCTAAAATCAGCTGAGATTATTATAATCTGAATGTTCCTGTGTTCTTGAAATTTTAGTAGCACTGGAGAACACACAAATCAGTGGCAAAATTAGGAAATGCTTTAAGATGAATTTCAGAGAGATTCTAGTTCCACTAAATATTGGCATATTTTTAGTTATGATCTGATCTTGGGAAAGAAAAGTTTGAGTGATTTGAGTGAGCGTATGAAGTACTGTATGTAGAAATATTTTTAAAAAATAACCTTAAAATTAACATTTACAAAATAATCCTCTCTGTCACAAAATATCTTCCAATTTTCCTCATGAGAATTTGTGTGACATTTGCGGCACTCCTGAAACTGAAACTGAGAAAGGACAATCATTATCCATTATGTGCAGAGTCCAGTACAATGATGCTCTGATTCAGAGTTCTCCTGTTGGTGGTATGTGTCAAATAATGATATACGTAGCTCTTTTCTAAAAACCAAACAAACAGACAAAACAAACAAACAAACAAAAAAACAAACCAAAAAACAACTTTATCATAGATATTCTGCAAGCTGTTTTATTGTTCTTTCAGTGAAATATGTGATTAAAATAACTTTCTGAAGACTAGAAGCTTGCAAAGTTAGAATGTCTGAGGAAAATTTTAATATCTTTTACTAATATTAAATTGGTATCTAATGAAAATGAAAAAACAAGAAGTCACCAATAGCACAAATTTGCAAAGTCTATACACTTTTTAAACCTGAGTCCCTGAGTACATCTTGCAGTCTTAGAACTTTTTTTTTCTAAATTAAATTCTTGCAGACCGTTAATCTACTTAGTACATTAAATATATCATAGACAGATAAAATGAAAATTAAAAAAACCTGAAAATATGCTTTATCTCCAGTTTCACTGTTTATATTCATATTATAATAATTAAGGGATAAGAACCAGACTTAGATTTTATTGCTTTTGCTAGTATGTGTTGAAATTTTAAAGTCTTAGAATGACAGAAATGTGTTTTTCTCAATCCTAATATGCAACCCACACCATAGCAATGTAATATCTGTACTTCTCGAGCTTAATGACATTAATGAGGGTAATAAAAATGTTTCATGCATATCTTTTGATTCTAATGACACAAACCCAACCAATCAGCATTTTGAAAATATCAGCATTAATATCATGTAATTAGATAAACTATTTATCTTTCCTTACAATTTTGAACTGTTATTAGACAATTTAAATAGATCTGCATGTAAATTTATACAGCTTGAATAATTTTAGTATGTTAACTTGTTTAAAGCTTGTAAATGAAAATGATGAAGACTAGGAAATTGGATACTGTGAAACCTGGCTTGTTTGTTTGTTTCAATAATATGATTAAAAATAGCTTTGTGAGGAGCTGATATATGACAGCTTCCTATTCATTAATATCAGCTCTCATGTACCTATATTACATACTAACTTTAAGAAAAACTTAGTTAATTGATAAGGTACCTCAAACAAAAGACATATTACATTTTTACTCAAAAAGTATTACTGAAGGATATTCCACCCACACCTCCTTTTACATTAAAACCTAGAAAAATACAAATAATACATAGGGGGGGTTATTTTGTTGTTGTTTTTGGTTTTGTTTTTTGTTTGTTTGTTTTGGTTTTTAATTAGCTACAACTAAAAGATGGTTCAACATTCTTCCATGGATTCTGTAGATTATCATCTGGTTTATTCTAATTCTGACACAAATTTCCCTAAGACATGTAGAAATAATGACATAAGGATTCTAATTTGTGCAACTGTCCAGTGTTTTACTCTGTTATTTAATGATGATTATTTTTTAAAATAAATCCATCATTGTACAAAAAAGAGCTTTGAAGAAAAGTATCTGCCAAGTGAATCCCACTAAAATGTTTAAGAAAGTTATTATGAAATCACTTGAAATCACAGTTGACAAAATTGACAACTATGGAAAGCTGGATAAGTTTTAAACCTCATAAATCTGAGCAAGAAATAATGAAAAGTGGTTGGTATGATGTGGAATAAAAGGAATTTAATTGAAAATCAATTTAAATCTCACTTTGCCTAATTCCCTAGCTGGATTTGGCCTTTAAATGCTGTGTCAATTTGATTGTTTCTCATTCCGGAAGGAAGAATTTTAACTATATTAATTCCTTCTGTGCCTAAGGTACTTGTTCTTTGAGGTGTGGGCAGTTTTCTTTGGTTTTGTTTTGGTTTGTATTTTTTTTTTTTTCTTTTTTCCTAAGTTACAGCCAAGGTTGCTCACAATCATCTCCACTAATTGTGATATTCAGTGTGGGTGGCAAGTCTGAAGGCGTAACCAAACCTAGTACCATTAGCATATCCTTCAACCAGATACAACAGTTCCCTTCCCTGACAATAATGACAATACCAGCATTAATAACAGAATGATGCAGGATATCAGGTTGATCAATTATGTATAACAGTTATGAAGGAAAAGGAGACTTGTACAACTCAGTGGTGTTTGCTTCCGTCTTGTAAAGCCAGTCTAGGTAGCAGCCCATTTATGCTATTATTTATAGGCAATGTTGATCATTCTCCAAATACCTTAACGTTGTGATATCTGTATTAAGGTACTTGGTTTTCCCATTGGGAAGTTCTCTTTAATTTGATACATCAAGGTACGGGTTTTTACATGACCAGTGAACTATTAATCAGGGTTTATTTTTCTTCAGATGCAGATTAACACTTTTAGGACATAGTTCTTTCTGAGTGATAAAGTATAATCCTCAGGTTTTCCTTGTAATAGCCTTGATCATGCATACATTCTTATTTCACTCTTGCCAGATTTCAGAAATTCAAGTTAGATAGCAAAATCAAAAGCATGCGCACATCTATACCCAGACATAGATAAATATGATTACCCTCCAATTTCTATCTAGTGACATCTTAACATCTATCTAACTTTAACATAATAGCAATTATGAAACTTCTTTAGTTAAGGTTGTCGCATACGTTAAAAGAGTAAATAACATATGTACAGTTTGTTTACTGTCACCTTACATCATGGCATATAAAAGACATTAAAACAGAACTGAATTTCTAATAGTAATCTGTAGCTGATTTGATAGGAACATATAAAATAAAACAACAGTGACTTTGTATCCCTTATTAGCACTACTATCCACTTAATTTTTAGAAATGACATGGTACTTTTTTGTTAGACTAAACTAAGTAAAAATATTTGGGACTTTATCTTAGTTTTTCTTTACATAAAATTATTACTACCAAATCAAAATACTACTGTATTTTAAACATTTTGCACTACCATAGTACTTCCTTATCCCCAGAGCACCACAAGTGTGATATCTGTAAGTAACTCCAAGGCAGGTGCAATGGTAGTCATGTTTATAAAAGTAAATGGGTTTAACCTTATAAGTGATTTCATGGAATTGATGACAGTGGTGGTCACTGAATGTAAATCCTGCTGACACAATTATTGAATTTTAAAAGATTGAGCTCAGAATGCACAAACAGAAGTCACAGCATGTGACTGTTTCGTTACAAATGGTGAAACTCATCCAAGCAAGCTGCATTAGTTACGAAGAGTAGTTTTACAAATGACTGTGCCATGTTATCACAAATCTACTCCCTGGGGTGACAGCCAACATGACTTGTAGTTTAAATCGACTCAAGTAAAGACTGAATCTGATTTAATCATACTTACTCTTGAAAAATAATAAAATTGGATTAAATGTGCCCTTCTTTTCCCTTGTGTTTAGACATTGGCTCATGTGAATATTTCAGAACGGAAAAAAGTCATGCAAAGGACACTCCTACATAATTCTTGGCCTATGTTTCAGGGAATAAAAGAAATTAAAGACTGTAATTTGCCATCAAGACATGTACTTTTCTCCATTCATGTTTGTTACCAAAGTCAAAGGCCAAAGAGTGAAAATACATTTTGAATTGAATTTTAAAACTATACAGCCTAATAAAGTCAGTGAAGTGCATACAAATCATATTATCCAATGCTTCTAGAAGCTTTAACTTATTTTGCCTTACAGCTAAAGAAAAATGTGTGCTCATCGTAGGAGTAATAAACATGGGTAATTATACATAATTATAGAGATTAAGTTCCAATTAAGGTTCAATTTCTGTAATAATCCTATCCAAAAGCCTTTTAAGGTTTTTGGTGGCACTAATGAAGACCAAGGTAACTCAAGGTACTAAGGATTCTCATGATTATAGGCAAAAAATAATTGTAGATCTGAGTGGTTTGAACACATTGGTGTGCTTTAACAGTATTAAATTTTAAAGTGCATATTTCCTTTTGCTTCAGAACTTTAAATGTTTCCCTATAGCATCATCATAGATCAGAAGAATATTTTTATATCATACAGAAACATTTGTTTAGCAATATTGAAAGGGTTTGGTTTTTTGTTTTGCATTTGATAGAACATGATACATGTTTGTATCTCAGTCATTTTTACATTTGCCAGTTCTGCCACGCTAAAAACAAAATTCCAAATTATCTTCCACATAAATTCATTTATGTTGTTGCGTATTCATTACTTAAATGAGTTTAAATATTTAACATTTTTATTAATAAGGAAAATAAGCTTAAATTACAAAAATACAAATTAATATAATTAACTTTTCCATGTGATAATCTGCAGAAATTGTTCCATATAAATAAGAAACTATGTGGAATATAAATATCACTCAACTTTTCGTTATATAATTTCACATACATTTAATATTTCCTAATTTTATTTGATAAACAAGAAGCCTATTAAAGCAATGTTTTAATTTAATAACCTTGTGTAAGAATAAGTAACTATATGAATCCAAGTGAAATCTTAACTTTTACTTTCAAAATTCCTGAAGATCGTATCTCAAATCCAGAAGACTCGGGCTTCAAGGGTAGTAGGCAGGGCCAGATGGAATGATGTGACTACAAACAATGAGGACAGATAAAGATAACTCAGGGCAGCTGGAGGCAGTAGTTTTGCAGCATATTAAAAATAAAGAACAGGAATTAACATGCATTAACATAAAATATTTTATATATTAAAGTGAGATAAATTAAAATATAACTAGAAAAATTTTATTTCAGTTTTTGATGGGAAGAAGTTTTGATATTCATGTATGACTCACTTGGTAGACTGTGCTCCTTAAGGTTGCATACTTTTAAATCAAAAGGAAATGCGCAGCCCTACTAAAAGAGAATTCACTCACCAGCGCTTCCAACAACACAAAAAGAGTAGGGAATCCACTACTCATTAAGACCAAAAAGTTATTTGTTAATGTCTTCAGAACCGTATTCCATAGCTACAGATTTAGAAACCAAATGGCTTGATCCATCTACATCATAGAATCATAGATTGGAAGAGATCCTCAGGATCATGGAGTCCAACCTTAACCTAACTCTAGGGCTAAACCATGTCCCTAGGAACCTTGTCTAAATGCCTTTTAAACACTTCCAGGAATGGTGACTCCACTTCCTGGGCAGCCTCTTGCAATGCCTGACAACCCTTTCCATGAAGAATTTTTCCCTAATATCCAATCTAAACCTCCCCTGGTGCAACTTGAGGCTGTTTCCTCTTGTTTTGTCTATTTGTTACTTGGGAGAAGAGACCAACAATATCCATGCTACAACCTCCTTTCAGGTAGTTGTAGAGAGTGATAAGGTCTTGCCTCAGCCTCCTTTTCTCCAGCCCCAGCCCCCTCAAACGCTCCTCATAAGACTGGTGCTCAAGGCTCCTCACCAGCTTCGTCGCCCTCCTCTGCACTCTCTCTAGTAATTCAGTGTCCTTATGATGAGGGGCCCAAAACTGAACACAGGATTCGAAGTGTCACCTCACCAGGGCCGAGTACAGGGGCTCAATCACTTCTCTTGTTCTACTGGTCACACTGTTCCTGATATAAGCCAGGATGCTGTTTGCCTTATTGGCCACCTGGGCACACTGCTGGCTCATGTTCAGCTGGCTGTCAATCAACACCCGCAGATTCTTTTTCACCAGGCAACTTTCCAGCCACTCTTCCCCGAGCTTGTAGCGCTGCCGGGCATTGTTGTGATCCAAGTGCAGGATTCAGCACTTGGCCTTGTTAAACCTCATACAATTGGCCTCATCCCAATAATCCAGTCATACCAGATACCTCTGTACGGCCATTCTCCCCTCCAGCAGATCAACACTTCCACTCAATTTGGTGTTGTTTGCAAACTCGCTAAGGGTGCGCTCAATCCCTTCATCCAGATCACGGAGAAAGAGATTAAACAGAACTGGCCGCAGTACTGACCCTTGAGGGACACCACTCATGACTGGCCGCCATCTGGGTTTGGCTCCATTCACTACAAGTCTTTGGACCTGGGCGTCCAGTCAATTCTTTATCAATTGCAGAGTACACCCATTCAGGCCATGAGCTGCCAGCTTCTCCAGGGGAATGCTGTGGGCTACATTGTCAAAGGTCTTACTGAAGTCTAAGTACACAACATCCACAGCTTTTCCCTCATCTACTAGGTGGATCACCTTGTCATAGAAGAAGACCAGGTTGGTCAAACAGGACCTGTCTTTCATAAACCCATGTTGACTGGGCCTGATCATATGGTTCTCTTGTATGCACTGTGTGATGTAGGTGTCCAAGTGGTGTAGCAGGTTGCTAACCATTTCCCCCTGGATTATTGGGGCTTCATTCTGCTCCTCATCCCTGTCTTCTGGCTCAGGGGGCTGGGAACCTGGAGCACAACTGTTCCGATTATTAAAGACTGAAGCACAGAAGGAATTTAGTACCTCAGCCTTTACCTCATCTTTTGTCACTATGTTTCTCCCCACATCCATCAGAGGATGGAGATTCTCCTTAACCCTCCTTTATAAAGCAGTTTCAAATGACAGTTCATAGGTAGTTTAGATACTACATTTCACTGAAAGTTTAAGCTTTTGCGATCACAAGGTCTTACAACATTTTCAGTAAAGGGAAGACTATTTTATTGCTGTTACAATTACAGAAGCTATTACACTAGGCCTGAGCCTATTCTCATTGCTTAGTCAAATTCTGAAGATCTCAAAAAGGATATAAGGAAATTTACTTTGTTATGTAGCTGAGTTAGAACCTTAAATGTTAGTATTTATAAGCTATTACAGGAAAAAAATAAGAAAAAATGTTTATGTCAGTGTTTTCAATTATGTGCATAATTATTTCCATTTTGACTTAAAATAAAACATGAAGTTTCATATAAAATAAAAATTTCAGGGGAAAAAATTGCTTAGCACAAATAAAAATATGGTCAATTTAAAATGATTTATTGTATTTAATTTGATATCCCTTCGTACATAATACATACCTATGTACAACTTGTAAAGTTTTTTTTATATATGCGTATATGTAATTTCATACATATATATTTAAGTATCTTATACGTAGTTGTATATGTACGTATCAGGGGTCTTTGTTTAATTATAAGAGGTTTTAACATAAAACTTGGTATTTTCTCGTGCAATTTTTATACTGGACCATAATAAAAAAAAAAAAAAAAAATTGTAAAGTTTTCATTTATCTGTCTTTTTTCATGTTAAATTTGTCCAGCAACGTTAGTTGTTTCTTAAAGTTATATGACACAGATACAGTCAATATCACAGACGGTCATATGATACAGATTGATTAAAATGTTTTACACATACAGCTACAGCTATATGAAGGTACTCTGGTTTTGCATCTCTGGGTATTATCTATATTTAGCAGTAAGACATCACACTGCCCTGTTATGTTTGAAGCTAAACTAAGAATGAACTCTAGACGTGAACACTTTCGCCACTAGAGAACATCAGGGCAATAATATCATAATGTAAATAAAGCCATTGATAGATACAAATATTCACAATGGCACATAATTAACAAGGGTCATAGAATCAATATATTCACATCTTACTTAATTTAGGTCACTAAAGATCTGAAGTGCAAAACTTTGTGAGAGAGATCTCCTTTCATACAGATAAGCATATATAATATATTGCTTATTTGCCAGAAATGTTCAGACTGAGAGGAAAATATTTTTATTATTTCTGCCCCCTCATTCCCTTACTCATTCCCTTACTGATTTCTCTTGATGCCACATCTATTTTAGAAGAATAACACCAGGAGACTACAGCTTCGCCCTAATCAATGAAAACAGATAATTCAAAAATGGTCCCTGGTGGCATGTTGGTTCTCACCATGAGTACAACTCAGCCACTGTATATTTCAGCAGATGGTTTTGTCAGTGTGTAATGAATAATGAAATTTCCACTGTGGGTTTTTTTGCTCATCTCTCTCCAGAAACAGGTCAAACTGTTTAAGATACAGCAGTCAACCATTCTAGTTACAATAAGAAGGAGAACGGTTATGATTGCATGAAATAAATTCCTTTCATTCAAAGCAGTTATTGTTTGATCTTGTCCTTCAGGTCTTCTGTCTATTGGCATAACTGTTAATATTTGCAGGTGTTTAAATGTAAATGTGTAACATAGAACATCTTCAAAGTTGTTATAAAGTAACATAAATTTACTTAAGTCTATTCTGAATTTTAGCCAGCTGTAATTGCCATCAGATGCATCATTTTTCATTATGGAAGAACCTATGCAAATTACATACGGAATAGTCGTAAAGATAATAGGAATATTAGATAAACATTGCTTGCTTTGCACTAACAATAAAAAATGATGGTGTGGTTTGAGGTTTTTCAATTAACCAAGCTGTGGCTAGAAGCACTGGATTTTTGCTGTGAGAAAATGAGTCTGTGTACTCATCCTTCCTTTTATTGTTTAACTCAAAGATAATTGAGATTCTTACTCATTTTACTTTCTCCAGTTTTATTAATGCCATTGTTTGAAATTATGGTACAAATTTAAGCATAAGTAAAAGCTTCTGCCGCCTTGATACTGGAAAAATGAAACTAAAAGCTCCACACCATCAGCTGGACACTGTATATAGCAAGCCCTGAAAGACTAAAATATGCAAAAGGCATTTCTCAGACCGGTAGATGCAATTTAAACTGAACATAAATTCACTGCTGTTCTTGAGGTATGATACTGAATTTGCGTATTTCCTATAATCACTAATTCATAATGCACTGGCACAAAGAAAAAATACATCAGTTGATGAAAAACACAACAAATGGAGAAAAGTAGGAAACAGTATTGAGATTGCATTAATTAATTCATAGTCAATGTTATGCATTGGATAACTCTGGTAGGATCCAATGTCTTGTTAAGGGAAAACTTTGTTTTCTTCTTTATAGAAGTAGTAGAACTTTTTTATACATATGTCAAGGTTTAAGGCAAGGCAGCTACAAACCCTGGCAGATGCTCCCTGTTACCCCCTCACTTCCTGCCACCCCTTTCCTTTAGATCGGAGAGATGATAGGAAAGATAAGGAGGAAAGGAGACTTAGACTTCAAGTTGAAGAGTTTTCAAGGGTTTTACTAATGCTACTAATAAATAGAGAATATATACAAAACATACAAAACCAATCTTGAGTGCTCGATGTGGAGTTGGAGTCATTCCAGCAGCGGCGGAGCTGGGTGTGTGGAGCTGGTGGCTCCAGCAGGTGCAGGCCAGGCTCCCAGAAGTCATGGGCGGGACTTCACAGCAAACCAGAACGTGGTTGCAGGGATGCAGGGCCTGAGGCCTGTAGAACACAGGCAGACAGGCAGGGTCCTCTCCAGATTCCGACCATGGTCGAAGAGAGAGTGACCCTTATGATCACCCTCTTAGATAGGGGGTATGACGATTATGGGATGGAATACTCAGTTGATCCTCAGTTGATCAGTTCTAGTCACCTGTTCCATCCACCCCTCCTCAAACACATCCCTCTCACGACGGAATGTGAGAAAATTTATTAGTCTTTCTTGGCTACCATAGTAATAAATCTAAACATGAGATTCTTCAGCATTCCATTGGTCTCTTATCAGTACCGAGTACAGCATCCTAGGAAAAATATGCATGCTAAAACTCAGAAAAGTACAACCACCTAGAAGAGCTTAGCTGAAAGAAAAATCACTAAAAAAGAACTGGTCTTGTTTTTAACAAAACCAGGACAACATATGACAGGAATTCTTGTCACCATTATGAGCCCCTCATGACAGGAGAGGATTGTGCCATAATGACACTGAGTGATGAGGCAAAGCAAGCGTGAAAAAGACTGTAAAGGTATGAGTGCATTCAGCAATATGTAATCCTACACAGGAAATAACCTGATCAGGTCATGTCATTGGTGGTGTGTTATCTAGTATATTTTTCAATGGAAGCATTCTATTTCTGCTTGAAGGGTTCTAGGACTTTTTTATCACATTGGCATTTCTTTGCTGTCTGTTTGCAGCTAAGAGCTCAAAAGAGTTGGTTGGTAAATTATACTCAATCATGCATGTCCTTAGGGTGTCCTTGAAGCACTTTCTCCAGTCATCATGGCTCTTTATATACTCCAGTGAAAAAGTACAGGACTTTTTTTTAAAATAATCTGTTTTTCATCCATCCAAACCATTATTTCTATTAGTCACAATGATAGAGAATCTTGAGGGATGATGGATATAAAAAAGGCTTGCACTATGCCCTGAAATATAACAATCCAGCTATTTTATATCAGTAGCAGATTCATGATCCCCAGGCTAGAGATTTGACTGTGAGAACAATAAACTCCCAATCAACCCAGAACTTGTACGCGATTTTCTACTCCAGCTACATCCTTACAAGTTAATGGGGCCTGATGGTATTCATCCAAGGGTGCTTAAAGAACTGGCTGACATAACAGGATTTTTCATGATCTTTCAATGCTCTTGGGAATCTGGATAGGTCCTGGATGACCAGAAGCTGGTGAACATTGTCCCAGTCTACAAGAAGAGGAACAAGGATGACCCTGGCAACTACAGGCCTGTCAGCCTCACTTCTTCTCCTAGCAAAATCATGGAGAAGATTTTTCTGGGAGTTATTGAAAAACATCTGAATGACAACAGAGTCATTGGTCCCAGCCAGCATGGGTTCATGAGGGGAAAGTCTTGCTTGATTAACTTAATTTCATTCTACGACAGGGTTAGACACCTGATTTACCAAGGGATGTGAGGTCAATGTGATCTTTTTGGATTTCAGCAGAACCTTTGATACTGTCCCTCATAGTATCCTCCTGCATAAAATGGCCAGCATACAACTGGGTAAACAGACAGTGCAGTGGGTGAGCAATCGACTGAAAGGTCAGGTTCAAAGTATTCTAGTAAATGGGGCTATGTCAGACTGACGACCACTCACTAGTGGGGTTCTGCAGGGATCCATCTCAGGGCCAGCACTCTTCAATGTCTTTATAAATGACAGCCTCAGCACTTCAGGGATTTCTTAGTAAGTTTGCTGATGACACAAAATTGAGAGGAGCCGTTGACACTATCAAGAGAAAAGAGGCCCTGCAGAGGGATCTGGACAAATTGGAGAACTGGGTAAACACCAAACTGCATGAAGTTCAACAATAGCAAGTGCCAGACACAGTGCACCTAGGCCACAACAACCCTGGCTCTGCCTACACACTGGGGGATGAGAAGCTGGGAAGCAGCTCTACAGAGAAGGATCTGGGGGTTCTGGTCAACGGCAAGTTGAACATGAGTCAACAGTGTGCTCTGGCAGCCAAGAGGTCCAACCGTGTCTGGGGCTGCATCTAGCACAGCACTGCCATCTGCTCAAGGGAGGTGATTGTCCCACTCTACTCTGCATTGGTGCAGCCTCACCTGGAGCACTGTGTGCAGTTCTGGGCAACACAGTATAAAAAAGATGTAAAGCTACTGGAGGGTGTCCAAGAGAGGGCTATGACACTGGTGAAGGGTTTGGAAAGGAAGGTGTGTGAGGAGTGACTAAAGTCATTTGTTTTGTTCAGCCTGGAGAAGAGGAGGCTAAGGGAGACTCATCACAGTCTACAGCTTCCTTACAAGGGGAGAAGGAAGCATAGGCACCGAACTCTATTCTTTAGCAACCAATGACAGAACCTGAGGGAATGGCAGGAAGATGTGTCAGAGGAGGTTTAGGTTGGACATTATGAAAAGGTTCTTCACCCAGAGGGTAGTGGAGCACCAGAACAACCTCCCCAGGGCGGTGATCATGGCCCCAAACCTGACAGTGTTCAAGAAGAGACTGGACAATGCCCTCAGACACATAGTGTGAACTGTGGGGTTGTCATATCAGGGACAGGAGTTGGACTCGATGATCCTTGTAGGTCCCTTCCAACTCAGGACATTCTATGACCTCATGATTCTGTGATTTTAGAATTCTGTGTGGGATTCCATGGGCTACTGATAGCCGGCTGGTACAGATAGCTGTACAGATAGATGTACAGGTTGTGATAGTGCTAAAAAGGAACTAAAAAGCAGAGTGTAGATGCAGGAAATTTCTGAGTCTTCAGCCTGTAAAACAGAAGACTCTTGGTGAAAATAGGCTGTAAAGCAGTAAAAGTGAGATCATAATGACTACAGAACATTTTTTCAGAATTTGTTTATCTTAATAAATTTATTCTGACTTAGTGACTCATTCAACTCAGTACATCTTACCTATGTTGATTATTTCAACTTTTTGCCAAGTTACATTACAGTACTTTTTAAATACATATCATCTTTGTAGGTTTGTTACAAACTTATTGTACCTGAGTCAAATTACTATAATTAGAATCAACAATGTTGAAGGTCTGTGTCGAGGGTTAAGATTGCGGGGTGACAATCAAACCCTGGTAGATGTATTGTTAACCTCCTCTCCCCCCACTTCCCCCTCTTTCCCCTCCCTCTCTCCCCTTCCCACTCAGGACAGGCGATCGGGAGGGAAAGAAGGACAGAGAGAAGAGAGTTGGAAAAGTTAAAGATGTTTTACTAATGCTACTAATAAGAATAGAGAAAATAATACAAAATATACAAAACCAATCTTGAAAGTCTCAGCAACTGCAGAGCCAGCACCCAAAGTCCTGGATTAGACTCTGTAGCCAACTGAAGCTGGATTCAGTCTGTCACTAGGCCTCAGTTCGCAGGGACGACCAGCAAGGTCCTCTCCTAATGTTGGCCATAAGCAGAAGGGAAGGAAAAAGGGAAGGAAAAGGGACGAGATCCTCGTGATCTCCCGCTTTTATATGAAGTATTCACATGAATGGAATGTTATACACCATTGGTCAGTCTCTCGGTCACCAGTTTCTCGTTTCCCCTCTCGCGAGATGTCCATCCGTGCTTATCAATAAGTTTGCATTCCATTGCTAGGTTTAACCAAAACATGTGTTGGGTTCTCCAGGAAAATGCAGCTAACATGAAGGCTTTAGCTGACAGGCAAATTCACTAAAAGAGAAACTTGTTTTTTAACAAAACCAGGACAGTCTGTAAACCTTATTAACATTGTGCAGCAATGACTGTTTAGTTAGCAGCTCACTTATTGTTATGAAAGAACACATGGATGAGTTATGTTCTGGCTTGTGGTACAATTAGTTTTGATTGTGCCCAAAGAAAACCAGCCTACTTATGATATTAAGCACTATGAAATACCTATTTCTCTGTATATTGTACATAATTTTAAAAAGTAGATATAAACTATTGTAAGTAAAGGGAGAGACAGGTTAATTAATATTGTATGAATAAATCTAGCACGGATATTGTTTCTTGTAGTATCTCTTGCAGAAGGACAGTTTCTGAGATTTGAAAGATTCCCTAGCAAATTAATCTTTCAAATTTGATTATCTCAGAGCCACTACTTGGAAATTATCAGACTGCAAATTCTTATGCTTTGAAAGTGATCCAAATATAATTGTTGTCCTTGAGATCTTTTTCATGTTTGATGACTAAATAAGAGTAATTTCATTGTATAACATCTAGTAACGGTGCCATTCTGATATTCTGAGCAGAACTCTGAATTAAACTGCAGTGAAAACCTTGTGTTAAGAACTTTGGAGACATTCCTCCCTTAATATATATGTCTCATAGTTATGACATCAGTTAACTTCTAATAAACTTTAAAGTTATCTGGTTAGTATTCAGAAGGAGTTGAATATCCCCAGCGCAGGTAAGATTGGACACACAGACCAACAGATTCGTCTTTTTTCTTTTTGCTATATGTGCCTGCTTGCTTGGTTTCTGTGGGTCATGAAAGAAGCTCAAGCATTGTGATGCTGATGATCAGTACACCTTAAATGATAGCTTACTTACCTGGTTCTGTTTTAGACCACTTCAAATTGCTGTCTTGAAGAGAAATGCATTCTGAAAAGTCTTAAGATAATCAATGTGAATGCAAGCCAGCAGGTATAAAGTGATCTCAAGGCCAAGGTTTGGTCCAAGGTAATACTTTATTTAAAAGTATAGAAGTAGCCTATATATTCCAGTGAAGAATATTTATGCAGGAAGACTGTTACCACCAGGGTTGCCTGGCCTGTGGGTATATATAGATTGCAACTGTGGGCTCTAACAATTCTGTAATACAAAAGGATGTGGATGCTTTGTCCTCTAAGATTCTCTATTTTATTACAGATTACCACAAACAGAAAACAAATAA
Organism: Patagioenas fasciata; assembly: GCF_037038585.1. Lineage (NCBI taxonomy): Eukaryota > Metazoa > Chordata > Aves > Columbiformes > Columbidae > Patagioenas > Patagioenas fasciata. The sequence goes on along the minus strand of NC_092520.1, from coordinate 42,139,273 downwards.
TGTCTGGCAAACATACCACAAAAAGAGAGGGTTTCATTCCTTTAAAAAGTTGAAATATTTTGTAGTTAAAGTTAATGCTATTTATATTGAAAAATTATTTCAATTTTCACCAAAATATACATAAAATGTAGCTCTAGTATGTTGAATGAAGAAATTCTCTCTGTTAAGTAAATTTATATTCTTTTGTAAAAAGTAATGAGACCTCAGAACATTGTTCAAATAATCATCAGCTTCTATTAAAGTAAAAGAAAAGTAATATTTGCTCTGTGGTTTGCTTAATATATGCAATATTCACACTGTTTATTGTATTTTTTTCAAATAAGAGACCTATGACCAGCAGGACAAATATTCTGAGTAGTTCGCATACGCACTGTTCTGTGATTTCACCTTCTAAAGCAGACTAACTACATTTTCTCCCCACTTAACCTAGCCCTGGATCTCTTCTTGAGTCAAAAATATTATTAGTTTTCTGTATTTTTTGTGTGTTTCCTTCAATGTGAAGGATCTAATATGATGTGAAGGCTTTGTTACAAGTTTTAAGAAGTATGTTTTAACACATGGAAATGACATTGGGGATTGCAAAGTAAAAGTGTGCAAAAGCTTCTGAAACAGTGTTGAAGAACTGAACAGACCAAAATGAGCTGAAGTGGTTGCAGTCTCATCTATACTAATTAGTGTCAATGGTACCGGAAAACTATGCTTTCCAGGAAGCGTACCAGATACCAAAAAGTATTGGTTTCTATCAACGTGGTTTTCTATCAGTCTGGGAATATGAATTTTGTAGAAATGACATCATAAGATTGGGAAAAAATGAATGGGTGACAATTCTTCAGCGACCTAACAGAAAAACAGAAAATGAATAAACCTTAAACCACCATCTCATTAGAGTTTTCATAAGCCTTAGAAAACATAATACAGCAATACCCAAAAAAAACACAGAAACATCAAAGAAAAACATGTAAATTTCAAACCGTTAGAGTGCATTTTTATATGGAAGTGATATTATCCTGTATTAATTGTTCTACAGAGACATGTCAATGAAAGTAGAGCTTTGTCTTAAAGCTAAGTCAAGTTCTTTTAAAAGTATACCAACCAACGGTTATTTTAAGATCAAAAAATCCCATTTATAGTTTTACATCTATTCAGAGCATATGAAATACAATTGGAATTTTAAGTATTTGTAATACTTTAGAAAGAAACAAAGTTGCTACACACATAAAGCTTTACTAGCAATCATTTATATTTTACCTAAAGCTCTCTATTTTGGCGTTGATTGAATACTTCTAATTTGCTATGAGATTACTTTAATAGATAAAATGACCGAAAAAAATATACTGTGATTAATATGACACCATTATCTATAGGTGAGCATCTAGAAGTCTTGAGCAAAATAAAAAGAAGACTTTATGATTTCCTTAATATGCATTTTTTGTTTTCTTTTTGATATTTAATGCAAGTCATCAAGGATTGAAAGTCATATAATAGATGGCCAGCAAACATGCTCATAAAAGTAATGAGGTTTTTAGGTGTCAGAGAACCAAATTTTCTGTTTCTCTGTAGTGTTCACTGCAATGAATTACAGTTATTTGCTATATTAAAAGTTCCATAAGATGTCCTAGGGTGAAACAGACAAGATTTTAAAATATTGCGTTCATCTACCAATTGCAGCAATACCAGGCAAATATACAAAACCAAACTATGTTTAATTTATTTACAAAACATTTGCCAAATATGCTGCAGACCTAAACCAAAACCAAAACCAAAACCAAACCAAAACAAAACTGCTGAATTGCATACAACTCTGTTTTAGTGTCTATTTGTCTGTTATGAAATTTCAGCAGAGACAGGCCAAATTAAACCATAATCACTAATACATTATGAAACAGACAGCTTTAGATCCTAATCAGAAGCTATTGCATGAATATTTCCTTGCATATAATTACATCTGTTAGCTATCCATTATTATCAGAGTAACTCTACTACAAAAAACCGTAATGATTCCCATCATGAGTTACACATTCAGCCATGTAGTTCTAGGTCTTTCTGTCCTTCAGCATTAAGCTATCAGTTATCTGCCACTGAATATTATCTATTAATATTGGATACTAAATTATTATTTAATTTCTATTAAAGGAAACATACTGGGACAAATCATTAAAAATATTTTTAACTCCTAGTACACTCTACAGACAGAGTAGACTGGAAAATACATTATTAGAAACTGACAATTTCTTATTAAGATTAAATTACAGTAAAACTGTTTGTCTCCTTTAGTCTGCCTTCTTTTCTGGTTTCATTTACAAAGTCCCAAATATTGATGAATCTGCCTGAGGAAAGGAGATTACAGTTACTATTCTTGCATCATGCAAATTAATGCACTTGAAAATCTTGATGAAATGAAGATTTAGCTACATTAATTCTATGTATGAATGATACCACTCTGATTAGGATTGTAATGAGCCTAGGCAAAGGCAGCACTACATTCCACTTGCTTTCATATTAAATGTTATTTCAATTTAAAAAAAAAATATCCATACAATTACATATAATGTACACTCAAATACATAGAAAATAAAATTAATTTTTAGATATTCTTTTCCATCAAAAAGAAGTGCAAGTATTCTGAAACTAGTCCAAATGCAGATCACTAATTCTATTAATGGAGTTTAAAAAATGCACAAGCATGAATTCCTGAAAACCTTAACAACTTCTTAAAGTATATCTGGCTCTAAATCTATTTTCCAGAGATGCACATGTACTCTTTTTTAATTATTATATTTTCATAATGCTTCTGTAAGAAAAGCAAGACATGCACTGTATATTTGCACTCTATATTTATAAAATCACTACGTACACTAGTAATGCTATTCAGATTCTACTCTTCGTGTTTCAATTTCTGTTCCAGCTGATAATGGGAAAACAAAAAAAAAACATATTTACATAGCTTACAGTCAATATGGAATATATTTTCAAGTATTTATATTATTCATCTTTATCTTCTTATAGCCACAGATAATGGACATTGCCAACAAACAGCGTAATCAACGTGAAATTTGAAGTTACTGACAGTAAAAGTAGAAAGTCTATAGCATACAAATACTAGGGGTCCTTTTGGAAAGAGAAAAAAGAAAAAGTGAAAAAAGAAAAAGGTAATAATAAAAAAAAAAAAAAAAGAAGAAGAAAGAGAACTGAAGGTATCATTCAATCAGTTTTTGCATTGGCAGTTATGCAGCATTAACCTAGATCCATTACCTTCAATTTCTACACATGCCAGCATGTACTACTCCATAACTACTGTGGATAATTTGTGTTTGTTCTTCTTCCCTTCACAGAACTTGGGCTCTGGTGACTAATTTATAAACTATGCCAGATGCAGTTTTTACAAATACAAGAATTTAACCAGGTTTTAAGTTTCTTTAAGGAAAAAAGAAGAGTTTCTATTTTTCTGAAATGAATAGATGGGATCCCAGTAAGCAGCAGAAGATTACGAAATTTAGCAGAAATCACTCCCTCTCAAAAACAAACAAACAAACAAAAACACACAAAAAAACCACACAAAACCAAACAAAACCAAACAAACCCAAAAACCACACAAACAAAAAACAACAAAAAACACTCCATGAGCCCAACAAAAACAGAACAAGAAACTTGTAAGTAGTAAAAATTTCAAGAGTTATAGTCGTTTGTCAACTTTTTTCAGTGCATCAGTGAATTATAAGTACCATTCACCATTTAATGATTTGTATTACTATCTCGGACTGTGATGCAAACTTGTCTGCAGAATTTCTTTGATCCCAGACTTTTTTATAATCATCCCTAATTGTGTTCTGATATTCCTAAGAAGTTTTCTTCACTCAACCTTTTTCTTCTTTCTGATTTTATTTCTGTTGACATTGCACTACTGAGCCTGGGAGCCTTTTCTGGGTTAATTGGTCCAGGTGGATTAATCTGGCGTCTAATTACACAACTGTTTTTTGATAATGCTGTGAATTTTTCAGGGTCACACTAAGTGAACTCTGTTTGGATACTTAAAAAAAATTAGGAATACTTTTTTTGTTCTTTTCTTAATCTGATGCTGAGTGCAGTCCAAAACTCTTTGAAATCAGTGGCTGAATTATTGACTTGATTGAGCACAGAATCAGGCCTGAATCATGTATATAATAGATTTATGTTAACTGGCATATTTTAGACAGTGCATTAAAAAGTATATGCTGCATTTGGATTGTTTGAAATACCTGCAGAGCAGTCACACTGCTTAGTCTCCCTCTTTTTTAAAGCATACATAGGCAGATAACAACACATATGTAATACACACATAATATATACACATGTAGTTGCTACAGTTTCAGTGGGGCACTATTCTTCAAACACATATAAAGTTAATTTTTCTAACTATTATGATCAATATGTATGGTTCTACACGTGATATTCCCAGATTTTGTGAACTGATGAAGGACAGTTTTTGTCCTTAATCTCTATGCTTAAAGGTTAAGTATATACATTGGTTGAAAGAGTTTCATCAATGATGGATCTCAAATGTTTTATGTGCTAATCTGTCAGCCCTTACATTATGGCATCATTACACACGAAGTCACACTTAGAAGGGTAGGAATGAAATGCACAATTCATTCTTAAATCTGCATATATGCTACAAAACATATTTAAAAAAATCTAAAAACATCGCCACAAGAAATCAAGTCAGGATAAGAGACAATCACAGTTTATTATTATCCTTACAATTTTTCTCTCATGCTCACATTATTTTGCACATACTTTTGACAGCTAGAAATTATAGGAGCAAGCTATGTACTGTGATATTGCTATTACAATATTGCTAATGTAACATACTAATTCTCTAATTAGAGAGGTAATACATATCCTAAATAGAGCCAAACAAGTCAAAGCAGGATGAAAAATTATTATGACAGGGAATGACAAAAAAATAGGAAAATAAATTATACTAGTGCTAGAGGAAGAGGAAAGAGAAAGAAATGGTCATGCAGCAAAGAACTAAAGGAAAAACAAAGACTACTGAGATATGCTTCTGGGCTAGCATTGGACCAAATGAACATTTTATCTGCAGCCATTCTAAAATGAAAAATAAAATCAAGGCACTACTGATATAGATTGATTTATACAAGACTTAGAGGAGATTTAGATCTTCTAAAGAAGGGGTTTGCTTCAAACAAATTAAAAATAACCAACAACAACAAAAAAGCAAGCAAACAAACAAATGAAACCACCACGAACTGGTAGATTTGCCAGAATTCTTGGCCCTGAAAATTTTGTGAATGTCTGCAAAAACACCCAATATTTCTACAAAATGTATCACAAACTGTATGGTTCATGTGATACATTGACTGTTTTTAGAGAAGTCTTATTCTTGGGCATCAAAATTGGTGTTTCGTATATTATGTAACCAGCAGAGTTCAAATACAGTTTTATGCTTCTACTCACTGGCTTGACCATGCTTAACACATACTGTCTTCTATGTAGCTGAACAGGGAAATTAGAAACTTTTTTGTTCGCAACTGCCCTTGAGCAACACAGTCTATCAAGAAAACATGCTCATCACAGCATGAGAGTCCATTTCCCTGTCTAGAATGTCCTGACTATAGTCTGCATGTAGACAGCTTTGGTTAATACACTTAATGTATCTATAGATTTAAAAGCATTTGTGAAGCTCTTAATATTATGCTGTAGTAATGATTTAATGTAGGATCCCTGTCAAGTGTCACGGCTTTTAAGGTGAAAAACTCTGTCTCCAAATGTAGAAGCACTCTTCTTTGTTTTTATTGCCTGTGTGGTGAAATTAGATTTTTATTTTAAGAGGACTGGCTCACTAGACATCTTTAGAATAAGATATGGATTAGGCAATTATATTAAGATGGGCAGGAGTCATCCTTAATAAAAAATGTGCAAAATGGCACTAAATAAAATTTGATATATATTACAGAATATGCTTTCTAGAATAATTATGTAACTATGTAAATATAGCTGTACATATAATTATGTGTAAATACAGATATATGTATGTGTACATACATATGTGTGTATATCTATAAACACCTATTTTGCTTTACCTATGTAACTGCTATAACCATCTAGAAAGCAGCTTTGCAGTAAAGGAGCTGGGGTCCTGGTGGACAACAAGTTGAACAGGAGTCAGGAATGGGCCCTTACCTCAAAGAAGTATAATGATATCCAGGGCTGCACTAGGAGTGTTGCCAGCAGGTCAAGGGAGGTGATCCTTCTTCTCTTCTCAGTACCCATAAGGCCACATCTAAACTACTTTGTCCAGCTTTGGAGTCCCCAGCACAAAAATGTTATAAACTTACTGTAGCTAGTCCAGCACAAGGACAGTAAGATGTCTCTCAGTCTCTTCTTGAACATCAGAGAGCTGGGACTGTTCAGCCTGGAGAAGAGAAGTCTCAGGGGGATCTCATCAATGTCTCTAAATAACTGATGGGAGGGAATGAAGAAGTGACAGCTGGACTCATCTCAGTAGTACCCACTGACAGGACAAGAGACACAAATTACAAAGTATGAAATTCCATCTGAACACAGAAAAATCCTGTTCTACTGTGAAGGTTGTCAACTGTAATAGGTTGCCCAGAGATGGTGTGGAGTCTCTGTCTGTAAAGATACTCAAAATGTAACAGGACAAAATCCTGAGCAACCTGGTCCAGTTAAATTACCAAGGTAAAGCATTCTGTAATTATATGATTTTCTGAATTTATGTTTCTCTGACTGTGGCTATAACTACATAACAATAAAAGCCCTACCTCTACTATCATATACTTTTCAGAAGATTTAGCAGTAATTCCGAAATATCTGACTATTGGACATTGGCTGGGTGACTGTGAGATAAACTCCAACTGTCTCAGCAGAATTAAAATTCATATATATTGGGCCACAAATTTCAGGTGTCAGGGTAACTGAAAATATTAAATTGGTGTACCATCATAGTTGGTATACCAAAATAACCTTTAAGTAAAGTATAAACTGTGTAAGACTTTTCAGAACATTAGTTTTGACCAGATTCCCAAATTTCACTTGTGAACTTTGTGGGATCACATTTAATACAGTATATTTTTTTCATTTTATGTGCCAAATTTTGCATATTACAAAGAATTGCAGTCCATGTCTTCTAAGTATTTGAGCTATATGAGTCTCGTGCAATATGTCTGAGTATGAAAATTAATATGAGCATCTGACCCAATTCTAGAGGCACTGGAAAACACTCTATTTGTCACATTTCATTCTTGATGCCTTGAAAGGTTTTTCCCTGGTTAGTAATTAATTTATTTTATTTTTGGGGTATAACAGTTCTTACAGAAAAAAACACAGAAGTTACTTATACTGAAATTCTTGTAATTTTTAATATATTTTTAATCAAAAAGTTGGAATAATGAAACTGGAAAGTGATGTGGCATCCAGATATAATTCACTCCATTGCCCCAGGATGGAACATTCATGTATAACCTTTCCTAGCAAATGACTGTTTAACCTTTTCTTAAAGATTTAATGCACTACCTTGGCAAATTAAATTAATTTGAAAGTTTTCTGATGGTTAATCTATATCTTTCCTGCCATAATATTGGACATGGACAACATACTGTCTTCCTGTCTGGTGTTGTATTTTATGTGTTAAAATCTGTAGTCTTCTGGTCTTTCAACAGTACAATTTCACTTCTTTTCACCTTGCCTTGGAAGTCATATTTTCTGATTTTTTTTAATACTTCCTCTGTATTTCACCCAATTAATCCACTTTTTTTTTTTTTTTCTTTTTTTTTCTCCTGAAATATGGTAACAATCTTGACAGTTTCCCAGGTAAGGTCTTATTGAGGCTATACAAAACATAAAAATTACTCACTGTTTCAGAGACAATGGTCCCCTATTTTTTGTATTTTTAATATAAATTTATGTCAATTATATTTGTAAATGTACCTACACACATATTTTTGTTCTAGATACTCTTTAATAACACATTTTCCTGGACAGGCAAGTACATAATTTTAGTGCTACACTGAAGACTGATATTCACTGTAAATTTAAATCACTCTTAAAATAAAAAATTATAAGAAAAGACTGAGGCAGAGTGGGTTAAGATCCCATTTTCATGACTGTCTCAACTTTTTTCTCAGTACTATTCTCCTTGAACATATGATACATAACAAAACATTTTCTACTTCCTTTTTTTTTAAAAAAAAATTGAAGTACATTACCCTAATACATCACAAATACAGAAATATTCTACGTCTTTCACTTTCATTTAAATGTGTGGAGGCAACAGTGTGTGATCTATATCAGTCAAGAAATGAAGTGCAGACAAGATTCAAGGATAAACATGGTGTTAACATTTTATCAGGACTAAATTTTGTCCTCTATCTGACCAGGGCATATTGTAGTGAAATGGCTAGAAGGAAACATTTTTATCTTTATTACTGTTTTTATTATTATTGTTGCTGTTATTAATTTCAGTGAGAAAGAACTAGAAATACATTAAAATGCCTTGAAGCGCATATATATATATATTACGTAGACTAAAAAGCCTTCAAAATATTATAGAATTTGCAAATGTTTTCATAGGACAGAGTGTGAATACTGCTAAGTAAGAAAAAAAGTCTGATATCAATCTCTCCTTCATTGTCCTACAATTTTTTCATATCTGTTTCCTGTCAGCATTAGTGGTGTCTTGTTTTCAAACAATATCTCTTCCTGACAAGATCTAGAGATTCATAGGGAGCTTGTATCTGTGTAATTCAAATTCTGTAATGTTTAATCCATTATGCTTTGCTGTAGTTTCCCTTTGATTCAAAATTTACAGAAAACAGTGCATTTGCCTTTAGTTTAAAATGTTTAGTCATAAAATGTGGCACATTTTCCTTCTGAGTTGCATTTTATGAGTATGTGTATTAGAATTTCTTCCACATTTCTCATCATCACAAATGACAAACTTAGTATCCCTCTCAAATAGAATATATCAATGTCTCAATTGTATTACAATCTGCAATGCTTTCATAGCAAAATTTTATTACTGAAAAAATAATACAATAAGAGCTTCACATTCATGTTAGTCTTCAATAACTGAATTCCTCTTTAGTGTTGCTAGTTGTCTTAATAATATTAAAGCCCAACTGAAACTTCCTTTCATGCATTAAACCAGTAAATATTCAAATACGTCTGCTTAGAAATAATTCTAAACATTATTCACGCTTTTAACTAAGGAATGGTGACTTTTAATTTTAAATTATACCAAAATGTTAAAAGCAGCCTTCTCAAATCTTCCATAACAATATACATAGATTATAATCTTTCATCCTGCTTCAAGATTGCTGTCTCTGAATTCAAAATATAACTGACCTGTGTTGGAGAGAGGTGAACATCTCCCCTCCCATCCCCCCGACTCCAGGGTAGCTTCTCTTAAAATAGTCTTTAAATACCATTTATTTTACCAAACTTTCTATTTTTATTTTTTCTTCTTTTTGATGCTGATGGCATTTCCACATTATTACATTGTCAAACTGCAAAACCATGTTTCGGGGCTATAGGAGGTAAGTCACAAGATTTTTGAACTGTGAGCTATTTTTCTGTCTGTGTATGTGTAGTGCTGTATAAAGAAGGCATAATTACTCTTGTGAGAAAAAATATTGTTTGGGGAAGTAAGCTCATATAAGGAATACTGTCAAACAATGCCGAAGACTTAGAAGGGAAATATTCCATTAATTAGCCAGGATACTGTAAGGATTGAAGGCAGTTCCTAATCCATCTTCATCTGAATTACAAATTACTTAAAACTGCTTTAGTTCTTCATGGTTGGGGTTACATATTTGTAAAAGCTTAACTTGCATAAAAAAGCAAATTCAATGAAAAACATTTTTTATCAATCTTTTAGCTGGTTTTGATTTTGCATAAAACATGCAAGGAGTTCAGCCCCTTTGAGATCCAACGTTTTTAACTCTGGAATCAAGCTAAAGTTGACATCAGTTTACTTCAGAGTCTTCTAGAATTCTCAGAACTACTGATAGTGAAGTGCATTTTCAGTTTCTGACTTCAAACTCTTGAGCCTTATTAACTTTTCCTAGCATTTCTAACAATATGTCCTCCATTTCTATGTCTTGGGCTATTCTGAGGTATGTACATGTGGGCATTGGTTTGAAACAGGGCCTAAACATGAATTAACCATGTTTAAAATGTTTGTACTAATTCAAATGCATACAACTTGCATGGCTGATCTGCATGTGTGGGAGAAAATCTGGTGTGTTGGAATTACTACACATATGAAGGACTCTGCATTGCATCTAGTATAAAGTGCACAATCTATGAGCCCATGAAGCTTCCAATGCTTTCTTGGATCATATCGTAAAATCATTTTGTCCTATTTTTTTCTCACAAGCTGTTGTTTCTCAAGGTTGATAAACTGACTTAATAAGATTGGTTGTCCAAAATTATCTCCTGTTATCAGCCCATGGGACTAAATGTTAGGCATGAACAATTCTGACCTTTTCCAACAAAAAGGTTAATTTATTGTTCATAATTAAATGGACCATTCATAGTAATATTTTTTAGGAGTTAGTCTTTCACCTTTTGATTTTCTCCTTTTAAAGGCAAGGGCATCATGGTGTTTTCCTTCAATTTCATTTGCCTAAAATTACTCTAAAATATTCATTGCTTCATGCACCTCCAACCATCACTTGTAATGTACATTGTATACTTGTTTTTCTAGCGATGTTTTTTTTAGATCTGATTGTTCAAATAAATTGTACACTATAGTTTGTGTTCTTTGACTGAACAAAAGCACAAGTATTTCCATCAATATTACTTGCACATGGGGCTGAATTGAGTTTCTTTGATAATTTTTATATGTAAACCCCAATTGCTATGAACATCTATAGAAAATACAGGAGAAGGCACGAAGGTAGCCCAGGCAAATGCATTTTTAAAAGTTTAGAAGTATTACATTAATATTTTTTAGTATTATTCTCTCAGTGTAGCTTTTCAAGAATCTGATATCCTATTAATCCCTCCACTCATTCCAAATAACATTGTTTGAAGTCATTTCTAACTTTGACATCCAACCCAGTTCAGCTTATTGAGCCAATAAAAATAATGTGTTAGTATGAATAAGAATAAAGCCATTTTCTTATTTAGCGATCATGACTAAAAATTCAGCAAAAAGACACAGAAAGGTAGTAACTCACATCTGTCAGCAAATCCTTTGTTATTTATTTTTGGAACTATCATTCTTTTGAATATTTATTTTGAAACTACCAATTTGAAAAAGAAACAGTAGGTTCTGTCATTTAAATTTTATGATTCTTTAGAAGTCTATGGATTTGAGATAATTGTTTTGTTATTTTTGTTGTCTTGTTTTCTAGGTGTGAATTAAGCAGGTGGGTGGCATTGATTTCTTTTGTTTTTTTTTCTAACACAGACATGATTCAATTCAGTTTGAAATAATGATGCTAGGTATTACAATAATCTCATTTAATCAGTGTGTAGGAAAAGCTGATTATAACATATGTTTTAGCATTTGTCACTTTTTGTGAATATTTATGCTAACAGAAACAGCTAACTTCATTGGAGATTTCCACAATGCAGAGTCTAGAGAAGATGACTGTAACAAAAAATGTGTTTATTAAAAGATGAATGCTGTATGTTGGGGGAAATAAGTCCGGTGAGAAAGAATCTACTAAATCTCTGATAAGATTTACTGTCTGAAGATTTATTTTTTATCTATTAACAGTGAAGTTACAAGCATAGATAATTAGTTGATGTCTAACTTTTAATATGTTACTTAGGCTAAGTGAATGACATCCTTGCTTCTGCCCAGTTCTTTTTCAGCTGAATCTGCAAGAGTGCGGAGTTACGGAAACACAATAAATTAACCTTAAAATGGATAGGTTGGATATCAGCAGCTTTCAAGCAGTGACTTCTTAGAAAGGACTTCAAAATCAGACCAGGAAACAAAGTTCATTTGGCATTGTTAAGCTAAGAGGTGTTTTGTCACCCACTGTTTTTGTCCAAAAAGCTATATTAAAGGTAGGCAAGTTCAGTCTGTACTCTTGTAAGCACAGTGTAGAAATCTTTGTAGACTGTGATATTCTGAAAACCAAACAACACGACAACAAAATGCTATCATTTTCTACAGACAGTAATATTTCTGTGATATTTCCCCAGTATTATCATAAGTTCCCAATATCTTTAGGTTGTTGGCCATATCACATCACTTTGCTCATCTTTATTACTACATTGGATCACTGAATTGGGTGAGCATTATCTATGGCTAGAGAACATTCTAAATGTTACATTATTTCATAATGTCAGATTATTTCATGTGAAGCATGCTGAAACTGCTGTCAAACTGGCTTTATCTTCTAGAAAATTAAGCTGCATTATCTCACACAATGCAGACTTCTTATAAAAGCAACAAGGTAAATCTAGTGGGTAGTTGTCAGGAAATAATCACCTCCCTTGGGAATTATAGATACTCTGCTAAATCTCATATCTTTTACAGCTTTAGGGATAAGATTATATTATGACAAAAATGTCCCTGTTGCATCACTTACATTTTTCAGTCAAGGACTACCTGCATTCATCTAGCTGAAATACCTCAGGAAAGCATTTCTTTATGCTATTAATTCTTAAGTTTTAAATAACCACATGAGAGAATATCCACCATTCAACTACAGAATTCTAAAAGTTTGTTAAATTTTGTTAAAGTATCAAAGTGATAGGTTGCTCTGAGAGTATTTAGTATACGTTAATGTCCTACAAAGAAATTAAATAAGATTTATGCATGGCAATGATCATAATTATAAAAACAACACAAAAAGTACTGATAGCAGCAATAACATCTAAAATAATAAATTAGAAATAGTATTTCAATCTCGAAATAACAATATTTATTTTCTGCTTTGAAAGCCCTAATCATATATAAACCAATTCCAAGATCAAGGCTAGCCTTGCCTGAGAGCTGAGTAGAACATGATGACAAGAAAACTAAATTGTGGAATTCCGGTATTTTTTTGACCGCAATTATATAAACAATATAAACAATACCCTTCATCATAGGGTGATTTTATTTAAATGTAAGTTTAAAAAATTCCCAGCTATAGATTTAACATTTGAATAATTGTGATATTCTTGGGATAGTTTAGTGATTGCTGACTTCAACAGTAGGAAAGCAGAGCACTGGTTGGGGGAAGAAAGAGACTTTTTCTCCTCTTTGTGGAAATGGTTTTTCATTTTGCTTAATTGGAGCATTATTTGAAACTTAAGTGTTTCTTTTGGGCATCTCTGAAACAACACATGAAAGAAGGTCTTCAAAATGAAAGTTGCCAGTGAAGGAATAGTCATCATCATTTATTCAACAACCTATGAAACAGAGCAGCTAGTCTTCAGGGCCTGAACCCCTATTCTCTTCTTCCAAGAGTCAGGGTTGAACCTTAAGACTACAGATTACTGGTGCCTTCTTACACAGTGGTTGTGTGCCTAACTGTAATAATTGATGAACAGTTAAAAATATCTAAACTAGCTTTTAACAAACTATCTTTTGTATCAGAAGTACAGAGTAGTGTAGTGCTACAGTCAAGGCAATTTGTCTGCTTACTGAAATCTTTGAGGTAAACTAGGAATACAGGCAGAATATTAATCCAACGATGTTAAAATAGACCTTGTTATTCCAGGTATCTCATTGTAGTATTGAATTCTGATTGTTATAGATAAGCCCTTAATAACAATAAATCTTTGCATGCATGTATATGTAGTGAAGACAGTCCAACCAAATGAAATATCTTTATCCTGTGTATTTTAGATTAGAACAGTCATGAGTTGAAAGTTTAGGTTAAATTTAGTTGACAGTAAGCTAAGCATTATAGATATTTAAAAAAATTTGTCTAAAAATAAATGCATCATCATACGAACTGGATTTCTAACATCTCATTATATTTACTAGGAAAACAGTAGAGAACTAATGCTTCATTCAACTTCCTTATGATTTACCTGAGATTTGGGAGATTATTTTTCAGAGAATGATACCAAGGAAGTCAATCCGTGTCCTCCACATCGTGGGAGAATATCTCACAAGTATCTGAAAGGGACATGAGTGTGCTAAAGGGCTTTAATGGCCTGGGGCCTTCCCCCAGCCTACCCATGGCCAAGGACCCCATTTTAGGGCCCTGGGGCTGTCATGCTCTCCCCAGAGACACTGCCGCAGGGACAGTCTCCAAGTACACACAGCCCTACCCAGCCATGTGCCTTGCCAAGCCAGGTCCACCCACATTCCTATGTTTCAGCCCAGCCTCTGCTTGTCCCCACAGACCCATGTGGCCATCTCAGGGTTGTGTCTGATCCTGCTTCCCCTCACCAGGCCTGACCCTGATTCCCATCTGTGGGCTGATGTCTTGGTCTGGCCCCATAGAAGTGCTTGATGCCCTAGGCTGGGAGACATTTAGTCCAATGCCCTAGCTCAGAACAGCATCATCTATATCAACTTGATCAGCAGTATATCCAAAAAAGTTTTTAATATCTCCAAATATGGAGACTTCATAACCGCTCCGAACAACCTATTTCAGTGTTTGACCACCCTCACAGTAAAAAAGGTTTTTTATCATTTCAGTGAAGTATATGTTTTTTCAATGTATACCAATTGTGCTTTGTCCTGCCAGTGGACACCAGTAGGAAGGGTATGGCTGGGTCGTTTTTAATCACACCTGTCAGATTTTTTCACACATTGATAAGATCACCCAGAGAATTTGTGAAGATTACAGGTTTCTGGATAGCATTCATTTTGACTGGCAAGTTTAGTTCAGCAGTAAGATCCAAAACTGCTTAAAAAACGAGAAGTCCAAACAGGGCAATATGTTTTCCCAATACATTTTCTTACAGTGTTAGAAGCAAGATCCAAACTTCTTAAAAAAACTATGAAGTGAATTGCCATTAAAGCTTGTAAATTGATCAGAATCTTGCCACTTCCATTTTTGTGCTTGCTGCCCATGTACCTGATGGAGTGCTAGATACTAGATTAGCAGTATTACCTGGTGAGAGATGAGTTTAACTCTCAATAGCAAGAGGTGGGAAGCAGGAGAATGTGGCAGCATCGGAGGAAACAATGAAAGTTTGACAGTGCAGTAATACAACTAAAAAAATAATGCGGAAAAAAAAATAAAAATCTAATAAGAACCAGAATCTGTACCAGTAACTGTAAAGTTAATCTCTTCAGAAGTTTTCTATTTGGCAAGAGATGGAATAAATACTGATGTTGTCAACACTGAGGATATTTCAGTAACGATTTTGTTAATACAGATTGGGAAAGTGAATTGAGTTCAAAATGAGAAATACCTACTTATAGTTATCTGAATGTAGCATCTAAGTGAATGCTAGCTGCCTAACAGTCAAAAGAAACCCAGTCAAAAGTCTGGAAAGCTGTTCAGCAAACCAAGTGTAGAGGTCTAATTATTTTCTTAGATTGTCTGTCTTCACCTTCTGTGGAAATATTGAACATTTAATAACTTCCTTTAAGGAACCCTAAAGCCTAAGTGATGTCAGTGAAAGATCACAGAAACAGTGGTAGAGATAAGATGTGTATGTGAACTAATGTCACATAGGCATGTAGGACATTCTACCTGAAGCTGCAAGAAAGTAATTTGGGTTTAAAATGGCAAAATTTATGAACACAAAATGTTTGACAGTACTACAAACTGTCTGTGGAAGGCAAGTGGATAAAAAACCACAACAGAACTCACATCTATTGTGGTGTGCAGGATAGTGTTTGTTTGTTTGTTTGTTTGTTTGTTTTTGTCACAGCAGGTTATATGGTGCTGTGTTTTAGATATTTACCAAAATATTACTGATAGGACATTAATATTCTAGCTTTTGCTGAACGGTGTTTGCAAAACATCAAGGCTTTCTCTGTTTCTCATTCTGCCCCCTTGGTGAATAAACTACAGCAAGCCCAATAGGTTGTGAGAAGACACAACTGGGTAGTTGGCCTGAACTAGCCAAAGAAGCATTCCGTGTGTATAATGTCATTCTTTGCAAAAAAATAGGAGTTTTAGGAGGGTTTGCATCTTTTATTTGGGAAGTAGCAGGGCACCAGTCTACCCATGGGAGGTGGTGAGTGTTTACTTTTGCATCAGTTGTTTTGTTTTGTCTTCTATCTTCTTCACAGAATCACAGAATCACAAAATCACAGAATTTTAGGGATTGGAAGGGACCTCAAAGATCATCTAGTCTAATCCCCCTGTCGGATCAGGAACACTTAGATGAGGCTACACAGGAAGGTGTTCAGGCGGGTTTTGCATGTCTCCAGGGAAGGAGACTCCACAACCTCCCTGGGCAGCCTGTTACAGTGTTATGTCACCCTCACGGAGAAGTTTCTTCTCAAGTTTAAGTGGAAACTCCTGTGTTCCAGTTTCAACCCATTACCCCTTGTCCTACCATTGGTTGTCACCGAGAAGAGCCTGGCTCCATCCTCCTGACACTCACCCTTTATATATTTGTAAACATTAATAAGGTCACCCCTCAGTCACCTCTTCTCCAAGCTAAAGAGACCCAGCTCTCTCAGTCTTTCCTCATAAGGGAGGTACTCCACTCCCTTAATCATCTTTGTTGCCCTGAGCTGGACTCTCTCCAGCAGCTCCCTGTCCTCTGGAGCTGAGGGGCCCAGAACTGGACACAATATTCCAGATGGTGTCTCACCAGGGCAGAGTAGAGGGGGAGGAGAACCTCTCTCGACCTACTAACCACTCCCCTTCTAATACACCCCAGGATGCCATTGGCCTTCTTGGTCACAAGGGCACAGTGCTGTCCACCAGGACCCCCAGGTCCCTTTCCCCTATGCTGCTCCCTAATAGGTCATTCCTCAACTTCTACTGGAACCTGGGGCTGTTCCTGCCCAGATGCAATACTCTACACTTTCCCTTGTTATATTTCATTAAATTTTTCCCTGCCCAACTCTCCAGCCTGTCCAGGTCTCACTGGATGGCAGCACAGCCTTCTGGCGTGTCAGCCACTCCTCCCAGCTTGGTGTCATCAGCAAACTTGCTGATAGTACACTCTATTCCCTCGTCCAAATCATTGATGAATATATTGAATAATACAGGTGCCAGTACTGACCCTTGAGGGACTCCACTAGACACAGGCCACCAACTAGACTCCACCCCACTGACCACGTCTCTGTCAGCCAGTTCGCAGTCCACCTCACTACATCCAGACCGCACTCCCCCAGTTTAGCTGCAAGGATGCTGTGGAAGACTGTGTCAAATGCCTTACTCAAGTCAACGTAGACCACACTCACCACCCTGCCATCATCCATCCACCTCGTTATGTCCTCCAATGAGTTTGGTCAAGCACGACTTCCCCTTGGTGAAGCCATGTTGACTGCCCCTAATGACCCTCTTATTCCTGATACGCCTTGAGATGGCACCAACGATAAGTCGTTCCGTCACTTTCCCAGGAATGGAGGTGAGGCTGACTGGTCTGTAGTTGCCTGGGTCCTCCTTCTTGCCCTTTTTGAAGACTGGAGTGACATTTGCTTTCCTCCAGTCCTCAGGCACCTCTCCCATTTCCCAAGATTTGGTGAAGATGGTGGAGAATGGTCCAGCAATGACCTCAGTCAGCTCCCTCAGCACCTGTGGGTGCATCCCATCTGGACCCATGGATTTATGGATGTCCAGTTTGCCTAATTGCTCCCTGACCGAGTCCTCATCAACCGAGGCAAACTCCTTCATTTTCCTGATTTCCTCTGGGCCCTCAGCGGTACGGGGCTCCTCAGGACAGCTTCCAGCAGAGCGGACAGAGTCAAAGAAGGTGTTCAGTAACTCTTCCTTTTCTGTATCTTCTATCACCAGGGCACCTATCCATCGGTGGGCCTACATTGCCTCTGGTGTTAGTTTTATCTGCCACATACTTGAAAAATCTCTTTCTTCCACTTATCCCTCACTTATTAAACTTTTTTTTTTTTAATAAATCTTGATCCACAAATTCAATTTTTTTAATTTTTTTTTTTAACTTTTACTCTTCCTTTCCTCTTCCCCCATCCTGGGGAGGGAAATAAGTCATGGAGGGAATGAGTGAGTAGCTGCGTGGTGCCTAGCTGCCAATTGGGATTAGCCCACAGAAGCTGCCAGCCTGGATGATACCCATCCATAGCACAAAGCCTGAGTAATTTTTTCTTTCTTGAAAACTATGGAGTGGCAAGAAATTAAACTTCATAGATTGTAATCAGGATCCTATCGTACTCTTTCTTCATGAGTGCTATTATAGTCAGTGGGGTTTCCTCCTGTTGTAAAGAACAGATCCACAGATAATAAAACCTTAAGGAGGCACTGATTATCTAACCCAACTTCAGCATAACATAGGTCATAGGAATTCTTTGAATTAATCTGAATATGAACTAGAGCAGCTTTTCTAGGAAAGACCACATTTTTAGTGATAGATTCTTCAACACAGCTTGAAAGTACAACAGATTATTAACATGACAATTAAAATTATACTACTTTTTTCTAATATAGATTAGTCTATTGTCAGATTCCAGGCACTGTACCTCATTATATCTCAGTTTGTTAGTCTAAAATTACAGGATACTTGTTACAGAATGTTTTATTCTGGAGAGTGTGGGTCCACCAGAGTTTCAGGTTTTAAAAATGTCAGTGTGATCAGTTATTATTGTAACTTCTTTAATTTACTGTTCTCTATTTCTGAATTTTAGACATATGTTAGAATTATAGAGTCATTTGGAGAGCTTTAAACTAGGCTCAAAGGGGGATGGGGTTGTAGTTGGGCTTGCCCCAGTGGGGCAGCATTCTAAAACAGATGAGGACCGGGTGGCCTCCTGTGCCCCTAGGGAGAAATTGGTGTGCTCTGCTCGCTCCCTGAAATGCCTGTACACCAATGTGCGCAGCATGGGGAATAAGCAGGAGGAGTTAGAATCCTATGTTCGGTCGGGAGATTATGATCTGGTGGCAATTACAGAAACGTGGTGGGACAGTTCACATGACTGGAATGTGGTCATGGATGGCTACGCCCTTTTCAGGAAAGACAGGCCAGCCAGGCGTGGTGGTGGAGTTGCTCTCTATGTGAGAGAGCAACTGCAATGTACTAAATTCTGCCCAGGAGCAGATGAGGAACGAGTTGAGAGTGTATGGGTCAGGATCAAGGGACAGGCTGGCAGGGGTGATACTGTTGTAGGTGTCTATTACAGGCCACCAGATCAGACTGAGGAAGTTGATGAGGCCTTCTATGCGCAGCTGAGAGTGGCCTCACAGTCACAGGCCCTGGTTGTTGTGGGTGATTTTAACTTCCCTGATGTTTGCTGGAAGGACCATTCAGCCAGCCAGCCACAGTCCAGGAGGTTCCTCCAGTGCATTGATGATAACTTCCTCATGCAGATGGTGGAGGAGCCGACTAGGAGAGGTGCACTGCTGGATCTCATCCTCACTAACAAAGAGGGTCTGGTCGAAGCAGTAAAGGTTGAGGGCTGCCTGGGTTGCAGTGACCACGAGATGGTGGAGTTCAGCATCTCGTGTGGCAGGAACAGAATAGCAAGTAGAATTGCAACCCTGGACTTTGGCAGGGCTAATTTCGGCCTTTTCAAGCAATTGCTGGGGGAAATCCCATG
This sequence comes from Patagioenas fasciata, assembly GCF_037038585.1. Lineage (NCBI taxonomy): Eukaryota > Metazoa > Chordata > Aves > Columbiformes > Columbidae > Patagioenas > Patagioenas fasciata. Next base: position 42,119,649 of record NC_092520.1, on the reverse strand, counting down.
GGAAAGACTGCTTGAAGGAAAAGGGGCCCAAGACAGCTGGATTGCATTCAGAGATTGCTTCTTCCATGCTCAGGATCAGAGCATCCCCACACGTAGGAAGTCAAGGAAGGGAGCCAGAAGGCCTGCGTGGTTGAATAGGGATCTGTTGGGTATGCTCAAGCAGAAGAGGCGAGTTTACAGGTCATGGAAGCAGGGACTGGCCACCTGGGAGGAATATAAGACTGCTGTTAGAGGATGCAGGAAGGCAGCTAGGGTAGCCAAGGCCTCCTTAGAATTACAGCTGGCGAGAGGGGTCAAGGACAGCAAGAAGAACTTTTTCAAATACATAGCAGATAAAACTAATACCAGAGGCAATGTAGGCCCACTGATGAATGAGGTGGGTGCCCTGGTGGCAGAAGACACAGAGAAGGCAGAATTGCTGAATGCCGCCTTTGTCTCTGTCTACTCCGCTGGAGGCTGTCCTGGGGAACCCTGTACCCCTGAGACCCCGGATGAAGCCAGGTTAATGGAGGAGTTTGCTTTAGTCGATGAGGACTGGGTTAGGGAACAATTAAGTAGTCTGGACGTCCATAAATCCATGGGTCCAGATGGGATGCATCCGCGGGTGCTGAGGGAGCTGGCTGAAGTCATTCCTAGACCGCTATCCATCATTTTTGCCAAGTCTTGGGAAACAGGAGAGGTGCCCGAGGATTGGAGGAAAGCAAATGTCACTCCAGTCTTTAAAAAGGGCAAGAAGGAGGACCTGGGTAATTATAGACCGGTCAGCCTCACCTCTGTCCCTGGGAAAGTAGTGGAACAGCTTATCCTTGGTGCCATCTCAAGGCACATCAGAGATAAGAGGGTCATTAGGGGCAGTCAGCATGGCTTCACCAAGGGTAAGTCATGCTTGACCAACCTCATAGCCTTTTATGAGAATGTAACAAGGTGGATGGATGATGGCAGAGCGGTGGATGTGGTCTACCTTGACTTCAGTAAAGCCTTTGACACAGTCCCTCACAGCATCCTCACAGCTAAATTGAGGAGGTGTGGTCTAGACAATAGAGTAGTGAGGTGGGTTGCAAACTGGCTTAAAGAGAGAAGCCAGAGAGTGGTGGTCAATGGTGCGGAGTCCAGTTGGAGGCCAGTATCTAGTGGAGTGCCTCAGGGGTCAGTACTGGGGCCAATATTATTCAATATATTCATTAATGATTTAGACGAGGGAATTGAGTGTACTATCGGCAAGTTTGCTGATGACACTAAGCTGGGAGGAGTGGCTGACATGCCAGAAGGCTGTGCTGCCATCCAGCGGGACCTGGACAGGCTGGAGAGTTGGGCGGGGGATAACCTGATGGAATTTAACAAGGGAAAGTGTAGAGTCCTGCATCTGGGCAGGAACAACCCCAAGTTCCAGTATAGGTTGGGGCATGACCTATTAGAGAGCAGTGTAGGGGAAAGGGACCTGGGGGTCCTAGTGGACAACAGGATGACCATGAGCCAGCACTGTGCCCTGGTGGCCAGGAAGGCTGATGGCATCCTTGGGTGTATTACAAGGGGGGTGGTCAGTAGATCGAGAGAGGTCCTCCTTCCCCTCTACTCCGCCCTGGTGAGACCCCATCTGGAATATTGTGTCCAGTTCTGGGCCCCTCAGTTCAAGAAGGACAGGGAACTGCTGGAGAGGGTCCAGCGTAGGGCAACAAAGATGATTAAGGGAGTGGAGCATCTCCCTTATGAAGAAAGGCTGAGGGAGCTGGGGCTCTTTAGTTTGGAGAAGAGGAGACTGAGGGGTGACCTTATTAATGTTTATAAATATATAAAGGGTGAGTGCCACGAGGATGGAGCCAGGCTCTTCTCAGTGGCAAACAATGATAGGACAAGGGGCAATGGGATCAAGCTGGAACACAAGAGGTTCCACTTAAATTTGAGAAAGAACTTCTTCTCAGTGAGGGTAACAGAGCACTGGAACAGGCTACCCAGGGAGGTTGTGGAGTCTCCTTCCCTGGAGACATTCAAAGCCCGCCTGGACACGTTCCTGTGCGACCTCACCTAGGCGTTCCTGCTCCAGCAGGGGGATTGGACTAGATGATCTTTTGAGGTCCCTTCCAATCCCAAACATACTGTGATACTGTGATACTGTGATTTAGGTTGGAAAAGACTTTAAGATCATCAAGTCCAACCATTCATCTGACACTACCAAGTTTGGGACTAAACCATGTCCCTAAGCACCTCATCTACACATCTTTTAAACACCTCCAGAGATGGTGACTCAACAACTTCCCTGGGCAGACAGTTCCTATACTTGACAACCTTTTCTGTGAAGAAATTTTTCTTAATATCCAATCTAAATTTCCTCCAGTGCAACTTGAGACCATTTCCTCTTTTCCTATCTCTTGTTACGTGAGAGAAAAGACTGACATCCACCTCGCTACAGCCTCCTTTCAGGTAATTGTAGAGAGTGATAAGGCTTCCCCTCAGCCTCATTTAATGAAGGCTTAACAGCCCCAGTTACCTCAGCTGCTCCTCGTAAGACTTGTTCTCTAAACCTTTCACAGCTTTGTTGCCCTCGTCTGAACTCTCTCCAGCACCTCAGTGTCTTTCTTGCAGTGAGTGGCCCAAAACTGAACACAGCTTTCGGGATGCAGCCTCACCAGCGCTGAGTACAGGGGCATGATCACTTCCCTAGTCCGTCTGGCCACAGTATTTCTGGTACAAGTCAGAATGCTGTTGGCCTTCTTGGCCACCTGGGCACACTACTGGGTCATGTTCAGCTAGCTGTTGACCAACACCCCCAGGTCCTTTTCTGACACGCAGCTTTTCCAGCCACTCTTCCCTAAGCCTGCAGGACCCAGCACTCGGCTTTGTTGAACCTCATACAATTGGGCTCTGCCCATTGATCCAGTTGCCTTTATAGAGCCTTCAGACCCTCAAGCAAATCAACATTCTCACACAAATTGGTGTCACCTGCAAACTTACTGAGGGTGCACTTTATCCCCCTGTCCAGATAATTGATAAATATATTAAGGAGAACTAGCCCCAGTACTGAACTCCGGGGAACACTACTTGTGACAGTCCACCAACTGAATTTAACTCCATTCACAACTCTTCAGATCCAGCCGTCCAGCCAGGTTTTAACCCAGGAAAGAGTATACCCATCTAAGTCATGAGCAGCCAGTTTCTCCAGGAGAATATTGTGGGATACATTGTCAAAGGCTTTACTAAATTGTAAGTACGCAACATCCATGGCCTTTCCCTCATCTACTAAGCGGGTCACCTTGTCATAGAAGGAGATCAGGTAGGTCAAGCAGGACCTGCCTTTCATAAACTCATGCTGACTGGGCCTAATTGCTTGGTTGTCCTGTATGTACTGTGTGATGATACTCAAGATGATCTGCCCTATAACCTTCCCCAGCACCAACATCAGACTGGCAGTCCTGTAGTTCCCTGCACCCTTCTTCTGGGCTTCCTTGTAAATGGACATCAAATTTACTAAGCTCCAGTCAACTGTGACCTCCTCAGTTAGCCAGGACCAATGATAAATAATTGAAAGTGGCTTGGTGACCACTTCCACCAGCTCCCTCAGTACCCTTGGGTTGATCCTATCCATCCCCATAGACTTATGCATGCCAAAATGGTGTGGCATGTCACTAACCATTTTCCCTTGGATTATGAGGGCTTCATTCTGCTCCACACACCTGTCTTCTGGCTCAGGGGGCTGGGTATCTGGAGCACAACTGGCCTTGCAACTGAAGACTGAGGAAAAGATTACATTAAGTACCCCAGCCTTTTCCTCATCCTTTGTCACTACGTTTCCCCTCACAGTTAATAAAGGATGGAGATTCTCCTTAGCTCTATGTTTGTTGCTTATGTGTTTGTAGAAACATATTTTATTGCCTTTTATGGCAGTTGCCAGATTAAGCTCTATCTGGGCTTTAGCCTTTCTAATTTTCTCCCTGCATAACCTCATGATATTTGCTATAGCACTTATCAGACTGTATTCTCAGCCTGAATGTATTACTTAACATTTGACCTCATTAATTGGTATTATTGGTTTAACAATTAGTCACTTGAATATGAGGAAACAGTCTCATTTCTTATTTGCCACTCTTTCATTGCTCTTTTCACTTTTGATTGTCTAAAGTTTTATACTTTTTTGAATCTCACCGATACTAACACAAGACCAAAATACAGACTAGAATCAATCCCTGTTATGCACATGTGGTGATTATGGATGATTGCAATTTTGAAACCAATGGTGAATCTGTTTTCACTCTGTTTAATATTTACCACACTCACTTCATTCTAGTCCATATCCACATAATCCAAAAGCTCCAAAATACTAAATCACGTACATGTCTTATGGTATCTTCTTATATGTTATTATACTGGTTTTAGCTTTCTCATACACAGAATTTTAGGCCTATAAGCAACTTCAGGATGAAAGAAAAGGTGTTTCAACTGTCATCCTCTTATTATGAGGTACTTCAGTGAGAACCTTGAGGTTTGAAGACTTATTCTTAAGAAACTAAAACAGAAGTTGCTCATCTGAGTATTTCATAAGTCTCTTTGGAACACCAGCTCTAAGGGCAGTCATATCCTGAGCACATCAAGATATCCATGCCTACAGGTTAAACGGGAGCTTCAAAAGAGTTAGAGTAGGCATAGCAGCTTTGATTTTTATCATTCTACTGAGATTTATATGGTACACTAAAACTCTCATAAGACACAGGTCAGATTGTAATGAATAGATTTTTTTTCCTCCACAGCTACCTTTCAGTCATGTATGTATACAATGGAATTTACATAGCAAAAGCAACATGATCGAAAAAAAGTTCAGGTTTTACTATATTTGCAGAATTCAATGTGCTATGTTTTAAAAGAACAGGACAATCCTTTGCAGAGAAGATCAGGACAATGGTAGAAATGCTTATGTATCTTTGTGTTCAGAATCAGTTTGGAAAAAAAATGCAGCAGACAAGTTTCATGTACTTTAAATTTATGTTGTCTATCTATGTTTACTACACTTATTTCAATACTCTCTGTGTACTGAGGAAGTCTGTACTATCTCCAGACAAACCATAGTCCAGTTTTGCAACATTTCTAATTTGTAAAAGTCTGAAGCTATTAACACCACATACAATTTAATTCAGTTGCTATAGAGATCTCTACAGGGACACAGAAAGTAAAAAGAGGCAAAATTAATCTGCCTTATAGTCTAGTTGCCTAGAGTGCACCTCCTGTAGGGAGAGTGCAATAATTAAGTCCTGTTTACTGTGGGTTCCATTAAAACTTTGTTGTTACTGATTATATCACTGTCTGATTGATTTGTCAGGTGTGGAAAACAACAAAAAATTAAATTCCTTAATCTTCATGAGCAAATGACATGTGCATTGTGAGCTACAACACAGAATTCTTCTTGAACAGCTGGAGCTTTTCTACTTGCTCTTCATTTTACTTCCCATTGTATCAGTGAACTCATTTTGAGGTAGGGGAAATTTCTTCTATCCATAGATTTGGATTTTGTATGTGGTCAATGTAATGGAAAGAATGAAAGGAAAGATTTTTTTTTTTTTTTTGATCACCAGAGAATGTGCTTAAGGAAAATGGTGGACCAGACTTAACACAGTATGAAATTCCAACAGGTGCTAATAAATGAATAAAACAAGATAACAGATTAATTTCACAACCTACTTTATTGTTGACTGTTATTTACAATATCAACTTTATTACCATATAAATATTTTATTCAGACACTAAGGGTGGATATGTTATTAGTTTATTTAATGACAAGGCATACATACTTTTAGGGGATTTGTACAAGGTATGAATACTGAAAGTACTTTAAATGATGATTAAACAAAAAAGACAATATTATTTTCTGAAATGTAATTATAGTTGGTTTATTAGCAACAAAGGGCAGTGTTTTATTTAACCAAGTAAAGTCTGATATTTTGTGTACTATGTATTCTGTAGGAAATACATTGTGTTTTCTAGTCTTCAATTACCGTAGTTATGCCTTTCTACTACATATTGGTCAGGAAAAGCACTGTATGTGTGGTTGTGGGCAAAACAGTTTTGCAGGATTTACTCACCTTGAGATGCTATATCACAAGCAAATTTGTATCTTACATTGTCTGTTGTTGCTGCAGCTGCACTTTAGATTCAGGGATATGTTCTGTATTTTCACAACAAGATCGTAAAAAAGGTTGTGACAAAAATAAATTCCAACATTTATAAAGATGAAATTGCAACTGGCCACTTGGTCACAGCAAACACAAGTAGTGCCAAATTAAAGGACAGTTACATTATAAGGTACATCCATTAGAATATTTCAAAAGCTAGAGTTGTTAATTCAAATAAAAGTACAGGTTATGCTTCTGTTACAGAGGATCTTGATTTAGCAAAACCTGTATGTTACACTAAGATTCATACAATGAACTCTATTTCATAGGTAGGCACAGGTCAAAAATGTTGTTACTCTGGTTTTACCCCGTTAAACAGCACAACCTTACACTGCCACTTGCTCACTCCAATCCAGAGGATTCAGGGGAGAATCAGAAAAGTGTGAAAACTTGTGGGTTGTTACAGAGACAGTTTAATAGGTAAAGGAAAAGCAACATACACAAGCAAAGCAAAACAAGGAATTCATTCACTACTTCCCATCAGCAGGCAGGTGCTCATCCATTTCCAGGAAAGTGGGGCTTTGTCACATGTACCTGTTACTTGGGAAGACAAACATCATCATTCCAGACACACCCCCCTTCTGCTTGTAGCTTCTATTACTGAGCATGATGACATATAGCATGGAATATCCCTTTAGTCAGTTGAGGTCAACTGTTCCAGATGCATCCCCTCCCAACTTGTACACTTCCAGTCTATTCACTGGCAGGGCAGTGTGGAAACAGAAAAGGGCTTGATTTTGTGTAAGCACTGCTCAGCAATAACTTAAACATCCCTATGTTATCAACACTGTTTTCAGCACAAATTCAAAATACTATACAAGCTACTATGAAGAAAGTTAACTTTATCCCAGCCAAACTCAGCACACTAGAAAACCAAAACAAGATTGATTGTAACATATAATTGTATTCTTGTTAGCTGTTGTTATATCTCAACAAAAGAGTTCATCCTCCTAAATAAAGTACAAAAGAAAAGAAGTGAAAGATAAAACCTTATTTGTACTGTATAACAGTTAGATTAAGTAAAATGCATTTGGCGGTGGATATTTGGCTTGTCTAAAAAAAGAGAAAAGTAAGATTTCTGATCAAGAGATTCCAAATAGAAACTTCACTGGTTACTTTCACAGAATCACAGAATCACAGAATTGGCTAGGTTGGAAAAGACCTCAGAGATCATCAAGTCCAACCCTTGGTCCAACTTCAGCCCATTTACTAGATCATGGCACTAAGAGCCATGTCCAATCTCAGTTTAAAAACCTCCAGGGACGGTGAGTCCACCACCTCCCTGGGCAGGCCATTCCAACGCCTGATCACTCTCTCCATAAAGAACTTCTTCCTAATATCCAGCCTAAACTTCCCCTGGCAGAGTTTAAGCCCATGTCCCCTTGTCCTATTGCTAACTGCCTGGGAGAAGAGACCAGTTCCCACCTGGCTATAACTTCCCTTCAGGCAGTTATAGAGAGCGATGAGGTCACCTCTAAGCCTCCTCTTCTCCAGACTGAACAACCCCAGCTCCCTCAGCCTCTCCCCATAGGTCATGTGCTCAAGTCCCTTCACCAGTCTTGTTGCTCTTCTCTGGACCCGCTCCAGCACCTCAATATCTTTCCTGGACTGAGGGGCCCAGAACTGAACACAATACTCCAGGTGTGGCCTCACCAACGCAGAGTACAGGGGAAGGATCACTTCCCTTGTCCTGCTGACCACACTATTTTTGATACAGGCCAGGATACCATTGGCCTTCTTGGCCACCTGGGCACACTGTTGGCTCATGTTTAGCTTCCTGTCAATCAGTACCCCCAGGTCCCTTTCTGCCTGGCTGCTCTCCAGCCACTCTGTGCCCAGCCTGTAGCGCTGCAGGGGGTTGTTGTGGCCAAAGTGCAGGACCCGGCACTTGGCCTTGTTGAACTTCATCCCATTGGAATCAGCCCATTTTTCCAGTCTATCCAGATCTCTTTGCAGAGCCCTCCTGCCTTCCAGCAGGTCGACGCTGCCCCCCAACTTGGTGTCATCAGCAAATTTGCTGATGATGGTCTCAATCCCCTCATCTAAATCATCAATAAAGATGTTAAACAGGACTGGACCCAACACTGACCGCTGGGGGACACCACTAGTGACTGGCCGCCAGCTAGATGAAGCCCCATTCACCAGCACTCTCTGGGCCCGGCCCTCCAGCCAGTTCTTAACCCAGTAGCTCTTTTATATTGTATTTTTGTGTCATTTTAGTGTAAAATTACAACACAGGTCTAATCAGATCAGTATCAGTAATACAGATTACAGTGAAAGTTGACTGAAACAGTACATGGAACTAGAGGTAGGAGATCTTAGGGTCCAGAAGAATGGAAAAAAATTGCTTTTTTGCCAAATGACAAAGTTAAAGTTTTCCCAGAATAAGCAGCTCTTAACATTACTTAATTTTTTATGGAATATTCCTGCAAAATATCATGTCAGTGACAAAGGTAACAGTTGTGATTTTCATTATTTTTAAGGACTAGAAAATTAATTTTTAAAGTTATGTTTAAGATAAGATTTTATATGGTCCTTGCAAAAAAATTTAGCTGAAAAAAAAAAAGAGTGGATAAGGCAGCAAGCTGAGCTTACAGTTCTTTTTCACATACTATGGGAGTAGTTGTCCGTTCATTCAGGAGATCAAGTTCTAGCACATCTGTTACTTGAAAGGACCTAAATCCATAGTGACCACAAGTATCTCCTGTACAGAAGGTTCCAGGATATTTTGTGCTTGGTATTTCCTGTTAAGCATTTTACTATTTATAAATATTAAATTGTCCTTTGTAAGAAGCGCAATGGGACACAAAAATCAACACAGTCTAGATAGGTTTCACAGAAGAGACTCATGGCCATCAACTGTGTCTACTGTAAGGGAAATTGTCACTTCAAGAAATTATACTTCTGGATTATTTTCATATAGATCAGATGTTGTTTGATAACATATGCTCAGGTATGACTGAAAAAGTTATGCTTCTCTTCTTTCACAAACTTTTCCTTTTTCTGCTTTACCTGCCAGAATCAGATATTGTGCATTTAAATACACTCCAAGTTCCTCAAGATTCCATAGAACATGGTTGTCATAGTCTTATTTGAGTACGGAGGAAATAAGTATTTATCAATATTTGATCAATATATGTGAATTAAGGACCTCCAGATAAAATTCCCAAACTTTGTTTGGAGATATGTTTGTTCATACTCTCACACTGTTCGCATGTTCCCTGGACAGTTTAACCCATAGCACCCACTCCCAAATAACTTTGAGGCATAACTGATAAGTTAACAGAGCTCAGAGACCATGTGAACTATGCAGTATGGGCAAGGACATATCTATAAAAATAGTAGATGATGTGTAAGCTTCCTCAAATGAAGAGTTCTACATCATTAAGATCCAAAACAAAACTGGTCATAGGGGATTCAGCAGGTCAGGCATCAAGGTGTTTTGTAGAAATATGTGGAGTCTGAGTAGAACTATAGAAATTCTAAAGATCATGTGTTACTTCACAAATCTATAAGGTCAAGCAAATTCAAAGATTGATGCACGTATTTTTTAATCCAAATTTTGTTTACTTTTGGGGAACAGGGATGCTAAGCTGGAATTACTATCTAAGAGAATAAACTATCTCAAGCTTCATAGGGCAAGCCACTTAGAATGACTTTTCAGTCAAGTTGAGATTGATTGAAGCTCTTTGGTCTACTTTTTGTTATCTCCTTTTGGTTGAGGAAACAGGTTTCATAGCTCCAACTTCTCTGAGATGGTCTATCATTTAAGAACTTTAAATTGAGTTAAATCCTTGTTGTTTGCACTTCAAATCCTGAGTTTTTCAACAAAGACACAAGATGCCTCCTCCATGGTAGCCAGTAGTTAATTTCATTTCCTTTCCTTATACATATACTTAATTTTACTTTTTTATGAAAAAATGAAGAATTTGTAAAATTCATTAATTCATATTTGTTTTTCATGCTTCATTTGAGCCATGAAGCTCTTAGTTATAATGGACAGTGACTGTGACTCAATTCCAATACACAACTTTGAAACAACTAACAATAATGAATTTCAGACTTAATGAGTAGTATCTACTTTTCTGTCACTGGACTAGAAGCAGCAGTCTTTATATTCTACATTTCCTGTCCCCACACTTACAGGATGGTAAATTACAGTTGCCAGGAAACCTTTTGAAGGCTGACAATCCTGAGAAGTACTTCTGAGAACTTTTCAGAAAATCCCTGTATAAGTAGTGTGCTTCTTAGGGAACAAGTTTCCCATATTCTCATGAATCTTAGAGCTCTGCATGGATGCTCAGTGGAAAAAAAAAATCTTCCTATTATAAAAAGGCAGTTTTTCTACACAAAAATTGCTCAGAGATTCATTCAGAAAGCAAAATAAAAATTAAAAAAAAAGACATAATGAAATACTTGCCAAATGTTTAGAGACGGAGGCCAAGTGGTGTGTTATAGAATTCAACACATGCCAAGTGACAAAAAACAAATTAATATCTGGGGGTGGTGGTGGTAGTGTATCAATTTTTCTAATATTTTAGCAGCAGTGAATGCTTATCTGACACGTTGTGAAATAATATTTTAATAGCTACCTATCATATCTAAAATACAAATCATCTTCTTCATCATTTTGTTTGTCTGTTTGTTTGATTACTTGCTTGTTTGTTTTCCTGAAAACCATATCAGATGTAATTCTTCTCATCTAAACTCATATTTAGTTTGGATGTCATTAACTGAACTAGGCCTTATTCTGTGTCCTCTATTCTCTTACACTTAGGAGTTAGATATTTCAAGGTGGGTGTGGATTTACTTACAAATTTTAAATTTTTTTACAATTAATTGCATTTTCTTTTGAGTGCTTGATTTTTCTTCTGTGCAGAATTTTTTTTTTAATGTGTGTGCGAAATCATGTTTGACATAAGGAATGACACTATGTGCGCAAACTACATACTATATTGAATAATATTATAGTAATTATGATAATAATAACAATAATGGCTAAAGGGAAAGTCAGTCAAAGTGAATCTGACACAACTCAGTATAATTTTATTCATAACTGTACCTTGTTATACAAAATAAAATGCACATTCCTCATTATCAATAATATATGAAGAGGTTTTTACCTAAAATCTGTGGGTTTTTTTCATTATTTCCTGCTCTGCAAACATGGTTTGCTTGTTCGTTTGTTTGTTTTTTTCATAATGTAAGTTCTATCCTTGAAACTTCTGTTGCTTCAAAGAGAACTTTAGCTGTATGATAAGCAATCAGCATGTCTCCACTATTCTTACCAAGACTTAATTATTTTGTTATACCACCACTGTTGATTTCGTGGTGTCCTCCAGTTGTGTGCTAAGTTCACCTAAATGCATTTTGTTGAAATGTCTTATGGATTTTGAAAACTATAATTTCAAATACGCATCACACAATATAGCCAAAACATTGACATTAGACTCCTTTTATACTTTTCTTGTGAGTCAACTTCTAGCACAATGGACTAGACTATTAATTCTGTTTCTTCTCTCTAAAAATACATTCCATGAAAGGCACTAGAATAAATTACACATAAACTTTTTACTATTTGCTCAGACTGATTTTAAAAACATAAGGAAATATGAAAATGCTAATGAAATAAGCTGCTTGGCTCTGATAAGTGACTCAGAGCAACTTCAAATGGTTCTATTAAAGTAAGTCACTGTACTTCTCACTGTTGACCTGTGTTATCTATTCAGCTACTGCAACACAGTGCCCTTTTTGTTCCATGGCATGTAGTACCAGTCTGTAGAATTTTTTTCTGGCAGCAACAATAGAAACCAGGAATTAAAAGTTGCACTAACAAGTGACTGTGTTATCTTCTGATGATGCAGAAGTGGTGTATATACTCATGGTGGCAATGAATATGTGGTGTTTTAAAGCAATTAAAATTGTTATTTACATCATATTATTTTATAGTTACTAATTAGAGATTAATGTCTAAAAATGACCAACACAAACCCAGAGGGACAAAAACAACAGAAAAAAGTGCTAAATTAACAGCTAAGTCTAAAAACAAATTATGAAAATGTAAACACTTTTCAGTGTATTCAGCTGAAATGAGACAAACAAATAAAAAAATTTGCCCTACATTTCCTTTGTAAAAAAAAAAATCATTTTATGATACTGAATGCTGGAATAACAGCTCTTCTGCTGTATAATCCAAATCCACTGACAGATAAGAGAAACAAGCATTATGAATATGGAAGTCCTAAAGCTGACTTATGCAGTATTATTGGAAAGTCAGCTTATTGAAGGTCTCTTTCTGCATAGCTCAGATCTTACATTCATGGAGGTTCCTCTGTTTGGTTTCCTACAAATTTGCTGTCAGTTACCTGACAGTTACAGTGTCCACCACATGATCATTATGATATTGAGTCTAGGTGTTATAAAATATAAACAGTATATAAACCCTTGATGAGCCCCTGGATGCATGCTTTACTAGACTTGTGTTTACAAAACCGTAAACTTAATACCTACATATTTTAAAGGTTTCCTGATTTCTATGGAAACATATTAATCAGCTTCTAGGCTCAACTACTTACATTATACATTCAAGATTAGAAATATAACTTGATGATTTAAAGACAGCAATACCATTACAGGAAACTGCAATAGATTTGTTAAGTAGAATAGGCAAAGTTATATAAATTACAGAAACCAAAACCAGTAAAGGCTGAAAGGCTCCTGTGGAAGAGCCTGTGTAGTCTTTGTTAAATAACTACTGGTGAATTTATTCTCTCCTTTGCACAGGAGTAGTTAACCCTGGAGTCTTCAAAGGGAAAATCAGAATCAATCTCACTCTTCTAAAGAAAAATCGACTCATGTGGAAATAGCATTTTATACTGTGACTAAAGTGGCTACAATTATTTTCATCCTGAGTTACTTTTACTGACTGTTTTCATAGCTACAAAGAAAGACATCTAGCTACTCTGATACAGCCTAGATTATTTCAGCAGTAAACTGAAGTTGGAGGGTATTTGTCAGGCTCCTTTAATTTTTCTGACATGCAACTGCCCTTCCCTCTCCCACACTACATTTTCTTGGTTAATACTCAGTACTCCTCAAATGGCACACCTTAATTTCCTTGAGGTCAGTGTATGTAGTAGTTAATTACACTTAAACTCCATCTGGACTCGTTATTTTTGTGTTTAGACTCACTTTTCTTTCTCAGCTTTCTTTTATACCAGCAGCAAGTTGATAAGGTCTTATTTTTATCTCATTAACCCACATCTCCTTTTCTTAATTTTCTTTTACGAGATAGGTTTTCTTTTAATTTTTTCAAGAGGTGACTCACTGATATTATAGCCCTCATTAAATGACTCCATCATATTTGAAAAATAATGACAGTCAGGCAAAGTCCCCATCAACTGGAAAAAATTGAAATTTCATGACCATTTTTAAAAAGAGTAAAAAGGAGGACCCTTATAACTCCTGGCCAGCTGGCCTCACCTCTGTGCCTGGAAAGATCATGAAACAGATCCTTCCTGAAGATATGTCAAAACATGCAAAACAGGGAGGTGATTAGAGACAGCCAACATGGCTTCATCAACACCAAATTGTGCCTGACTAATCTAGTGCCCTTCTACAATGGAGTGACTGTGTCAGTGGACAAGGGAAGAGCTCCTGATATCATCTACCTGGTGTTCTGTAGGGCCCTTGATATGGTCTTTCATGATATTCTTCCTTCTAAATTGGAGAGATATGGGTGATGGATGGGCTGTTATATGGAAAAGGAATTGCCTGGATGGCTGTCCCCAAAAACCTAGAGTCAATGCTCAATGTCCAAGGGGAACCCAGAGACAACAGAGTGGTGTTTCTCAGGGATTTGTACTGGGACCAGTAATATTTAATATTTTAGAATCTGAGAATTGTAGAAACGTAGAGTGGTTTGGGTTGGAAGAGATCTTTAAAGATCACCTAGTTCAACCTCCCTGCCATGATCAGGGACATCTTTTACTAGATCATGTTGCTCAAAGCCCCATCCAACCTGACCTTGAACACTTCCACTGATGGGGAATTCTGACTAATTAAAGCCAAGCCTTTGTCCAATACTCTGAAGGTTATTTACCCACTGTGAAAAGTAAATATTAAATCACTCATAAGTGAACATTAAATTGTTCACAACAGTATTTCTGGTATTTCTTGTTGTAAGTATTATGATAAAATTATGTATACTAATTTGAAAAACATAGGTATTTTAACTGACTTCTGGACTTCTTTGTGTATTGATTTAGACTTTCTTTTCTTTTTATTTTGTTCCAAAGTCCATTGACTGCCATGAATTTATTCTGCTTTGAGGAAACAGAATCACAGAATGCTAGAGATTAGAAGGGGCCTCAAAAGATTATGTAGTTCAATCACCCAAACCTTTTGGAACATATTCAATTTGAAGAAATAGAGACAGAAATGTCAGAGGCAGGTGGAAATGTGAAATCTTTGAAGAAATCAAGATCATGTTCAGACCTAGAGCCATATCTGAATCTTTGAACAATCAAAGTAGATATTAAGCTGATAATGGTGTCCAAGAGTATGGGAAGTTTTTGAAGGATAGGCTTCCTTAGAAACACAAATAACCAGAGGAAATAAGGAGAAGACTATTTTGATAAAGCATAATCAGCCACGGTGGTAAAAGAGATAGAAGAGAGAGAGGACCTGAAGTTGTACAGAAGAAGTTTGAAGAAAGATTAACTATCCAAATAACGTGTGAGTTTAAGGATTAGATTAGTGAAGAAAAGATTGTGAGAAAAACTTATTAGCCATGATCAATCAAGAAAGGAGAAAACAAAAGAAAAAGATATTAAGTTGAAGAAGAGGAAGTAATTTCAGGTAATAAATTAAAGGCACATAGAAGTGAACAAGATTACAAGGTGTGTTCTAAGGACTGATAAGACTTATCTGTAAAAAACATTTACAGCTTACTGTTTGCTACTTACCTTCTTAAAAGGTTCAGAATGATGAAGCCAAATGATAGATATGTTTGTTAAGTAAACATTTTTTAAATAAGTTTACTTCTGAATAAAAAAAAACTATACAGATATATTAAAATTTATAGCTAATGTATCATTTTTAAACAATTGAATCATAAGGAATAAGCAGTAAATATGAATATTGATACTAAGGCAAACATTTTTAAAAATATTAATATTGAAAAAAATTATAAAGAAACAAACCAAACAAAAATAATCTAAAACAAACTATGGTAAAATAGAAGCAGCAGATATTACAAAAAAACTACACCAAAGACAACATTATGTTTGTCTAGACACAGTTACTCATTTTCAGAATAAAAAACAGTGCCACTAGAATTTATGTTAAATACTGAATGTTAAATTATCTAAAAACACATATGGTTAGAAATGACTATTTCTGTTAATAAAATAAATCAACATCAGCAGACATCAGATAATATTTTCCTAATCATGTGGTCAGTCTCAGTTTAGAATTACTTTTTAGTCAGCCATGATCCTAATGGGGTGAGAAATCTTCAACATTTCAGAGACTATAATCGTTCCTTTAATTTCTAAATTAACATCATAGATGAACAAATTATAAACAAAACTCTCTTAGTCAATCTAATCCTTATGTCCCTGGTAATTTTTTCTGTCCTTCCCTTCACATATTCCATGTATGTCTTGGCTGAATTGCACAGAATTGCACAGAATTTCAAATGTAATCGTTCTTTGTATACTGACACTAATATTTCTCAAGCCCTATCTAAATAAATCTACAAGAACGACTGGAACAACGATCCAGGGAGCTACAGACCTGTCAGTCTAACCTCGGTGCTGAGGAAGGTCATGAAGCAGATGATCTTGAGTAACATCACACAACACATACAAGAGAACCATGTGATCAGGCCCAGTCAACATGGGTTTATGAAAGTCAGGTCCTGTTTGACCAACCTGATCTCCTTCTATGACAAGGTAACCCACCTAGTAGATGAGGGAAAAACTGTGGATGTTGTGTACTTAGATTTCAGTAAGGCCTTTGACAATGTAGCTCACAGCATGCCCCTGGAGAAGCTGGCAGCTCATGGCCTGAATGGGTGTACTCTGTGATGGATAAAGAACTGGCTTGATGTCCAAGCCCAAAGATTTGTGGTGAATGAAGCGAAATCCAGTTGGTGGCCAGTCATGAGTGGTGTTCCCCAGGGCTCAATATTGCAGCCAGTTCTGTTTATCTGGATGAAGGGATTGAGCGCACTCTTAGCAAGTCTGCAGATGACACCAAATTGAGTGGAAGTGTTGACCTGCTGGAGGGTAGGATGACCATACGAAGGGATCTGAACTGGCTGGATTGTTATGCTGAGGCCAACTGTATGATGTTTAACAAGACCACTTGGGTCCTAACAACCACAGGCAACATCACAGGATCAGGGAAGAGGGGCTGGAAAGCTGCCTGGCAGAGATGGATTTGGAGGTGTTGATTGACAGCTGGCTGAATATGAGCCAGCAGTGTGCCCAGGTGGCCAATAATGCAAACAGTATTCTGGCTTGTATCAGGAACAGTGTGGTCAGCAGGACTAGAGAAGTGACTGTGCCCCTGTACTCAGCTCTGGTGAGGCCCCACCTTGAAATCTGTGCTCAGCTTTGGGCCCTTCATCATAAGAAGGACATTAAAGTACTAGAGAGAGCACAGAGGAGGGCAATGAAGCTGGTGAGGGTCCTGGAGCTCAAGACTTATGAGTAGTGCTTAAGGGAGCTGGGGCTGTTTAGCCTGGAGAAGAGGAAGCTGAGGGGAGACCTCATTGCTGTCTTCAACTACCTGAAAGAAGGTTGTAGCATGGAGGGTGTTGGTCTCTTCTCACAAGTAGCAAGAGATGAGAGGAAACGGCCTCACGTTGTGCCAGGGGAGGTTTGAATTGGATATTATGAAAAAATTATTCATGGAAAGGGTTGTCAGGCACTGGAACAGGCTGCCCAGGGCAGTGGTGGAGTCACCATCCCTGGAGGTGTTGAAAAGACATTTTGACAAGGTTCTTAGGGACATGGTTTAGCAGTTTAGTGCTAGAGTTTAGGTTGGGTTATGGTTGGACTCAATGATCCCACATGTCTCTTCCAACTGAAATGATTCTATGATTCTATGATTTGATGTAATCCTAAGCCTATGTTTCCCTCTGGTGGTTTCCTTTATGTCTCTTTGGTGGTTTATCATCATCTGTGATTGCCTGATACACCCAGAAGATAAATCATTACTTCAATAATATTGTGGGTGTGATTCATCTAACCAATGTGAGATGTTTACGTTTGAGAGAATAACTTCATGTTCCTAGTGAGATCTAGTTAATATTGTCAGTCAGTTCCAAAGCATGATTCATCTCATTCTGAACTGACATAAATTTGTTCTTGAAAATATCTGAGTACAGGAAGAGCCTAAACTACAATGTAGACTGCTGTAGCTATCCACACTGCAGGTGTCTGAAATATGATGAGCTGAATCTCACCTTTTGACACAACACATTCTATTGCTTAATTAGGTGGCTTGGTACTTCTAAAAATTACAACTTTCATTTGGTGGAATTTTTGTCTTACAGTTACATTGCAAAAGAAAAAAAATAGAAGCTTGCACTATGCACTTTTTATTGTCAGGTTTTTTTTTTATTTTTTGCAGCACATCACAGTTGGAGCTGGCCAAATTATTTGATCTTTCTTTCCAATAGGCATATGAGCATAGCAAATATAAAATTAATTAAAACAAATTAAACAAATATGACTTAATCTACTCTATTTTGATTCCATCCAATTAGGATGCAGCTAGTGCCAAAACCTAGCTTATCTGATGGATCTTTAACACAAATTAACAGTGTGCATTATTTACGTCAGTTCTTAGCCAAGATCAAATATGAAAACTGTGCAAATAGATAGCAAACTGTGAAGTTCTGGCTGTTTTGAACAAGACCTTCAACATCAACAGTGGCTGTTTTGACTATGCATTTTCATTTCAACTAGAAAATGAAATGACTTGTAGCTCAATAAAATGTTAACATTGTTGGTCTCACTTTCATTTTATAGAACAATTAATTGCATTTCCACCAAAAATAATAATATGTAGACTTTTATCTAAAGCAAGTTTAACAGAATGGATTTCTAAATTATTAACTTTGGAGCACTCTAACCTTATTACTGTATGCATTACATACTTTGCAAATATGATATGTCTCCAGGTGTCACGTGCTGAATATATTCTATGCCCTTGAAATAAATTGGTCCACAGCACATTTATATAAAAAGATACATTTAACAGATCAGATAATCATTCTGAATCAATTTTTTTGGCATGCATGATTTCATTAATGCAAATATGATTTGTTTTTTCCATAAAGAAAGTACCAGTGGTCACACAAAATAAGACCTTATCAGCAGACAAATTCTCCCATATGACATGTAATGTCTGTTCTATGCATACTTACAAGTCTGATTCTGAGAACAGGAGAAATATCATTTGCCTTAGGTCTTTTCTGTATGTTTTTTATCTTTCTGCTCTTTTGGGGAGCACTAGCTTCTCCCTAGGAAAGGGCCTAAAAATCTTCTTTGGTATTCTCTGCAATGGTATCCTAATCTTAGTGTATGAATCGTGTATACTGAGAAATATATCCAATTATTTATCATTTCAAAATAGGCCCCTATGTACATTATGTAGTTCATCAGGAAAACATCGGATACCTACAATGAAATCATTACAATATGTCTGTGTCTCATTGATAGTGATAATAAGTCATTAAACTATGAGAGAGGGGTGTAGTATAAAGAGACGAGCCTGGTGAGTCAGTGCTTCTGGAATACTAATAGAAGACTCAAATAGCTATAGAATGACCATTGTTCTTTTAAACAGTCAGTTTATTACGTTGCACTTTATATCCAGTTTTTGCAATGAATCATATCTCTTGGATGCTGACAATATTAACAGCAGTTTTGTGAACTCTTGAAAAGTGTAGGAAAGTAAAATATATGGTGCAGATCCTGATACTACAATATTGAGACTTCAAAAGTAACCGGCACTTTGTCACAAGCATCTTCCTACTGTGATGTGCTTGTAGCAGATAAAAAATGGTCTCTTTCTGTTTTGTTTTGTTTTTCCCTAGTTATAGTTGATTTTTAATGTTTTTATTTATTTATTTTTAGAGCTGCTGAAATTTCCATCACTAAAGGATTTAGTGTTGTGGTCTAACCCTGGTAGGCAGCACAGCCCCATGCAGCTGCTCCCTCACAATCCCACAACAGGGTGGAAGAGAGAATCAGAAGGATAAAAGTACAAAAACTGGTGGGTTGGTATAAAGACAGTTTAATAGATAAAGAAAAGGTCACACACACAAGCAAAGCAAAATAAGGAATTAATTCACTGCTTCCCAACAGCAGACAGGTGTTCAGTCATATATAGAAAAGCAGGGTGCCATCATGCTGTTTTTTTTCCTGAGCTCCAGCTTGAATCCTTGCATCCTTGCTAAGTTTAATTATGCCACGTACCTTGTCACATGTTATCTTTTCATATACGCCTAATCTGAGAACGTAATGCAACACTTCTGTAAATTTTCCAATTTGAAGTAGATCTGTTTTCTTGTGTACTTACACACTCTCTTCTTGCTGCCTTCTCTGTCTCTTGCTACTTAAAAATTATCTTCTTTTCTCCTCATTTTCCCTGTATCCATTATTGGTATGAAGCTAGAGGAAAACAGATCTGAACAAAAAATACCGCCCCACTTAATCTTGCTTTGTGGACCAAGGCAGAAAGTAAACCAAAATTATTGCTATGTCTTTCAGGATATGTCCCTTGGGTTAAAAATTTGATTTTTCTTCCCAAGGAATAGCACACCAAAATGTAAAGTAAACGATGGAACAAACTTTATGTTTCTCTAAGGTTTAAGAAAACAAAAAAGTTTCATCAAGAGTGATTTTTCACAATCAGTTTGATTTTCCTTGATATTTAACTAGTTCTTCCCAGTTAATTAGAAAGTGTATACGATATATTGAAGATGACCACCAGCACAACTTAAGAAATCATTTGGTTGATTGAAAATTTTTTCTTGTCTTGTAAAATATACAGAAACTCAGCTACCACTGCATGCCTCTCCACTTAGTTTTCTATAAGGTAATTAGCTGGAACACTGGAACATCACAATCCTGACTTGTAGAGGCCTGACTTGGTTCAAATAATGATATTTGTTTAGTAGTTCAAAATAGTCGTATAAATTTCTTTTCTACATTATGGGAAGCAAAAGTGTTCTAGAATTTACTTGTTAGTTTTGGAATGATTTCTGCATATTTTTTTGCTTTCTTTTGTGATAATTTGGTACGTTTTTTAAAAATATTCAGTATGAAATAGAAATATAAGCAAGATTTAAATTGTGAAATAAATTCCAAGTAAAAAAATTAAAGTATGTTTTGTTTAGTACACTTGCAAAATAATTTTGTTATTCTTCTGAAATGATCCAATCTGTTATAAATAACACTAGAAAAATATATTTGAGAAGAAACAGCAAATTTTATAATTATGTAGGGCATTCTTTAAGTCCCAGTACAGCAACTTAATAGAGTTTAATCTGAAGATCAAATACAAACAGGATGTTCATGACACAACAGACAAACTTTCTCTCTGAAGTACTTAGAAAATGGCTGTTGTTAATTCTCAATAACAAAGTATAATATTTAATAAGGATAAAATGTCAGTAAGTATCTCTTATTCGGAGATTCTCAACTGAGACTGACTGAGTGAATCTAAATGTATAATTAAATTTATTCAGGCAAAGGAACAGGGAACTTCTACATCCATGCACAGTGGTTGAAAGTCAGCAGAAGAGCACCATTAGTTAAAGTCATTCTTTTGTGCACAAAATGGACAATAATTCCAACGTGGAAAAGCAAATCTTCTTAAAATGCAGGAATCTTTCATTTCCACATGATTTTCAGAGGAACAGAGACCAAAACCAAAACCAAACAACAACAAAAATCAGAAAAACAGAGGTAATGAACCATGGCAGAGGATCCAAAGGAACCTCAACTACAAAAATTTAAAAAATTAATTCTCTGTCAAGGAGAAGGTAATCCATTGTCAAGAGAGGTGCTGAGAGGAGAATAACCCTCACCATTATTGAGTTAGGAAAAGGGGAACGAAGAAAACAGTGAGAAGATTTAATTTCTAAAATTATGCACTTCAAGATATTTATGTTTGACATCTAAAATGTCTGCTAGAATTGCAACATTTATTTCCGATTGATAGTGTGCAAAAATCTTTTTGTAGTGCTCAAATGATCATCACTGTTCATGTTATTGAAGAACTTCCCAGTCAGTAACTTTTAAAGCGAAGCTGTTCTTCTCTGTCAGGTTTCCTTTGTCTGAAACAATTTTCTCAGTATTTGTGTTCTCGTTTATTTGTATCTAATTTAACCATATATTGGATGTTATATTAAAATTTCTAATAACAACAAAAAATCATAAATGCATCTCAGTGGACTTCATATTCACATTGGTTGAGATTCTCAAAAGCAACCACTGAAAAAAATAAGATACATATATGAAAAATAAACACACAAAGTATAATAAAAACAGAAAGTTGTTGTGACTGTTTATTTCAAACGTACCTAAAACTACTTAAAGTTTGTTTTGTTTTGTTTTCTCGAAATCTTCAAAAATCAGTAACAAACTGCATATATATAAATTAGGAGGTCAGGTTTCATGGGGGTGTTTGATCATTTTACTTAAGGAGGGCAGAACAAATAAAGTTATAAAATACATACTTGTTTTGATTAGTCTAGAAGTGCCTCATTACCTATGGTCACGTGCTATTTAAAAATACAGAATCTAGACAGATATATCACTGATCTCTTTAAAGGCAAATGAGACAATTTTTTTTTTTTAAGAAAAATTGAACAAAATTTATTCAAAAATATGTTGTTTTTTTTTTTTGAGGAAAAGGTTTTTTTAACAAGTGTGAGTTTGATCCCTTCAGAAAATGTTATAGAGATATAAATGCAAGTGATTTTAGATGTCGATACCTTAAGTACTTTAGAGAAATACAGGAATACACAGACTTTAATAAATTAATTACTTGTTGAAGTGTCTTTTCTATTGTTTGAAAATTCTAGTGTAAATATAGCATAACTGTAACAATTTTATTCTGTATGCACAGATCTCTCGTGCAGTTGTTCAATGTCTTTTGACATTTCTCTTATTCACCATAATTTACCATCTTTCCTGTGTACTTCTGGGTGATCCTACAAATCTCCAAATTTTAATCTCATATAAGCATCACTACTTTGAACATAATCAAGTTCAGTCTGCAGAGTAAGTTTAGATTATTCTAGTGTAATTGGGAACCACTATTTTACTCTAAGTATTTGCAATGTTATTGACATCAATCATGTAATGAAGTTAATGAATACTATGAAAGAAAGAGCAGATTGAATGAAAAGAATTATTTGTTTGAATGAGACACACATTAACACATTTTGCGCTTCCATTTATCAATTATATCAATTTTTATTTCGCTGGAAAATAATTTCCTTTTGGCAAATTCAAACTGATTTTCGGTAGGAAATAACTTCCTTTACATTAGCTCAGTGCTCACCAGCACTGACCACTCACAAAAGGTTTATAGCAAGAAGATAAGCTGGCATTTGAAATGTAACAGAGAGGAAGCAAAAATTAATCAAATAAGTGAGCTGTCAGAATAATAATAATAATAATAATAATAATAATAATAATAATAATAATAATAATAAAAGTGATAGCTACTAACTGCACAGTAGTGGTCTATACGTTTTTAAGTGTGTGGTTTAGCAACAGAGCCAATTTAAACAAAAAAAAATTATAATCAACTGCATTATTATGTAACATTTTTCTGATTAAAAAAATATTTCTATGTTTCTATTCTTGATATACAGAACTTTATGAAGTTGTCTGCAAGAAATTCAAGGAGTTTTATTTCAGGCACATCAAACTATGGATAAATCTATGTAGAAATTTAAGATGCATATAGAAATTCCTGTAGAAATAGGATTTTATTACCATATTGTTATTGTATTTTTTCCTTAAAAAATTATATTCATTCTGATTTTAATTTTAATTCCTCTACCACACACTTAGAAAAGTCTGCTATTTAATCTTTCTAATGGTTATTCCTCATTAAAATTCTTTGCTATTTTTGCATTGGAAATACTTATTAAACAGAAAAATAAAGTTATTGTAGTGTAAAACAGAAGAGAGCTGAAATGTATTATTTTAATGATAATATTTCATATTTTATTCACATTAGCATGTACCATGTCCTATGCATAGACACAAATCATAGATCTCCTGGGATTTCATTCAGTGTGCTTGCTTAGCATAACTGTTGTACAACGAAAGCTGACTTACAAGCCGATGAGAAGGAAAAAAAAAAGTCATGAATATAGGAAATTCTCTTGCTTAATCCCTCCTGGCTGCATAGCCAAGGGAGAGGAGGATTTTAATCTATTTGCCATTCTCATTACTTCTTTGCATTTAATACATGGATTTATAATAAGAAGAGAACTCCCAGGGTAAGATGAGAGATCTATTATGCATATTTAAGATATTTCAGGAATTCTATGCATATCTGACAGAAGAAGCAACAGTGGCATCAATAGCAGTGACATATAAGTTAGTAATACATGAGAAAAATATATAATCACCAAATTAAGAATTAAGAATAGATTCTGGATGTTAGGAACCTGGCCTAGGAAGAGAAGTGCTAAATTCTATGAATTCTTTTCAATGTTGCATTTTATTTGGAGGAATAAGCAGTTGTTGAAAAGTTTTGCAAAACCAGGCTTCCATAAGAAAATCAACTTTATCATCACCGGAACAATTTTAGAGAAAATGCAAAAGTTATAAAAAAATGTTTTAAATAAAACAGAGTCAGCAATCCATGATGAGATAATGGAATAAAAGATGGACATTTTTGATGTTAAGGGGAATTTCTGAAAAAAAAGATGTATGAAGGAATAAGGAATAGGTTAGATTATTTATTCTTAGCTTATTGGCTCAATTTTTTTTTTTTTTTTTTTTTTTTTGTTGCTACAAAACTAAAATACTTTCCATGAACAGCAGCTACATTTTCTCTCTGAAAAAATACTGAATGAACAGAATCTTTGTTTCTGTCTTCATGACTAAATTTTGTCTTAATTTTCCAATGTTATGTCCATCATTCCTTACCCAAGTTGAAATTTGTACTCTAATTAGGTTCCCTTTGAATTAGAAATATACTCCAATAAATTGATTTACATAGCTGTCTCTGCATAAAATGACCTATTTCTGTCTATATACTAGAAGATTATGTTGAATGTCTCAGAGTTATATAAGTATATATGCATATATACATGTACATATGTATGGATATGAATATATTTATACTATTCCACACATGAAGTTAGACAACAAGAATGCCACTTCAGGAGATTGTTTTTCTTATACAGAGCTAAATATTTTCTTCTGTAAAATTCATGATGTGAAATGCTCATTTATTTTATTGACTCAATTGAATACATTCTTGTTAGTAAGTCAATGTTTTTACTTTTTTCTTCAAATCACAATGTATGAAAATACATGATGACACACAAGCTGTCAAAGTGTATCATACATATTAACATCAATATTCTAGGCAAAGCACAAAGTTTTACGTCACTGAAACATCACCTACAGGAAATAGTGCTATAAAAATATTCTGAGTTTCTCTCATATTTAGTTCATACTAAAAATTAACAGTGAGACAGTATAAATTTAATACATAGAAAACAAAAGATAGGCATTATACTGTACTCTCCTGTCCTATTACTGTTGTTTCAAGGAATCACAGAGCAGTAGAAGTTTGAAGGGAGCTATGGAAGTCATCTGGTTCTACCCTCTTGTTCAAAAAAGACCACCTGGACCTGTTTTCCCAGGACCATGTCCAGATGGCTTTTGAATATCTTCAATAAGGGAGACTCCACAATCTCTTTGGGCAAACTGTGACAGTGCTGTCACATTCACAGTGAAAAAGTGGTTTTGAATGTTCAGACACAACTTTCTGTTTCAGTTTGTGCCCATTGCTTCTTGTCCTGTCACTGCACACCTCTAAAACCACCACTTTTACAGCCTTTCCTCACCATGTTCCAGTCCTTTCATCATCTTTGTAGCTCTTCATTGGACACCCCACCTTGTACTGGGGAGCCTAGAACTGAATACAATATTCTAGATGTCATCTCAGCAGTGCTGAGCAGAGAAGAGGTACCACCTCCCTCTGCCTGCTGGAAACAATCTGCCTAAAGCATTCAAATATTGCGTATAATTTTGATCACCCACATTAAAGAAAGAGGAATCTGAACTGGAACAGAGCTTAGGTGCTTATTATGGAAATGAGGAAGTTATACCGCAAATGTTCAGCAGACTCTGAGGCTTCTTACCTCTCACTGTGGCTTATTAAAGACACAAGAGTGCATGATTTCAGGTACTATTGTAATTTCAGTTAATGTCAATTTGGTACCACTTATTTAAAACTGACCCTCATAGAAAGATGCAAAGACTTCTCATATCAACAGTGCTCAATATTCTTGTGAAAATGGTGGGGTTTAGAGGCTAAGTTAGCATACTCAAATAAACAAAAGTGGATGTTAAAAAAGTGATGGTTATTTTCAATGGGAAAATTTCAAAGGATGTTATAAATAAACTTTTAAATTTGTTGTTGCTGTTGTTGTTTTAAAACAAAAGAGAGTTTTCTATTTTCACTTGAAATGTTTTACTTTAGTTACAGAAATTTCATCAAATAAAACTTTTGAGATTTGAAAGGAATTGTAATTCCTCAGCCATAAGCATCTACAACAAGCAAAAATGCAGCCTGTCTCTTGAAGACCAAGAAAATCAGGGAACTGGCCTTTCAACAAAAGATAAAACTGAAGCACAGTACCAATTAATTCAAAAAATGGGAAATTCAGCATCTCTTTTAGAACAGAATAGGTACAACAGCAAAGGATGCTAACACTGGTACTTGTGCTAGCCTGTAGATACAGACAGCAGGAGAGTTCTCTCTGCTGAGGTGATGAATAATTAAAAATGCTTAGAACCTAGCATATGGAGTGGCAGGACGCTATCAGACTAACTGTTGGAGGCAACAAGAATGGCTTCCTGTTGACTGCTAATGTGGAGGCATTAGTAGCATTGGCTCTTAAAACAGTACAAGAGAACCGAGAGCACCTACGTTGAGGATTTCATTTTCTGACAGTTATCACAACAGGCAAAGATATGCAGATTGAGTGACATTATGATAGTTAGAAAATTATTTCCTTTCCGTCATTACAGTGATTCAGAATGACTGATGCTACCCTAAGATAGAACAAACTATATCTTGCTGTTTCTTTCAGCCTTCTTTTTATTATAATCTTATCATTTGATATTTTCTCTAGTGAGAATTAAAAAGATAAGGTGATAGTAGATATTTTTTTTTTCTAATTTTATATACATTTTGATGCATGAAACACATCAAATCCTGATTAAACATACTTATATATTTTTCAGTTTACATATAGGGAGTTGTAATTATTAAGCAGAATCAATAGGCAAACAACAGCTAAGTGCATGCAGTTGTCTTAATCCTCTAATGAACCAATAACTGTCATGCTGAACTCTGAAGTATAAAACTAACAGTGTTCAGGTAACATTACTCCTCCAATAAAGTGTGACTCAGGAGTCAATATGTGACCCTATATCATGGCATTAGTGTAATTTCATCATTCAGTTCATTCTCAGCATATTGCACAATCATCTTATAAATGAAAAATTTGGTATGGGGAAAATAATTCTCTGAGTATGAAAGAGTGCATGCAGATATTTGGATTAATTTTACACTTTCTGTTCAATGATAGAAAAACATCTCAGCTAACACTGCAGAGAGATTATTTCCCCACTTTCTTACCTTTGTTCTTGTCTTTGTTCTTTCTCTCTCCCTCTTTTTTTTTTTCAAACTTTCTTTTTTGTTGTTGTTGTTTGCATATTTGCAATGCACAAATATATAAAACTTTATAAATGCTTCAGTCAAAATACTCTGATAGACATTTGAAGAGTGGTCATGGGTTAGGGCATATTCTACTCTTCAGCCCTGTCTGTCTTCTCTGCTTGTGAAGATTTTAAATACCTCCAGCCTTCTTCACCTTCATTTTGCTCAATAATTAACAAAAAAATAATGTATATCAACTTGTGACATCCTTTTGCTTTAACTTGTTTTAGTTTAGTTTAGTTTAGTTTAGTTTAGTTTAGTTTAGTTTACACCTATGACATTTACTCCCTTTCTTGAAAAGTAGACCTGGTTTGAACTTCATTTCCTGCTTTCTTATTCAGGTTTCTGCTGGATTCCCCTTAAAACATGCCACAAAACAGTAACATCAACCAGCAACAGTGAAGCTATATTTAGAAAATTCTCAAAATGGCATACAGTTTCTTTACACTAAACAGAAACATACACTAACTAGCCAAATTTAGTGGGAAAAGGAGGAACAGATTTACTGCCTGATATATTTCCATGCTAGCTAGATTTTGAGTATTTTAAGGGCCAGATTAATTTTAATTTACAACCTGAGTTTCTTTGTTTTTCCTGTTCGGAAGGATAGACCTGAGTTCCTAATTTTGAATGTGAAATTAATCTTCACCTGAATGCCTTATTTTGGGTACAGTGTTGGAAGCCTAGGACCTAAGAGCACTTTGTGAATTCCTCTTGGGATGACAGGCATTCCTCTCTCCCCCCCTGCCCCCCCAATACTTAATTTTTAAACAGCTGATAATTAGGCATTTTCACTTATAGTCTTTTGTGAGTTGCATAAAATGGCAATTGTTCTAACACAGCTAAAAACTACATTTGTTCCTGAGCTTTAGCCTAAGGCATTATCTTTATGAGTCTCATTTACATATATTAATTAATATTTTAATTGTTAGTAGTTAGGTTACTTGCATGGGATCATGGAGAGAACATGTATCCGATTTATAAGTTATAGTGCATTACAGAAAACAGACCTTCAGACACTGAAGGACTGAATTTAATTCAGTATTGCTGAAATGGATATTGTAACTATGGTGAGATTCAAATAAAATCACTGTTAGGAGGATTGTCTCCATTGTACCAAGGCTAATTTTTATTTGTATATATATGTAGGTGTATATATATAAATGTCCATACACACATAAAGTGAAAGAAAAACATGTTCTCATTAGCTATCCAAGCAAATACCCATTTAGTTGTTCCTCTAGTTTTCATTAAATTATTGCACTTCATACTGACATTTTTTTTTTTTTTCAAGCAATCAAAAACCAAAGATGTTGTCTAGCCAAAATCATGTAACCTGGATGAAACAAGAATCAAGAATAAATAGTTATTCTGACCTCTTCCCTTCCATTTAGTTATGAGGCACAATCAGCTCAATCAGAAAATATTTATTTGTAACCATTTAGTATACCAGTACAGCTGATTAACTTAGCAGTCTTTGCTAACCATTCACAGATTTACATAACAATGAGGAACGATAAGTAGGTGTATTATGTCTATGAAAATAATCAAATTGGTTATTTTTAAAATATTTGTTCTGTGAATATGTGAAACTCCTTATTCTGATTAGCTATAATAATTTTATCTCATAAATCCTTCTACCAAAAATTTCCAATCTGTTTGCTAGTAAAAAAAGATAACAGCTTTATTTTTCATTCTCTCAAGATCAAAAAGAAGAAATGAGAAGCCCCAAAGAGAATTAGAAAAACATGGCACAGAGAAAATAAAATTGTGAAATAAAAAAACAATATAAAAACCATAGAAAATTGGTTCTCCCCATTTTAATTCTTCATCCAAATCTGTTTCCTCCATTAGAGCATTTAAACATGAACATTTTCCTTACTCTGCTACTATTTCTAAAGAGGAGGGATACATGGAGTAATTTTGATAAGAGTAGCTTCGCTCAGCTTCTTAGATAGAAGGAGTTGAAGTAAGAGAGAGAACAAAGATTGTAAACAGACACAACACCAAGGATGTAAGGAGAAAAGAGGAAAGGAAAACTTTATCACTGGCACAATCATTTAACTTTAATCATTTCAGCTGGAAGGAGTAGAGCCATAAATGAAGTCAAAAGGAATTCACTGTATATCACATAGCAAGCCCACAAATTCTGTGGAGTGAGAACATTCCTAGAGAAACAAGCAATCCAGAGGAATGAGGATAGTGAGGGAAGTTGAACTTGGCTGGCTACCAGGTGCCCACCAAGCTGGTCTATCACCTGCCCTCCTCAAGATGACAGGCAAGTACAGATTAAAAATTCATGGGTCAAGTTAAACGTAGTTTAATGATGAAATACAAAGGCCCTGTGGAAGTAAAGCAAAGCAAAGATTTATTCTCTGCTTCTAACCAGCAGGTGATATTTAGAAACTTCATGAAAGTACCAGCTCAGTACACATAACAGTTGCTTCACTAGACAAACACCATAATATACCACATTGTCCCTCTTCCTTTCTCTTATCTTTCATTGCTAAGCACGACATCATATGGTGGACTTGGTAGTGTCAGTTTTATGGTTTAACTCAAGTATCTTAGGAGTCTTTTCCAAACAAGAGTATTCTATAATTCTATTATATGAAATATTCCTTTGGTCTGTTTTGGTCAGTTGTCCCAGCTACGTCCCCTCCCAACCTCTTGCCTACTCCCAGCCTAATTGCTTTGGCAGGGGACAGGGAAGCAGTGGGTTGGAGAGTCAGCCTTGATGCTGTGCAGGCACTGCTTATCAATGGTCAGAACACTGGTGTGTTACCAACATAATTCTTGCTACAAATGCAAAGGACAACACTATAGGGGCTGCTATGGGGAACGTTGACTCTATCACAGCCAGACTCAAAACAGATAATTTGGTATTTTCAGCAGGTTAGAAAGATTCCTGATAACACAAATGCACATTCCTTAATTTGGCAATAGCAGCTTCTTCACGATTCCTTAAGGAATAGTATCATTCCCCCTGCTTTAAAGTGTGTCATCTCTGTACTACACATTTGCTCCCCACATGTTCTTCCATCCTAAGCATATTTCTTATGGAAAGTCTAAGAAGATATCCCATAAGCAGAATGAATCTTTGTACAGTACGATACAGGATGATTATGTAAGTCTGACCGTTTATTTTCCGAGTTTAGGTTATCAAAGTCAGATAAGCAATCAAGCGTTCATTAGTGTTCATTTTCCATTAATATTTTGGCCCAGTTGGTCATCAGCTTTGAGGGCAAGCGTTCAAGACATCCCATTCCAAGTAACCTCAAATTTAAAAGTCTTGCATACTGTATGCTAGAGAAATAAAATTGCTATAAGTAAGAATTTTAGTGCTAATCCAGAGAAGCGACTTCACTTTTAAAGTTGTCTTTTTTTTTTTTTTAATGTTATCTCTAAGGAGATAGAAACAAGAAAAAAAAAAAAATCTATTTTGTATAATTGCACTATTTTGCAGCTAAATAAGTAGAGGAGGAAGATCTCCAAAAAAGGAAGTTATACACATGAATAAAGAATTATTTAAGTTCCAGCTCTTGAAACCTTGTAATTATGAAAATGGATTTAATTTTGAAAAGTGCAAAGCATCTTATTGTTATCAGTTTTTATTCCTTCCTCATATTACCATCAATAACACATTTCAGTATTTCACTTCCATAATCAAAACATTTGTTACAGATGTGTTTTTGTAAGATAAATATCTTGAAAGTTTGTATCCTTCAAATAAGTCAGTGTCAGGCACAATGTGTCTTGTTCTTTGAGGAGACATGTCTGTTTACTGTCTAACTCCTGCTCAAATGGTCCTATATTTGCAAACAGTCATTTGCGGTAGATTTACAACTTGCAGCTAAAGACTTCTGTTAGATGTTTTCTACAAAATAAACAGAAATTCTTACAGACGGTTAGAAAATCTAAAATGCAATATCCGGACTTTGTCTTAGGAGGAAAAGAATACCAGAAAATAAAGCCAGATAGGGGATAATTTCTGCTAAATCTGTGTGAATGCATGTAGACATATTGCATTCTAGACTTGCTCTAATGTGAGAAAACTCAGCAACTACTCAAACAATCACCTGAACATTGATTTAACGAACTTAACCAATAGCAAAGGGAAATATAAATAAGTTCTATTTCTATAACTTAAGTTGATAACATCTTACATTATGCAAATAAATTATAAGTTTTTTACAAATAACTGTTTTTCCCATGGATAACAAAGTCCCTACCTTGTACATCTTATCTTTTGTGTTCTTACTATAACCCAGAACATAAACACAGAATCAAGTCAATGTGAGTCTTCTGAATAAAGAACAGCTTTCCTTCTGGATCTGCTTATTGTTGTGGTCTGTATATTATTCTCACTGGTAAATTAAGAAACCTAATTTAAATAAAAATCACAAAAACATTTATATAGACATGTTCTGAAAAATATTTTCCCCTGAAAAATCTGAAAGTGAGACATTTTTGTAGGTACCTCTACTCCTGTTTAACGCTCTTCTTAGATGTGCTGATTTTAAATATGTTGACATCACAAAACTCCAGCAGATTTTCAAGCTTGTTATTACAAATGTAAGTTTTATATTAACTGGGTTGTAGGGGAGGGGAAGTCAGAACACTGAAGTCCTAAAGAGGACAGTCAATGTAGAAGACAGCTTGATTTAAAAACATAAATCTCTGTTCCAAAGTAAAAATGAAAGCTTTCAGACCCTCCCTCTCCAAATTATATTAGCACTCGCTAGCCTTGCCATTTAATGGAAATTGTAAATCTAGATTGTAGATGTACTGAACTGAATCCTTCTCTAGGATACGGAAGTAACTTGACTGTGTCTCATTTACAAGTTTTTCACCAGGAAAACAAAAGTAGGAAGAATAGTTAAAACAGAAAAAAAACAGTTTCCACATATTATCAGATATATAAAATATTTTTCTTTCTTTATTAAATGTTTCTATTATGATTCTTGAGAATATTTCAGAAAACAAAAAAAAAAAGTTCTGAGTTGCAGCTCAGATTTTGTATAGTTTGTAAAGGTGAGTACTGTAAGGTCAACTCTGAAACATGAACTGTAC
Organism: Patagioenas fasciata; assembly: GCF_037038585.1. Classification (NCBI taxonomy): domain Eukaryota; kingdom Metazoa; phylum Chordata; class Aves; order Columbiformes; family Columbidae; genus Patagioenas; species Patagioenas fasciata. The sequence continues at coordinate 42,087,409 of NC_092520.1, read as the reverse complement.
TATACTAAAATTTCCAATGAAACTTGTTATTATGAATGAAGAATATATGCATGTAAACACTACAAGCATAATTTCTTTCCTTTCTATCTGATTTATGTACATGCATAAGGATAACTTAATTCAGAAGAGAGTACAAGTAATTTATTTCCAACTACTGAGCTAAAACTGGACAGTTATTTCTCTGAGTTTTGATGTGATGTTGCTGCTATGGCATAAATAGCATTGAGTGATACTGAAAAGTTGTTTATCTTTGGCTCAGAACACTCAAATATTTATTTTATTTGCAAGACCAAATTGATTCTCCTTTTATGCATATGAAGAAATAGATCAGATATTAAATGGAAAGCAAGTGAGAAATAGTCATTGTTGACTTCTTTTACTCTAAATTGTAAAGTTACTATGCTGCAATCAAAATAGAGGACTAGAAATATCGTAGTCTTGTGACGTGCTTTGAATAACTTAATGTTCATCTTGTACTTGCTACTATATATCAATATATTTAAATCTGTGGAGAATTCAATTTGCTTTTCTCTCTGGTTTAAAAACAAAGGACTGGAAACTACATACTTTCTGGTTTTATTCAGTAAACTGAAATAAAATAAGTGGTACTACTTGTATTCTATGAACTATGAAAAATAGGAGTTTCTATGTTTCTCCGCTAACTTTTACTGCCTTAGAGACTTTGTGAACATTCAAAAAGTTGTCTCTAAAAGGAGCAGATAATCTATATCTGGATAAAGAATTCAGTGATTCAAAGTAATCCAGAATAAAAATATCTGAACATATTTTGACGAGACTTCCAAACCTGAACTGAATCCAGAGCACTAAGAGAAAAATCTGACCAAGGAAATTTGACTTAAGTCAGTAAGAATTATTCTTACATATTACTCAAGGAGCTGTAAGGCAGGGAAATATTGCAATAGATCAGGTTGCTCAAAGACCCATCCAGCCTGACTTAGAACAGTTTCAATGAAGTGGCATTCACAATTTCCCTGGGCAATCTGGTCCAGTGTCTCACTACTCTCATATTAAAAAAAAAAATAAAAAACCCACATATATATATATTCCTTATGTCCATTCTAAATCTATTCTTTTTGAGTTTAAAACCATTATCTCTTGTCCTTTCAATATGGTCCTTGTTTAAAAGTCTTTCTCCATCTTTCTTTCCCATGGGCAAGCAGGTGTTCAACCATCTCCAGGAAAGCAGGGCTTCACAGTGAATAACAGCTACTTGGAAAGACGAACACCATCGCTCTGAAGGTCTTTCCTTTCCTTCTTCTTCCCCCACCTTTTATTGCAGAGTATGACATCACAATTTGTGAAATAGCTCTTTGGTCAATTCATGCTAGCTGTCCCAGCTGTGTGCCCCCAGAGCTTTTTGTGTACTCCCAGCCTATTGACTGGTAGGACAGTGTGAGAAAGAAAAGGTCTTGACACTGTGTGAGCAGTTATCAACACTGTTTTCCACACAAATCCAAAACATAGCCACATGTAAGCTATTATGGAGAAAATTAACTCTATTCCAGCCAAAATCAGCACAAGCAGACATCTAATATCATGTGAGTTTAATTCAGTGCAGAGATCAGTACTATGTGGGGTCCCCCACTGGCTGCAGGTGGATATCTGCTCCACCTCCTGTTCATTAGACTTTATATATTTAGGTGTTTATTTTGTTACTTTTACTGCCTTGTAATTAATTGTTCTGTTTAAAAACCTGTAATTAGATTTCCTCTCAAACAAGACATGCTTTACATTTTGTGTATCTACATATTCTTTACAGGCCACATAGTCCAACATACAGTTATTTCAAAGGAAATAAAGCATCATCTTGAGTCAGGTGATGAAATTCTCAATATATTAGGTACTCTAATAAAGACCGAAGGGCAGCAAGCTTAACAGACACCTTTAATTTGTGTAAATATTGAAAACACTTTTTGGACTCATTCCACATTTCACAGAATCACAGAACTTTAGGGATTCGAAGGAACCTCAAAGATCATCTAGTCCAATCCCCCTGTCGGATCAGGAACACTTAGATGAGGCTACACAGGAAGGTGTTCAGGCGGGTTTTGAATGTCTCCAGAGTAGAAGACTCCACAACCTCCCTGGGCAGCCTGTTCCAGTGTTCTGTCACCCTCTCTGTGAAGAAGTTTCTTCTCAAATTTAAGTGGAACCTCTTGTGTTCCAGTTTCAACCCATTACCCCTTGTCCTATCATCGGTTGTCACCGAGAAGAGCCTGGCTCCATCCTCCTGACACTCACCCTTTACATATTTGTAGACATTAATAAGGTCACCTCTCAGTCTCCTCCAAGCTGAAGAGACCCAGTTCCCTCAGTCTTTCCTCATAAGGGATATGCTCCACTCCATCATCTTTGCTGCCCTGTGCTGGACTCTCTCCAGAAGTTCCCTGTCCTTCTTGAACTGAGGGGCCCAGAGCTGAACACAATATTCCAGATGTGGTCTTACCAGGGCAGAGTAGAGGGGGAGGAGGACCTCTCTCTTGACCTACTAACCACTCCCCTTCTAATACACCCCAGGATGTCATTTGCCTTCTTGACCACCAGGACACAGTGTTGGCTCATGGTCATCCTGCTGTCCACCAGTATTTCATACTTTCCAACCCAGTATTTTTTGAGTGAAGTCTTACTTTCAGCTTTAGTGGTAAGTTTTGTTTGCTTACAATTAGGTTTTTTTTCCTAGAAAATAAATCCCTATAGATTAGCTTAGTCGAGGACCAAAAGCAATATCCATCAGATACACCTCACCCTCTCCCTGCCGTCTAGAGGAAAGATTTAAAAATATCACCTCTTCAAACAGCATTTGTATCTTCCTTGTTCTTTTATTGTCATGTTCAAAAATACGCATTCACTTCCGTGCCTACCATCCAGTGACATCTCCAGGTACAGCAGAGAAAAGTAATCAGGACTGATAGGATATCTCTTTTCACATAAAGTTAAGTCTATATTGATTGTTTGCTAACACGAATCTGTCCTCACTCACATAATTACCATTTTGTAGTTTATTCTATATATGAAGGGGAAAATATGTAGAAAGAATATAAGGGAATTACAGAAAGTTGTGGAATAGTAGAATTAAACAAAAATGATTATAATAAGATTTAGTTGAACTTTAACTGAACAGATGAGCTCTGGGTTAATTTACACTTTAAGTGATAGAACTGGCAATTGCAAACAATTAAAAACAAAACAAAACACCAAACCAAAAACAAACAAAAAAACCCCAAACCAAACCAAAACAAAAAAACACCAAAAAACCAAAAAACAAATCAAAAAGAGGTATCCTGTTTCTTCAGTGTCATGATCAGGCTTTTTTGAACTGATGGCAACCTTAACTCTAATGCTTACAGTTCAATGATAATCCACAACAGATGACAGATCTCGTCTGATACAGCAAAAATCTTTGCTGTACTCATTACTTTATTCATGTTTTCTTCTATTCATTTATTTCTTTTTTTTTTTCTCTCATTTGACCAGCTATGAATGACATCCACTTTTATTTTAGGCGGCACATAAATAAGTCCACAATACGTTAAATTTTATAAAATGTACTTATTTCTGTTTGCATTGTCTGTAGTATAAGCAGAAGTCATAGGACAATAGCTTCTGAGTCAAGGTGGAAGAAATTATTTATTTAAAAAACTAAAATTGTGACACAATCTGAGGTTTAAAATAACAGAAATATATATCTAACATTTTTCTTTGTAATTTATGTCAGTGAAAAACAGCAATGAGCGAAAAGTGTAAGTTCAAAAATGTGCTTTCTACATATTTCTCTTCCAAATGTATAAACAAAAATCAGGAAGGTACCAAAAAAAAAAAAAAAGAGAAATAACACTTTTAAAAAGTTTATTATTTCTTTATGATTTAAAACAGTTGCTAGTATGATGTCTATTAAAGCATACCATTCTGCCAGCAGTGACTTGTATAATTCCCATTACTGCTAATATCAATTATGCACATAAATCTCTTCTGATCTGAAGGGAGAAAAGATCTCTAGTTTTGAAAATGCATATTAACCACTAGACTATAGCAAGTCTTCAGGATTCATAACAGTCTATTGGGTAAATTCCTGTTTAAGTATTTCATGGTGGTGAATTTTTAACCTATCAAGCAAAACCCCTTTTCTTAGTTTATTGTTTTGACTTCCATTTCTCTTCTGAACCATTATAATCATTATGAATCTGGTTCAGGTACATGATTACATAGTTGTCAAGCTAAAACTTTGAATGTAATTTTTTCTAAAGTAAAAGTAAGGTTGCACAGACTGTTGGCAGCATTATTATCTCTCTGTTTAGTGAAATTCAACAAAGTAAAAATATGCTAGGCACAAGACTGGTATCTTTTAATCATTTACACCTGGTAGAAAAACTCATATAACACAGAAGTGTACTCTGAAGCATCTACAGTATTTCTTCAAAGTTTTTCCCTTGGTATCTGATTTTGCATGTCAGTGTATTAAAAGAAAATGGAGAAAGATTTTTTGCTAAGAAAACTGCATTGCTGGGAATGTCTTCCTTTTCTCTTTCCTCTATTTCTTCTCTTGTCAGAAAACTTAAAGGAGCTAATATCTAACATCAAGGTTCAGTTCTTCTACCTAATTTCCCTCTGTCTTGAGTTTGCATGGCAAGGTTTTTGTAGCAAGAGGTGGGCTACAGGAATGGCATGTGTGAAGCTTCTCCTATGTCCAATAGAGCCAATGACAGCCAGCTCCAAGATGGACCCACTGCTGCCCAAGGCCAAGCCCACCAGCAACAGTGGTAGCACCTCTGTCATAACATATTCAAGAGGGAAAAAAAGTACTGTGCAACAGTAGCTGAAAGAGAGAAGTGATACTATCCAAGAGAAACAATCCTGCAGACACCAAGATCAGTGGAGAAGAAGAGGGAGGAGGTGTTCCAGGTGCCGGAGCAGATATTCTGCTGCAGAACGATGCAGATCATGGTGAGGTTGGCTGTTCCCCTGCAGCCCATAGAGGTCCATGGTGGAACAGATACCCACCTGTGGAAGACCCTGTGCTGGAGCAGGTGGATGTCCAAAGGAGGCTATGACCCTGTGGGAAGCCCATGCTGTATCAGGGTCCTGGCAGGACATGTGGTCCTATGGGGGACCCAGACTGGAGCAGTCAGTTCCTGACAAACTGAACCCCATGGAAGTGACCCATGCTGGAGCAATTTGTGAAGATCTGCAACCCATGGGAAGGACCCACATTGGAGAAGTTTGTGGAGGACTGTCTCTTATGGAAGGGACTCCACAATGGAGCAGGGGAAGAGTGTGAGGGGGAAGGAGCAGCAGAGAAAATGTGTCATTGACTGACTGCAACATGCATTCCACATCCCCCTGTGCCACTCAGAGGGGAGAGGAGGTAGAGAAATTGGGAGTGAAGTTGAGCCCAGAAAAAAAGGAGGAGTGGGAAGAAGGTGTTCTAAAATTTGGTTTTATTTCTCACTACCCTACTCTTACTTGATTGGTAATAAACTAATTTCCACAAGGTGAGTCTGTTTTGCCCATGACAGTAGATGGTGTATGATCTCTCTGCCCTTATCTCAATCCACAAACCTTTCATTATATTTTCTCTCCCGTGTCCAGTTGAGGAGGGGTGGTCACTTGGTGTCCTGTCAAGGCTGACCCAGCAAACCCTCTTTCCAGAACTACAGTAATAGCTGACATTAGCATTATTTATATGACTGCAGTTATACAAAACTGCAAACTATAATCTGATTAGCTTTTAAAAACATACTATTTCTACACAGATACTTCCTGCTCAAATAAGAATTTCAATTTCTTAACCTTTTTACATTAACATGTTGCTGGTGCGTGCTAAGAGACTTGAAAAGTTCCTTCTATATTGTTCTCCAGGAAATAATTGCATGAAGATAACATTAAGAGGCAAAACCTCAGATTCATTGTTTGACTTGGTATGAACTGACAAGCTAAATGCAGAGGACCAATTTGGAAATACATTACCTGATAATATTTTTCATCCTAATCTCTATATCCATTTATCTATTACAAAACCAACATCTACCCTGCATTGGTATGGTCTCACCTGGAGCACTGTGTGCAGGTCTGGATGCCACAGTATAAAAAGGATATAAAGCTACTGGAAAGTGCCCAGAGGATGACCATGAAGCTGGTGAAGGGTTTGGAGTGGAAGCTGCATGAGGAGCGGCTAAGTCATTCGGTTTGTTCAACCTGGAGGAGACTGAGAGGAGACCATGTTACAGTCTCCAGTTTCCTCACAAAGGGAGGAAGAGAGTCAGGCACTGATCTCTTCTCTCTGGTGACCAATGACAGGACCTGAGGGAATGGTAGGAAGATGTGCCAGGGGAGGTTTAGGTTGGATATTAGGAAAAGGTTCTTCACCCAGAGGGTTATGGAGCACTGGAGCAGGATCCCCAGAGAGGCAGTCATGGTCCCAAACCTGACAGTATCCAAGAAGAAATTGGACAATGCCCTCAGACGCATGGTGTGAATTTTGGGGTTGTCCTATGCAGGCTCAGAAGTTGGAGGAGACGATCTTTGTGGGTCCCTTCCAACTCAAGACATTCTCTGTTTCTATGATTCTGTGATCCTGTCTGGAGTGTACACAATAGATGTCTACAAACCTTTCTTCATAGAATCATAGAATAGTTTAGGTGAGAAGGGACCTTCAAAGGTCATCTAGTCTGACTGCCCTGCAATGTGCAGGGACATTTTCAACTAGATCAGGTTGCTCAGAGCCCCATCCAGCCTGACTTTGAATGTTTCCAGGGATGGGGCACCTACTGCCTCTCTGGGCAACCTGTTCCAGTGTTTCACTGCCTTCATTGTGAAAAATTCCTTTCTTAGGTGTAGTCTGAATCTATCTTCTTTTAATTTAAAACCATTGACCTTTCCTAACAGGTCCTTCTAAAAAGTCTTTCCCCATCTTTCTTCTCAGCCCCTTTTAAGTGCTGAGAGGTCAGAATAAGGTCTCCCTGCAGCCTTCTCCAATCTGAACAACCCCAACTGTCCTTTCCTCATCCAGCCCTCTGATCATCTTGGTGGCCTCTTCTGGACCCTTCTAACAGGTTCGTGTCTTTCCTGTGCTGAGGGCTCCAGAGCTGGATACTGTATTCCAGACGGGGTTCACCAAAGCGTATCAGAGAGGCAGAATCACTTCACTTGATCTGCTGGCCATGCTACTTTTGATGAAACCCAAGGGACAAAGCAATTCCCTTTAGTGATAACAAGATAACACTTAGATATGTGGCAGCACAGTGTAGGATATCAAAGCAATCAGTGCAGCACATATGATTCTGAAGCAGTCGCTGCTGTGCAACTAGTTGTTTTTATGGTTGTGTTACACGTCCTTTAAAGATAACTCTGCTCTTCTATCAGTTCCGGTAACTTCATTAGGCTTTTTACAAAATTATAAGAGCAATTATTTGTGGTCAATCTAGCTCTGCGTTCTCTGGTATTACTATGTTCCTATACTTTCAACATTCCTACTGTCTTACACTCCTGGGGATACAACCTGGGGTCTTGTGACTGTTCATATATAAGTTCTTATTCTGAAGTAATTGGTAGTTCCGTATACAAACAAACAAACAAACAAGAAAGCAGAGAGAGAAAGTGAGTGCACATACAATTATTTCTCAGCAAGTTGTTAGTATCTAATTACAGCTATATTACTAGTATGGGTTAGAGTTCTTTTTTTTTTTTCTTTATTTGGGTTATTAACCTACTTTTTGCAAAGGTCTAAAGATTTGACATTAAGTGCTGCTTTTTAATGATGCAACTGATATTGACTTGCATAACAACAACAACACAAATTAATTATGCTATTAATATAAATTATTTCCAAACAGCTACAATTAGTACGGGAGCATCTACCAGATAAATCTTCTATTGTAAATCATTTTGACTTAATAGTTAAGACGTTCTAACTTTTGCATTTGTTTATCCCCTTAGGAAAAATCTGATCGCAAAAGCAAAAACAGTGAAGATAATTTTTATGAAGCTGCTGTGCCTGACAGAGATACTGTTTACATCAAATAAGACAGAGCTCCATTTAATTAATTTACTGAAGGTGTTTAACAATGCCAGAACTTAAAATCGTTCACTCCAACAATCCTCAGCTCTGTCTTCATCAGACAGTCTTCACACGTATATATGCTAAATTCGAAGCCACATTGTTCTTCAGTTAAAAAACCCACCAAACTCCTAAAACCTCACCCCCCAAAAATCCAACTTTTGAAAGCCTTTGCCCAGTCTCTTCTGACAATTAATAATTTAGTTCTTTTTATTTGTTATCTGAGCAGCAGGAATAAAATTTGATTTGTCATTTGTACCATGCTGTTGATCAACACTTTACAGTAATCTTTTTGGAAGCCTTAAGAGACTTCTTCAGAAGAGAGCTATGGATGTCAAATTTTCTAAATTGTTCCTTTACATGAATTTCATTTGATTTGATTCTTTACTGTGGGTAGCTCTGTTTCACTTTCTTCTTTCTCTAGGCATTGCTTTATTCTTTATAGTTATGTATGTTAATAACAATAGCCTAAACAGAAGAACTTTACCAAATTAGGAAGACTCATCTTGACCTGAATGGAGATGACGGCTGCAAATATCTGGCCATGATCTCAAATAAGTGGTGTCTAAATAATGACACTGTAGTTGTAGCTTGCTTTTCATTTTTTTACATCACCTTTTCACGAAAATCTACCAGTAATCCACCCATTAGCAGAAACACATTGGCAATGCTGTGACACACCGACATTTAGTATCACAAAATTTGTGAAACTGCATTATGTTTGAAAAAGGAGAATGTATAATGAAGTGGTTACTTTGAGTCAGTTTCTGGAAGACAGACATTTTTACTACAAAAGCGCCATGAAAGTCACCTTTAATTGTCACAGTTATTGGCAGTTCTAGCAGAAAGGCTAACAACTGAAAGAAAACAGGATCCCTGCTACTTGAGACAGCACTTTCAGAAGAAAAAAATGAAGCATATTGGAACATTAATGTGAAAGAAAAATGTATCTCCTCTCTCAGCTGAATTTATTACTTCAGTTCAAACCACTAGCTTTTAATGAGCAGGATTTTAACTCATTTCTATATTTCTAATGCTTGATTTAAGATCTCTTATATAGTATTTAAGAAAATACAATTATATAATTTTTAGTCCCAATTCTAATGTAAAAAAAAAAAAACAACATATTCCATCAATAGGAGTCAAAAGCAAGTTGTCATGATGTTATCTTTGTTCAATCAAAAATGGTGGTTTTCATAGGGTTAAATGAATACTAGTGAACCTTGAAATCTTGTCAAAATCTGATATGTTTTTATATGCTTCCAAGGTTCACATATGCATTGTGATCCAACCAGAGAACTGCAGACTCTTTTCAAATGCGTATGTGTAGTTATAGAACACTGCTGTGAAAGTCTAGATAGTGTGAAGTCTTTCTTGACGTACAATATTAGTTAAGACTGAAAGCATTTGAAATGTTTCTGTTAACAGATAAACACTGGGTCTGAAGAATGAAAGTGTGCTTCCTAGGGAAGTAACATACACACAAATAAGCACAAGATGTAGCTATGAAGACAATCCACTTTCAAAGCAATCAAGAGGAGAAAGGCTCAGTATATATGACCCACCACTGAAAAAAGTGTTAGTTTTATTCAGTATTTGTCCATCTCTCCAAAGATATATCAGTTTCAATCACTGAAGAACAACACCTATTAAAAAAAGCATCTCTAGAATTATTAAGAACATGCTTAGAATGAAGAGTTAAAAATCTCATATTGAAAAATACCAAATTCTACTTTCAGAGAGAGCTAGATACAGTTCTGATGAGGATGAGGATCCATCTTAGTAACAAAATATATGGATGTTGTAGGCAACAGGAAACAGCATACATGCCATTGCTTTTATAATGGCTTATAATGGTTGTATTGAAACCTTTTAGCTATGAAGACCAGTTTCAAAAATTATATTTACCTCTCTGTGATGCACATCCTGGTTTCAGGTGTCGAGTACCCATTTCCATTTTTCATTTGAATCAAGAAATAGGTGCTTACATTGGTACTTCAGCTTATCCTTTCCATTTAGTCAATTATGCATTTTCTCTTTAAACATTCTTTTCAGAAACATTTCCTTTATTTCAGAATTCATGCAAAATGAAGTTTGCATTATAAAGTCACATTCATTGTGGTCATAAATGTCTCTGTAGACATATCTAAAATGTCTCTAACTTATCTAGCACTATAGACGTAACAATGGGATAATTCCATCTATTGCCAGATATCCAGGTCAGAAGAAGGGTTTCTTACCAAAACAGAGAAAGAGAGCTGTTTGATTTAAATCTTCAGATGTCTTGGACAGGTATTAGACCATCTTAATATATTCTTTCTATCCATATTTGCAGATAAGCCCCAAAATCATAATGAATGATAAGGAGATTACAAAGACCTGAAGAGAAGGAGAACAGTAAAATATTTATGTTTGTATTACACAAGAAATATACATTAGGAGTTATTTAACATTCTGCAGAATAGCACTTGACAATGAAGCAACATCACAAATACTTTTATTCAATTTCCTTTTCACTTTCCTCTCATAACGCAAGGCAAAGACTTTTCAAGGGCTTAAGAAAAGTTGAAACTTGAAAATTGATCACAATATAATAACATCTCTCTTTGAACTCTCAGAAGAGTATCTGTATATCTGCACTACTTGGTCAACTTCTTACACTTGTCTCACATATCAGTACTCTTTTATTATTTTTTTTTTTTAATAGTAATCTAAGAAATAAATCTATATTTCCTTAAGTAAGATAATCATACCTTAGAACTTCTCTTTCTAGTTCTTTCATTTCTACAGAAAGAAATTGCACCCATTTCTTTTCAATAATGTAATTTATTTTGCATTTCTGAAGTTAAACACACATTTTAAAATCAATTTGCACTCTTTATTTACAAGCTATATAATTTATTGGAAAATATTTAATCATGGTTTTGTGTAACAGGCTTTTTTCAAAGGATTTCAGATCAACATGTTCTTGTAAAGCTCTAAAATGTGTTCTTTTTAATGCAAAACTAATGAGATGTACTACTTACAGCACCTATAGTATTCTATTTTGTCAGGATAAATAGAAACAACTACGGTACATTATCCTTTCTATTGGTAGCTACACAGCTACTGTGATATCAAGAGCATTCTATCTGTATTTCTAGGCTTGAAAATTTAATAGAAATAGCTTTGGCAAAGAGCTTGCCAAATGCTGTGAAGACATTATTTCCATAAGGCTTGTTGCTTTATTACTTTGGAACACAAAACATAATTCAGACTTCACAGGATTATTTTCTTTATAGATAGTTAATACTTTAATATTCAAGGAAAGAAACTTTCCTTCTCTGTCTCCTGGTTCAGTCAAAACTGAGTATCTAGACAGAGTTACCTATCTGAGAAACTTCTCCCCCATCCTTTTTTCTTTTGGAGATTTTTCAAGTGGCTACTTGACAGATGAAGAGAAATACATATCCTAAGGACAAGATTGGTTGAGAGTTGAAGTTTATGGGACTAGAAATCTTGAAAATATATGTAAGAGATCTCTGAAAAATAAGTGCTTCCATGCACTATTTTGTTCAGTTGGCCATGGGTAGTAAAGCCCATTTGTCTGTGTGTTCAGACATTTAGAATGGAAACAACTTTTGTTTATGTATGTAAAGACAATAGTGTCCCAAGCAATATTTACTGTGATAAATTTATCTTCAAAGCAAAAAATTTAAACCATTCTTGCTATTTTCTTTGTGCCATATTTTGTTTGTAATCAAGAGTCACTAGCATCTTTGACACTCTGACAGGGAAGTGGAATAGAACATGATTTACTTTGAACTGCATTCAAAATATTTCTTTGTCAGAAATAAAAGGGTAACTGTTGAAATATATCATAACATCAATTTTTTTTTCTACAGTTCTATACATTTACAGAATTTTTATACAAATCAGAAAGGACATTTTCTGTAAAAAAAAACAAATATATATATATTTCTTCACTGTCAAGATTGCTTACATTTGGACCACTCAGAAATACTCACAGTAAGATGTGTGCTCTAACTTTTATTACTTGTATGAACCAGTCATTGGTGAACTTCACCTGCCTTTTTTACTCATTTTACCTACCTGGAGATTTCACATTGCAAAGCAGACTTATGCACGGATTCATCCTACTAACTTTAAGCACACATTTAAGAGCACCTTTCACTCTTTGTACTATGTGTAAAAATAAACATGAATTGACTTGGATGCAGATTACCTAAGACATATGGCCATCTGAGGAAGCCTAAGATGCTTAGTCTTTTAAATGAATTGTTATAAATAGATGTTCCAAATTATACGGGATGAGTCTGAGTTATATCTTGCAGTAACAGCTGGACTTGGTAAATTTCACTGACATCAGAGATGCTGCACAGCACTATAGAGTATTTATTTCTGCAGATACAACCAAGGCCTGAATGTACATCCAGAGGCATTCTTATCTGCATGTAGATTAATGCTTTTAATATTGCATAGAATTGGACAAACCATGGGTAGAAAGATGAAGCCAAGGGCACACTAGAAAGTAATAAGTGCTAAGGGTGGCAGATTGCAATCACATGAGAATAGAAATTACTTTCAAAGAGAGATGTCAGAATGTAAATGGTAGGTAACTAAAGACATTGCTAAGTTACATAAAATGATGAAGCTTATCACAACAGTAAATTAAGCCAGTTAAAGAGTATTTGTGAAATCTCTGTGAATCTTTAAAATTTGCAGAGTTTTGCAGAAAGTCTATCCGATGTTAACTTATGTCCTTACAACAATGGAAAACAAAAGGTTAGTGAGACTATTTGGAGAAAAATAATTGATTTTTTTTTTTTCTGTGAGATACAGCTCAAATTCCACAAATATCATAAATAATGCGGCACTATCAAGAGCTTTTGAACAGTTGAGTACTAAAAGGTATTTTATAGATAAGAAGCAGCTCTAATCAAATAAGACATATTTTTAAAATCACTATTCTAATCTAGTCTACAGAATTTGTAATATTAGATTGGTGACTTAATATTTTCCTTCTATAGAGAAAATCTTAATGACATAAGCAAATGATGTGTGTTGCATGGTACAACTGAAGCATTACAAAAATCAATAAATGATCACATGTAGTATATATTTTGAAAAATGAGCTTGAACAAGTCTTTATTAAAGTCATTATTTCTCTTATCATCAATCACTAATGCTTATTTTTGCCCAGTAGATATAAGGCAGTCAAGGACAACTGCTTTGAATTTGTCCTTGCTTGTAATTTACTGCACAGGAAGTTCCTTATAATTATTCTTTGACTAATACAGCACAGTACTACTCTGTGTTATTATAATGTGCAAAATATGTAGTAAGATGAATAGGATTCCCACTCCAAAAAGTGTTTGCAAAATACCAGCAAACACATTGTCATTTATAGCAGGGACAGGTTTGAAGAATCAGTATGGGAAGGAACAACCAAACATTTTAATTCTTAGAAATACTTTATAAAACTGTATTGTTTATTTGTCTACCTTAGCCAGTGACCAAACTTGTACTGTACTACAAGAATTTCATATTGTTAGTGGGGGGCCGTGAACACCTTCTCTAATGATTGTTATTGAAATATTTGAGTCAACTGATGTTATCTGAGCCATTAAGTCTTCTTCAGTCTGTTCTGGATCTTAGAAATTAAGAATCTTGGTCTTTATCTTCTTCCACAAGAAAGAAATTAAAGAAGTGAGATGTTTCCTATTTTTCTGTAGTTCTACTCTGGAGGCTAATTTAGCCCTCTGAAGCCATGAGGAACAAATTCAACACTTATATTTTATACCCATGTTTTGCTGTAAGTATATGACATCTATGGAGCACACAAATATAACAATACACGTTCATTATCATAGATCTACAGCATGTATAACTTGATAAGGATAACTGATATTTGACCAGTTTATACGAATTTAAAATGCTCTTATTTTTGAAGTCCAGGGATAAATAGTTTATTTTTTAAGATTTTTAATGGATAACATTGTAATAAGTTAAATTTCCAATTCAAAATTTGCCACCCTGTAATTATTAGGACTTCAACTAGACTTCAAAGCTTTTTTGAGCGTTTAAGAATGTAATACCATCTTTCTACAAGACTTGAGATGCATTTCAAAAAGAGTACAGTACTGAAACATATAACCATTACTGTAACCCTTATGTGTCATTACCACAGATTTGGAGAAAATATGTTTGAGGATAATACTTAACAGTTTTCTGAATAATTCTCATAATTCTATTTCTGAAAAGTGAGAATCTAAAAATAATCTATACATCTGTCTGATGATATAAACAAATCTATATTAATAACAATAATCTAAATTCTATCAGATTATAAAAATGAGATTTTTTTCATGAAGTTTTTTTTTCCTCCATTCTTTTTCCTTTTTCTTTGTCATTACTTCTCCATTCACCCGTTCCCACTTCCCACCCTATATTAAGGAGTCCTAGAGTGCTTCTTTCAGCTTAAGATGCAATAAGAAATTTTTTTTTTTTTTTTCAGATCAGCAGGAATTAAGAGTTCCCCTAGCCCCCAAATTCACCTTCTATTGAAGGTTCTGCCATTATAGCATCTCTATTTAAAATTGAGATAGTTTAAATGAGTTTAATATTCTTCAATTTTTTTCCTGACTGCAATGTGATATTTTATTTCATCTTCCTCATATAACTATTGCACATTAATCTTTATCTCTGACTTCAGTACTCAGAAGAATACCTTCAATTTTTGCATTTTAGTAGTTCTTACTTTTCAAGAGAATAAAATTCCTATTAGAAATTGTTCTGTTTTTTTCTACCTCTTCCAAAGCACTGCATATTTGCCAGAAGACTTGTTGTATTTTCTTACAAGATGCTTTTTCTTCCATATCAGTTTTTTAGATTAAGCCTTCAGTTTTGGTATTTTTCTTCTGATGCTACATTATATTTTTTATTAATGAGAAGTCTGAAAAACAGCATGGATTTGTTATTAATTTTTAATTTAAAAAAAAGTGCTAGGTTAACTAGGAAAAGACATTATAAAATATTTGTACTCAGGAAAAGACATTATAAAATACTTGTATTTGTAATGTTAATTCTATTGCTAATAAGTTATTTGTTGTCATGGCAACTAGCAGGTTCTAGAAACTTCAAGAGAGACTATATTTATGAAAAATCACATTGCAACACATACTGACTTACCACTGACATCATCATTATAACCAGCCTTCTCTGTTAATTTGTCAATCGTATCCTGAAGGAGATGTTTAAACTTGAGAAGACAAGTTCCATTGTCATGTTTCTTCTACTATCTTTTTTCCAAAGGGCTGTGAGATTTCCACACCCAACACTGACTTTGCTTCAAAAACCCCATTGAAAATAATTTTAATCCATATTCTTTGACCATCTTTGTTGTAGGACATTAAATAAACAAAACAGGTTTAAGTACACTTTTTTTTTTTAACTTCCACACTTTTTTGGTAGAACTGTCACTAAGGTACTGAACATCACCATTATGTTTTATCTTAATACAGGAAGCAAATATTGAAAATACATAAAAGTATTATATCATTATAATAAAAGACATACATTAAAAAATAAACAGAATTTACTTAGTAACTACTGTTCACACATTTTAATTAATAGTGAAATATTTCAGAGCATGCTGCAGGAGATAAAATATACCAAACAAAATCCATCTCTTTATAGTGATTAGTCTGTAGACATGAATGGTTAGAATCAATGAATGCAGAAAACAGAGTGTCACGTGAAGTCATGGCAAGAATGAGTTACAGAACAGATAAATTATTATTAGTTACTATAAGAAAGAGGGGAAAAGGGCTTTCTTTCTAAAACATTAAGCATATGACTTTATTTTGCACATCCAAAGGGGAAAACAACAAATTTGCACAGTGGAAAATGTTGCATATTATTTATGAGTGAAACATGATCGTGCAGAAACAATATACATATAGTTTATATAAATCTAAGTTATGTGTAAAACTATACTTAGTTTATATATATATAATTTCTATATAAATAAGATATATATAAATCTATTTCTATATAATTGACATATGTATAAGCTAAAGTTTATCTCAGGTGGTCACGTGTATCCCTCTTAATGTTTACTAGTTTGGAGTTTGATTATGCTCTCTGTTATTTGCATCACTAAAAGCTGAAAATCCCTGCTGTTTCTGTGAAAATATTTTTCCCCCCAAGTAATAGAATATTACTATGACAGCACTTTATCATAGGAAACCTTTCCTACCCACAACTAAATAGAAGAATACTATTGTGTTGTGGGTTCTTTTGCTCTTATTTTTGTTTGTTTTGTCTTGATTTCTCTTTCTTCAAAACTGGGGAAAAGAAAAAAATTTCCTCTATAACGTTATTGCACTTCCCCTCATCCCTTTATTTTGTGAGGGTTTTTTTGTTTTTTGTTTTTTGGTTTTTTTCACCTATAGAACAAAGTTAAATCCGGTCAAAGACAGATAATCTGCCTTAAAATAAATCCTGATATTCCACTTCTGCTGTTTTCCTCCCCTCCTCCTCCCACCCCATAGTAGGAAAACAGACTTGTCAAAATGAAGCAAAACACAAGAATAAAGAGATTTTATTCCAGAACCTAGTGGGCATGGATTTCCTTGCATGCACCAATCATCAGTCTTCAGTTACATTGACAACACAGCCATGTTTCATTTGACAACTCCAATGCAGAATGTAGAAACAGTTCTTAACTAACAGCTTTCCTCATCTCCTTTCCAAAGGAGTGACCCAGTAGCTAGCTACCATGTGACACTCCCTTACTAATTCTGTCATCAGCCTCTGAACCTTCCCATCTTATTTATACAGTAGAAGGACTTCAGACATTTAACACAAAAAAGGAAGTTTGCAGCTTTTCACCTATGATCAGGAACACATGCCTTCCCATGCAAATCACATACAAAAGTCTCTCTTCATCTCTTGGATTAGAAACAAACTTCCACTTGAATGCCAGACAGTGCATCTTCTCCGCAGGCTACTCCATAATTAATTCCATCAGGAACAGAGCTGGGACTTGACCTTATCAGGGTTCAGAAGCTAGGCTTGACTTTCAGGACATTTCAAGGCAGCCACAACATTGGACAGGAAGTCTCTCCCCCTCAAAAGAAGGTCATGTGCAATAGAATGTATTCAAGTACCTGTTATTAGTGTTCAGTCATAATTGCCCTATGAATATATATTTTTGTTTGTTAACAACGTTTAATTCTCAAAGTAAACAAACATTTTTTCCCTTTTCAAATGCAACTCAATTCTAAGACATAGTTGAGATGTGATTTTCCTTTAATTTAATGCAACACCACCACACTTTATTTATTTCATCAACATACATAAGAAGAACACTGTGACAAACAACTAGAATCCTCATCAGTTTGGACAAACCAGGAACAAGAGGGTCAAACACAGAATGTTTGACTCTTTAAGTAATAACATTCAGTCTATCACATAGAAAACTGTACAGTAATGCTTATGGATCAAAAAGCTAACTCCATTCCTGAACTTCATTTTAAATCAGTCAGTCATTTTTGCATTACATTTGGGAAGTTCCTATAACAGAGAACAGTAGACATTGAAGCAGATTCTTTGTTTTTAAGAAACACGATAAAGACTTTAGAGTCCCAGCTTCATAATACTGTCAGAACATACTTGTGTCTTGCATCTACTGCATTTCTCATCTATGAGGAGCTGCAAAAATCTATACATACATACATATATAATTATACATACACACATTCTGAACCTTTCTTATGCTACCTTTAATTCCACAGAAAACAAGAATACAACCTGTAACTCCTAACTGAAGCATTTATACAGAGGTAGCCTTTCCAGAGATAAGAACTATGAGACACACCTTCCAAAGAAAGCTTTATAATGTAAGACTTGTCTGCTGAAGAACTACCTCTCATCATACAGCCACCACAAACAGCAAGACACTAATCATCCTCTCCAAAAGTTTCACAAAATAACTATGCTAAATGGAGGTGTAATACCCTACTACAGCTGCTGATTTATAATTAACAGTAAGAGAAGAAGAAAAAACCCTTCACTTGCAGCTGCTCCCCCTGCGAATTGTACTGAAGATTCAAAGTGAAAGTAACTGTACAGCCCAAGTTATCATAATAAATTAACACACCTAGATTCTACATGCTTTAAATTAAAATACTAAAATACAGTTTAAATAGTAAGAGTACATTATGACCTTTGACTATAGAAGACATTCATAGAACTATCTCACAACAACAACAAAATTAGGTATTTCCTTCCCACCCATCTAGGAACTAAACTTTCAAAAAAAAAAAAAAAAAAAAAACAAACAAATGATTAAAAAAAAAAAAAAAACACAACAAAAAACAAAACAAAATCTACCAAAAACCAGAAACAGTTGTTACCTGCAAGAACAGGAAGAACCTGAATACTAACTATATCCTTAAACATCTACAAAATTGCACTATGCCGATACATTTCACATATCTTTCTATTAGTTCTCATTTTTATTCCTACAGCTTTAATACTCTTGCCTGAAGTGAATCTGAGACTTCTGCTACAGGGCATTAACAGAGCAGAATGCTCCTAGGGTCTCTCCTCCTGCCAACTGTTGATTGCTGCACCTGTGACACCTTAAGTTCATCACAGCTGGGCTGGATCTGCTATAATAGAAGGCAATTGTCATGAAGTAGGTGAAAATCTTAGTGTATCTCTCTTTCTATCTTGCAAATTGAATTAGGAAGAGATATAATTCTCTCCTCTGCCCCAGAAATAGGAATGTCTACAGTTGTGATCTTAGCAAGAAGTAAATAACTAAAATAATTTTTCTGTTATTTTAGAAGACATTTTTTATTTTTTATTTATCTGTAAGTAGGTCTCTGCTGTGATATTTAATTTGATGAATTTATTCAGCAGAGCTGACTCAGAGCTTTGCAACCAAACAGGTAAAACTGAATTATTTCTATCCTGAATATGAAGTGTTAGTTTCAGTCTGATACTGCAACTATAGTAGGAGAACATGGAGTACACTTGAATCAGGGGAAAGGAATGTGAATTGTGTCTGGAAGAATGCGTTCCTTTTTTCCTATAGGGAATCTGAGGTTAGTTATTACTGCTGTTGTTAGAAGGTCAGTTTGCTTACCACAGCACAAACTGCTGTTCTGCACACCTGAACTATTCATTCAGCAATGCTTATCTCAGTTGCTAGCTGAGTTTCTTAACTGCTCTAACAGCTTTACATGTTGTTTTTTCTGCAAATTAAACTGACTTTTAAATTATTATTGTTATGATAGAAAAAGTGGATTAATTGGTCCTTGTCTTATGTTATAACTTGTGAACTGTTAGACTGTTACTACATTTTCCTTAGTAATCAGTTTTCTAGATTCCTTGGTGTGGTTACTATGACTGCCTGTTCATGATTTTATAAGGTCAGAAGGTACTGACTTAGTGAACTTGAAAATGGGTAGACCAGTTGTTAGTATTTCTTCTCACATGGCTAAAAAGTGCAGTTTTGGGATAGATGGGCACGTAAACGATAATACAGTTTTGCGCCCCCGAAAAAGTAACCTGTGGCAAGCTAAAATTAGTGATAAATATGTCTCCATTTCTACATAATAGTTTAACAGTTAAAGCAGTCATTTAGGAAGGGGGAACACTGAGAACACTTTTATATTCCACTCAGTCGAAGATTAAGTGAATTCATACATGCTTTAGAGTGTCAAAATCACTAGCGTCCAGAGAAGTTGGATTATACCCTATGATCACCTATGGGAGCTGAGCTGCAGTTTATGTAGTATCGATTTGATAAGTATTTTGGTTACATCTTGCCATAAGAATATCTCAGCTTTGGGGGCAGATTCTTCTTTCTGGTTCTGGGCCAGCAAGACTTAGGGTTTAGGTTTTGTTGGTTGGTTGGGTTATTTTGGTTTTGTTTTTCTCCATGTGAGAGAGAGGTGATAGGAAGCTTAGTCTAGTGATGTTTTAACATAAAATACTTTTACATCTCAAAAACAACACTAAGAATCTATGTTTGCATAGAAGATTTTTGATCACTAGAGTTGGTCTACTGCTTCGACCATTTAGTATCATTAATAGTCAGGAAAGCCTTCAGGTACATAGACAAGATGTATTGAGTTTGCTTTTAAGTGGAGCTTAGATTGCCTAGATACTCCTTTTTCTGGATACTATTCAAATGATCTGACTTAATTGTGATGATATTATCAGCAAAGGGATGAGGAAAGTAAATGGAAGCCCTTGGCCCACTTGCACTGGGTTTCTATAGTCCTAGAGACACGTTATTTAAGGAGACTGAATTGCTCCTAATTACTCCAATACTTAAGCATGTTATTTTAATTTTTATTTTCCTTGGGTGTGCTGGATTGTCCTCAAAGATCCATACCTAAAATTCTGCTGAGACAGTGCACAATTTAAGCAGACTAAACTCCACTATCTTTTCACTAAGGCTCAGTTAGTGTTGCTTTTTTAATATCCAAATCATACTTCAGACTGCTATTAAGTTTGAAATCAGTTAGAATCAATCTCCATATCCTTTTCTGCTTATCCAAATAGTCTCCATGGCATGTATGGATGCACATATGCTCTAATTTCACTTTTGATGTTTGCACACCAGCTTAAGGCTACAGCCACTCCCCAGCCAAGCTGGCTGATTTAAGGAATATTTCCAGTTTCCATCCACCAGGTGACTCCAAAAAGTATAAGACAAGGGGTTGTGTGCAGTGAGGGGAAGTATTTATTCCAATGCACCTTAAGATTTATAAGCACAAACAAGTGGATTACTTGGTCATGTAAGGTGTGTTGCATCTTAGAATATGCCCAATATAGTCTACAGATACTACAAATAAGCAAAACCACAGTTAAATAAGATTTGATCAGATCCAGGATCTCATGATGTTTCTGAGATCTCTCTACTGTTCCCTGATGCTATTAGATCAGGACCTTCTTTCTATCATGTTGTTCTTTTCCCTGCTACACCCATCAGTCACTCTTTATAGGCTTTTAAATGTTATGTGGAACGAATTTCTTCCATCCAGTCACAGTCTTTATTACATTTGGCACAGACGGCTGACCTTTGCTTTGCATTCCCCTTCTGCATGTTTTCAAACTGCCTCAGTCTAGTTTATGACTTAGGTTAAATGCCAGCAGCATATTCTTCTGTTACAAGGTCAGTTTTCTCATTTTCTTCGTAGTTTATCTGGCTGGGAAGTTTTGGGGTCTATAATCCTCTCTGAATAACAATGCCTATGATAGTTTGTGTAAAGTTCATTTGTAACATATGATATGCTTCAACAATCTGTTCTGTACTGAAATCTTCCTCCTTGATTTCAGATTCATTTTCCAATTCACCCACCTTATTTTAAATTTTCCTTCTTGTTAAAGCCTTTAATATTTAGTCTTCCACCTTGTGCTAAGAAAAAAACTTATAAGTGTACAAATCATCCACATTTTTCACACAACCACAGAATGGTTAGTGTTGGAAGGGACCTCCAGAGGTCCCATCTAGTCCAACCCACCTGCTAAAGCAGGTAGGCCTAGAGTAGATTGCACAGAAATGTGTCCAGGTAGGTCTTGAATGTCTCCAGAGAAGCAGACTCCACAACCTCTCTGAGCAGCCCTTTCCAGTGCTCTGTCACCCTCAAAGTAAAGAAGATTCTCCTCATACTCAGATGGAACCTCCTATGCTTCAGTCTTTGCCCCTTGTCCCTCATCACTGGGCACCACTGAAAGGAGTCTGGTCCTATCCCCTTGACACCCACCCTAGAGATACCTATAAACATTGATGAGATCCCCTCTCAGCCTTCACATCTCCAGGATGAGCAGACCCGGCTCTCTCAGTCTTTCCTCATAAGAAAGACGGTCTAGGCCCCTAATCATCTTCGTAACTCACTGCTGGACTACCTCCAGTAATTCCTTGTCCTTCTTAAACTAGGGAGCCCAGAACTGGAGGCAGTACTCTAGATGCAGCCTCACCAGGGTAGAGTGAGAGGATAACTTCCCTCAACCTGCTGGTCACCCTCTTCTTATTGCACCCCAGGATACCGCTAGCCTTCTTGGCCACAAGGGCACATTGTTGACTCATTGTCAACCTGTTGTTGACCAGAACTCCCAAGTTCTTCTCTGCAGTGCTGATTTCCAGCAGGTCCACCCCTAACCTGTATTGGTGCCTGGGGTTATTCCTCCCTAGGTGGAGGACCCTGCACTTGCCCTTGCTGAACTTCACCAGCTTCTTCCCTGCCCACTCCTCCAGCCTGTCCAGGTCTCGCTGAATGACAGCACAGCCTTCTGGTGTGTCAACCCTTACTCCCAGTTTGGTATTGTCAGCAAACTTGCTGAGCATGCACTCAGTCTCTTCATGCAGGTCATTGATGAACAAGTTGAACAGGACAGGACCTAATACTGACCCCTGGGAAACACCACTAACTTACAGGCATCCAAACAGACTTTGCATCGTTGATCACAACCCTCTGAGCTCTGCTATCCAGCCAGTTCATGATCCATCTCATGGTACATTGATCCAGCTCACAGCTCCTGAGCTTGCTTATAAGGAGGTTGTGAAAGACGGCATCAAAAGCCTTGCTGAAGTCAAGGTAGACAACATCCACTGCTCTTCCCTTATCTACCCAGCCTGTCATACCATCATAGAAGGCTACCAGGTTGGTCAAACATGGTTTCCCTTTGGTGAACCTGTGCTGCCTACTCCTGATAACCTTCTTTTCCTCCACATGCTTGGAGATGACATCCAGAATGAGCTGTTCCATCACTTTTTCAGGGATGGAGATGAGGCTGACTGGCCTGTAGTTTCCTGGGTCATCTTTCTTGCCCTTTTTGAAGACTGGAGTAATGTTGGCTTTCCTTCAGTCCTCAGGTACCTCTCCTCCAAAACATTTCAAAGATGATGGAGGGTGGTTTTGCAATAACACCTGCAAAGTCTCTCAGCACTCGTGGCTGCCTCACATTGGGGCCCATGGATTTGTGGATGTCCAGTTTGTGTAAATGATCTCTAACCTGTTCTTCCTCAACCCAGGGTAAGTCTTAATTTTGCCAGACATTCTCATTTATCACTAGAGTCTGGGATACCTGAGGGCCAGTTTCAGTAGTAAAGACATAAGCTAAGAAGGCATTCAGTAACTGTGACTTATCTGTGTCATCTGTCACCAGGGTACCCTCCTCATTCAGCAGCAGACCTACATTTTTCTTAACCTTCCTTTTGCTACTGATATACTTGAAGAAGCCTTTCTCATTGTCTTTGACATCTTTGGCCAGATTTGCTTCCAAGTAGAGCTTGGCATTCTTCACTGCATCCTTGCATACTCTAACCAGCCTCCTTGTATTCCTCCCAAGTGGCCTGTCCCTTTTTCCACATTATATAAACATCCTTCTTCCACCTGAGTTTTGACTGGAATTCCTTCCTCATCCATGCTGGCCTCTTACTCCCTTTACTTGATTTCTTCCTCGTAGGGATGCATCAGTCTTGGGTTTGGAGGAAGTGATATTTGAATATTAGCCAGCTCTCTCGGCTGCTCCTACCTTCTAGAGCCTTACCCCATGCGATTCTTCCAAGCAGGACCTTGAAGAGATCAATTAGATAACACCAATCAGAAATTAAATGAATGGTTTGACTTTGAATACTATCTTTAGCATAAAAAATGATGACAGGAGTTTTATCAACATGAAAAGTCTTGCTCTTGAAATCACTGCCCTGGGGTTCAGCATTTTTGTTGATGGATATATCTGTCTTGCTTTGTTATGGTGAAGTAGCCCTTTCCTGTGTAGTGAACTGTTAAGTGGATTTTGTTTTGGAAAGCAATTTAATGTTTGCTGATAACGTTGATTGGTACTTTGTCACTGTTAGTTTTTAAGCTTCTCTTCTGGTCTGCTTAATTTTCTGAAATAACTTATTTGATTAAGTGATGCTTTACCACCAGCAGTTCAGCTGGCTTTCTGCTGATACCTGGGTTTTCTCTCTTCAGTACTATTTTGCACTCATTGAATCTCTGTCCCTGGAATTAAAAAGTGTAGGTGAGATTCAGACCTCTCCTCTCCTCCCCCGTTCTGCTTTTCCTTTTCTAGATATGCCTTAACAAACAGGGCCAGAGTTTACCTTTGCGAATGACACAAGACTGGGAGGAGTGACTGATATGCTGGAAGGGCATGCTGCCATCCAGAGGGATCTTAGTAGGATGGCTGGAAATATGGGCTGAGAGGAACTTAACAAAATTCAACAAGGGCAAGTGCAAAGTCCAGCACTTCAGAAGGAACATGCCCTGACACCACTACATGTTTCGAGCTGCCCAGCTGGAAAGCAGCTCGGCAGAAAAGTATCTGGGCTCCTGCTGGATACCAAGTTGAACATGAGCCAGCAGTATGTCCTTGCAGCAAGGAAGTTTAGTGGTATGCTGGGCTGGATTAGGCAAATTATTGCTAACAGGTCAAGGGAGATGATCCTTCCTCTCTGTTCAGAACTGGTGAGGCCACACTTGGAGTACTGTGCCCAGATCTGGGCTCCTCAGCACAACAGAGACATGGACATACTGGAGAGAATTTAACAAAGGGCTCTGAAGGGACTGGAGCATCACTCATAGGAGGAAAGCCTGAGAAAGCTGGGACTGTTCAGTTTGGACAAGAGAAGGCTCAGGGGCGATCTTATTAATGCCTATGAATATCTGAATGGATGGTGCAAAGAGGACAGAGAATTCTTCAAGAGGTTCCTTCTGAATATCAGGAAACACTTCCCTATTGTGAACAGGAACAAGCACTGGAACAGATTGCCCAGAGAGGTTGTAGAGTCTCTTTCCTTGGAGATATTAAAAACTGGCTCTGGGAAACTGGTTCTAGGTGTCCCTGCCTGAGCAGAGGGGTTGGACCAGATGACATCCAGAGGTCCTTTCCAATCTTGACTATTCTGTGACTGAGAAGACTAAGCACTTGCAATAACAGACCTATCTTTCTAGATCAAAATACATTTGTTGGCCTGATATCTTGCTTTTCCCAACATACATTTTTCTTTTACTATAAGGTCACCCACTGTGGAAATCTTCCCTCCTCTGCCACTTTCCTTCAATAGTAAGGGAAATCTGGCTTTTGGGGAGGTGGATGGGGGGGAGATTTTTTAGTCATCATAGAAGATACAGAAACAACTCCTTCCATGCTTTTCAAATTGAGAGTTATTTGCTAGAAAACCATCACAGCTGCTTTTTTTTTTTTTTTTTCTGACTTCTTTAAGAGGTATGTGCTTTTGTGCAGTCTTTTGTAAGAACACTCTACACGCCAAAAACTGATCCTTTGCTGCCTTAATGATATCATGAAATTGTAGGATATCGCTGTTATAAGGGCAGTTTAAGTATGTCTCATACAACAAGACTTAATAATTTATCCTTGAAATTGTTCATATTGTATTTCCTTTGCATTTATCTTGTATCTAGTAATTTAAATAATCTCGCTGGATTCAAAAGACTAACTATGAACAGATGGTTCAGTACTTTAACAACTTCAAAATATGGTGTCATGGCAGCCAAGAGGTAGTATTTTGTTTGAAATATTTTCAATCTTAAATACTTTTTAGAGGTGAAGGTTGGATATCAGGAATGAACTTTTAATATATGAAAGTTGCTTATTATCAAAAGCATGTAATGTAATGTCACTGAAGTATTCAAAGATATATCAATGTACTTCCCTGAAACAGGGAATGGACATCTGCTGTGGAACATAATCCAACACACATCTTGGAAATCTTACAAGAAAGGTGTACTTCTCTCAGCAAGAGAATAATTTGTCAGCTAGAGAGAAAACCAAACTCTGTCCTGATAGGAAAATACACCCACAGAGAAAATAGTTAAAAGGTATTTGGCAAAAAAATGCATTTCTAAAAGGCTGTTATGATAGAAAGTACGCTCAACATTTCAGAAATAGTAATCACAAACAAGCACAGAAAACTGCTATAAATACCAACTTTTCAACCACTGACCCTTTCAAATGCAATGAGTTGAAATTGTAGTCATTAGAACAACTAATATTTCATGATTATGTACCATGAAAAATGTCAAAGAATATTGATCATAGCTCTTTGAACCTGCCAAAACACAAATGCAGAAACTTGGTCTTTCAGGCATGTGTGATTTGTCTGAAAATGAGCGCCCAATCCTGTTTTATTTACTTTGAAGTGAATGTACTTGATCTCTGAACAATCCAAGACTAGCAAGAAATAGGTCTGGAGATTAAATTAGATATAGATAGATAGATAGATAGATACATAGATAGATAGATAGATTTTTTTTTTTAATTTTTTTTTTTTTTTAATGATTCATAAAATATATCATTATCTGTCTCTGATCAGCTGCAGTTGAACAGTTGGGAAGGAATTATTTCATTTGAGCAGGAGAGGTTAGCTCAGCAATTTCTGAGTGAAATGTAGTGGAAGTCTGATAGGTTTGTGTTACTCTGTTAAATAGTTCCCCTGAAATTACTGTGTCAACAGTGAGCCATTTCTCAAGATCTTCAGGGGATGTCCAGTGTTCAATGCTGATCAGGGTTCATCCCTCTCTTTTAAAAGCTTTGTCTCCTTAGGCTCTCAGTACACTTAGAGAGAGGTATATGTACCACTGATATGTGATTCAACCCACGAGCACTTAAGGACTCAGTAGTTAAAATCAGTTGATGTGAAGCAAGGTCCTGTCCATAATGGTTTTAAGCTTTTGAGCTCTTTGCTATTCATGGCAAGTATGAAATTACAACAGATTCTGAACAGAGGTTGTTGGTCTTTTGTTTTGTTTTGTTTTTCCTCCTTTTTGTTTAAAAAAAACAAAAAACTCATGTCTTTATTTTCCTCTCTTCACTTGTTTCAAAGCAGTTTTAACAATACTTCCATTGCTAATTCCATGAGAAAAAGATGATGTATGTTTCCAATATTTTATTAAAAAATAGTTTTTCCTTACAGATGTAAGTTTTGTATGTTTCATTCTAGTAATAAGAACACTATTTGCCAGTAATAATGACACTATATACTATACAGTATATAATTGTATATTATAAATTGAATTATAAATTTGGTCAAACAGCAGTGCACATATGAAACCCCAATAATTCAAGGTGAAATGGTTAGCGACCTGCAACATTACTTAAACACCCACAAGTCTATGGGACCAGATGGAATACACCCAAAGGTGCTGAGGGGGCTGGTAGAGGTGATCATTAAGTCACCTTGCATTATCTATCAGCAAACCTGGCTAACTGAGGAGGTCATAGTTGACTGAAATTTGGCTAATGTGACATCCATCTACTAGAAGGGCTGGAAGGAGGATCTTGGGAGCTACAGACCTGTCAGTCTGACTTTGATGCCAAGAAAGGTGATGGAGCAGATCATCCTGAGTGACATCACATGACACATACAAGAAAAACAAATGATCAGGCTCAGTCAAAATGGGTTTATGAAAGGCAGGTCCTGTTGGACCAACCTAATGTCCTTCTACGACAATCTGACCCACATAGGAGGTGAGGAAAAAGCTGTAGATGTTGTGTACTTAGACTTTAGTAAAGCCTTTGATCCTGTATCCCATAGCATTTTCCTGGAGAAGCTGGCAGCTCACGGCCTGGATGGGTGTACTCTGTGATGGATGAAGAACTGGTTGGATGGCAGAGCCCAAAGAGGTGTGGTGAACAGAGCCAAATCTAGTAGGCAGCCAGTCATGTGTGGTGTGTGTGTGCTCAGTATTGGGACCAGTTCTGTTGAATTTCTTTCTCCATGATCTGGATGAGGGGATTGGATGAATCCTTAGTATGTTTGCAGGTGACATCAAGTTGGGTGAGAGTTTTGACCTGCTGGAGGGTAGGATGCCCATACAGAGTGATCTGGACTGGCTGGATCATTGGTCTGAGGTCAATTGTATAAGGCTTAACAAAACCAAGTGCCGGGTCCTGCACTTGGGTCACAACAACACCATGCAATGATACAGGCTTGGTGAAGAGTGTCTGGAATGCTTCCTAGAGGAAAAGGATCTGGGGATATTGATTGACAGCTGACTGAACATGAGCCAGCAGTGTGCCCAGGTGGCCAAAAAGGCCAACAACATCCGGCTTGTATCAGGAACAGTGTGGCCAGCAGGACTAGAAAAGTGATTGTGCCACTGTACTTGGCACTGATGAGGCCCCACCTTGAATCCTGTGCTCAGTTTTGGGCCCCTCATCATAAGAAGGACATTAAGGTATTAGTGAGAGTGCAGAGAAGGGCAATGAAGCTGGTGAGGGGCCTGGAGCACAAGTGTGATGAGGAACAGCTGAGGGAGCTGGGACTGTTCAGCCTGGAGAACAGGAGGCTGGGAGGAGACCTTCTCTCTGTTTTTAACTACCTGTAAGGAGATTGGAGCATGGAGGGGGTTGGTCTCTTTTCACAAATAGAGAGAGATAGGACAAGGGGAAATGGTCTCAAGTTGCACCAGGGGAGGTTTAGATTGGATAACAGGAAAAAATTCTTCACAGAAAGATTTCAGGCATTGGAACAGGCTGCCCAGGGAAGTGGTGGAGTCACCATTCCTGGAGGTGTTGAAAAGGCATATAGACAAGCTTCTTAGGGACATAGTTTAGTACTAGATTTAGGTTATGGTTTGATTTGATGATCCTGAGGGTCTCTTCTGACCAATATGATTCAATGATTCTATTCTATGATTCTATATACTTGCAACATTCACACAGACTGTATCCTGCTGAAGGTCTCATAGAACCATTTCCGTGTCAGAAAAAAACTAATTAGTTGGGCTTATGACTTTATTTCTAGACAATTTTCAGAGAGTTCTTTGGATCACTGAAGCAAGTGATAATAATCTCTCAGATCAAATACTGCTCACTTTAATACTGTGCTATGAAACACCTGTAGTGTCTATGATGAACAGAGTATATCAATTTGTCAGAGCAAGCATGTCATGTTAACTTATATTTGGAAAAATACATATCTTTTTTTTCTCCTGTTGGGAAGATTTTCCATATCTTTCTTACCAATAAGCTATTTGTAGAAAATAAACTAAACTTATCAGGAAAAGTTATCTATTATAATAATAGATAATATACATTTATTGAAACTTGGTGTAAAAATACATGTAAAATGTTCCATTTTGTATATATTTACTATTATTGATGTGAATATTACATCCTAAAAAAAATGCATAAAGAATTTTCCAGTCTGTCAGCAAGTTTAATTGTGATAATAAATATACAAGACTTTCATGACTTTTTCCTTGAATTATAGTAGACCATAGATGATGATTCAAAAGCAGTATACAGCCTGGAGTTCACTAATTAAGATAATAATTTTTTTTCATTTTATTTTTGTAGAACCAGCATATCACCTGGACTATTTTAACTTTAACTTTAACTGATCCAGAGTGGTAGTTTTAGCAAGTAACAGATTAATCACTTTCTTTCTTCCCCCAGAGGACATTTCCCAAGAGCTTATACTAATACAGGTCAAACTTTGAGCTGAAATAACTTAATAGTATCCTTTTAAGGAATGATTTTAGTCTTCCTTTTGTTTTGCTAATGACATTACAAACTGAGAGGTAGGAAAATCTGCAGAGATTAAGAGTATTATTCATATTCACAATTTGCTATAAAATCAGGTCTTTGTGCCAATCTGCTCTATTTCAATGCTTGGGGGAAAAACTCTATCTGTCAAATAAGTTTCCTAACACAACTTAAATCAAATGTCAGGATAAAGTTTGTACTTGTTCTCTTTATGGACATCTTTATGAGTCTGTTTAATCCTCAGAGGAGATTTACAAATAAATAGTTAAAAGAAAATCATATCTATTTTGCTCAGGCAGCAGTCTGGAACTCATAAAGTGCTCCTCAGCATGAATAAAATGTATTTCAAAATAAAATTTTACTTTATAATTGGTGTATCTGAGTCTCCTGTTTATGGCAGCTGTCTTGCTGACAAGATACTAGTAGAATGATGCCTTGTGTCACATTCTATTGAAAAAAGTTGGTTTTAATATTGTGCTGGCATATTAGTAGGTGGTAGTAATTTCCTTCTCTGCATAGCTAAAAGCGTAGAGGAATACAGCTTCATGTTCACAGAACAAAGGGACAGATTTTAATTGTGACAGCTAAATGACATATATGAATAATTTCTACTAAGATATGACGACCAGTTATAGAAGATCAATTTTTTAAAATAATATCATATTGACCCTTACACATGGGAAAATAGAAGTCAAATCTTGGTGTAATTATGATTTTTCTAACTGTGTTTCAATATTTTATTGTACAGGATAGCTTTACATAGTATATTCCAAAAGATGTCTACAATCTCTGACCTTCCTAGCATAACATAGACCCCAAACAAATGAACGCTAATTCTCAGCAGGGTTGGCTTTTGTTTTTTTTTTTTTTTTTCATTTTGTTTTGACTAGTGTGATGTATTACTCTAAGCTCCAAACTACTTAAAATATAAATATTGCTGTGCTCAGTCTTACAGGACCAAATTTGATCTTGTAGATCTAACCTCAGTCTTTAACTCAAGTGAAACATTTGTGGGGCCCTCAGCATTTATTCTGATTTTGCACCTACAGTCTTCAGTAGGAAATATACCACTAATTTCAAGCCTGTAATACACCTTTCAAAATTCCTGCCTTTAGTTCTTTTGCAGCAGACATACTAATGAAATGATGAAGATATAGTAGGAAATGATGTAAAATTACATAAATGCAGTCAGTTACTGATTTTTCTTCAGTATTACATGTAGCCACACAACACCAGTATGTTTCCTCTGATTCCTCTTTACTTTCAAAGAAGCTTTAAGTATTTATGCTGTACCGAGTACCTGGATCTGATCCTGTAATCAGAGTGTGTAGAAAAATACACGGATTCTGCTAAAGGTGTAGAACATGGCGTTCTGGACAACAGTCATAACTTCAGCTATCCAGAATGCAGATGGACGCATCTGAGTTGATCATCTTTGACTTTCTTTGTCACAAAGGAAGAATTTAAGCACTTCCTAAACATGCTTTTTCTAATCGGACTTCATTCAAAATAAAATTAATCGTGTCCTGTGAATGCTACTTTGTCTCCATTTATTACAAAGGCGTAAAGGAAGGTAGGTCAAACAATCTGTAACATGAATATTTATATTTGGTCAAAGGAATCCATCCTAGATTTCCAAAATAACATCTCCTTTTGAAACTTAGGACATTGTAGACAAAGAAAAGACAGATTTGTATTGTGTATTCAATCTCATCATTGATGTTTTTTTGCCTCTTTAAATTTTTTTTGGCAGTTTTAATTAGTGTGTAGATATTTTCTGTTTTTTTTTTTTTAAATAAGCAGGGTCTAAATAATTAGAGAGATATAAATAATTAAGGTAAAGAAGACATCGGAGACCTCCTAGAGACCAGAATCTGTCAACAAGTGGGAATATTAACATCAGGCATTCCAGTCATCTTTCTAATAAGAGCATTAAGTATGCAGTCAGGTCCAAAAGATGAAAGTAGAGATTCGACCTCCATTCAACAACATAAATAATTAATCCATCTGTCTGTCTATCTACCTATCATCAATCTATTCAACTCAATCCTTCAACTTGTTTTGTAAGTTTTGTAGAAAAAGAGGACTAAACTCAGGGAATTAAAGAAATCTGTAACTAGAATGATGCAGCTTGAAAAAAACATCCTTGATTACACTTGATCTTTTCAAGAGAGTCATAAATTATTTTTCCTTGTACTTGTGCTAATTTCCACCCTTCAGGCTATCAGGATTGAAAATGTAGTTTGATATTCTGATTATTCTGTTTGCTCTCATGTTATATACAAATGCTTTGGTTTGTTTCCAGTTTCTCTATGGTAGAAACAACATTCAGCAAGAATAGCATGTTCTGTGTAAGATGCTGCACAGACATTTGCAGACAGGGTTGGCTTTTTAAAAAAGTCTACTTTGCTGGCATATTTGAACAGGATAATACTCATGTAGGAATCAAATCCTCTGAATAGGATGGCTGGTTGCTATTTGGATGGTGATGGGAGTCCCTGTTGTAAAGGGTCTTCAACAACATTTTCACCTGAGTCAGCCGAGACTTTCCAAATTATAATTCTGATGACTGATGGTCCTATGTGGCCACTTCAGAAAATACATGATCCTTTGTGTATTATTTTAAACTGTGTACGAAACATCTCTTGTCTATCTTTGCTATATATACAAGACTATGTGACCAAACCTGCATAAACAGGAATAGTTTGCCCTATTTTGTATTATTTATGTGTCTTTTGATCAATTCTACATCAGCTAGAGTCTTTGAATCTTCCAGATTCCCTGCTCAAGAGAACCAACACAAATACGTGCACAAATAGCACCTACCAACTGGCCAATACAGCCTGGGGGAACATCTAGGACTGTCCAAAACCCTCACTTTCCACACCAATTAATCAGAAGCTTTGTTTGACTTTGGCTGGAAGTTCAGTCAATCTTCTTGTCTCAAGTCAGTCTGACATTTCAAATCAGTGCATTGTCTCATCTGTGCAGAGACTAGCTGGGGAGTTTCTAGACAGCACAGGGAACTGATGACTAAGAGCACTGTGTGTGTATACAGGAGCATCCCTCATACCCAGCCAAACAACAGTTACGGCTGTAGGGCAAACTTGAATTTCAGCCTTATATCACAACTGTAACTTAAACTGCATGCTCACCGAAGTACAGAAATTACTTGGACAGGTGTGTAAAACACAGAAAAGATAAAAATAATAGTCAAGGCTATTTCTTGGAAAGGTAAGAGGAGTCTTTTGGTGCTTTGCAACCCTCATTCTGGTTTCTGTACTAGACAGAATAAATGAAAATTGTAAAGCTAGAAATTGCTATCAAGCCACATGCATTTATCACTATGTCAGTCCACTTTAGGAATTTATTTATACTTGTGTTTTAAAATGTGAGGCGTAACCTTGTGGCTTTTTTGACATGTCTTAGTACTTAGACATACTTTTAGAGGGCTTCTCAGATAAGGTCCTGTTCAGATTGCATTAGTAATTCTACTCATATTATTATGGCCAACTTTTTCTAAATGGGAATAATTAAAAAATAAGGAAGAGCAGCCTACTTCATAATGTTTATATTAATTATATTCTATATTCCATTTAGTTTATGTGTAATTAAATTCATTTGGGAAAAAGATTAATTCTTATTGTTTTTACATATTTTTTCATTATAATTGGTTCTATTGCAGAACTAATTAAATATCATTCTGAAGTTCACTCCTTTAAATGTAATTATCTTTTAATGAAATGTATATACATTTCTCACTATATTGGTTAACATTTAGCTGCTTTTTCTATTTCTCTCTTTTCCACTTCTTGCTACAATTACACTTTGCACTTACATAATGCTATTAATATGGGAATCTTGACAGAAACAAGAAAGTGCAGTCTATTTTATACAGATTGGATAATCACTGGGTACTAGATCTTATATTTCTATAAACAGGTCTCAGGTTTTTTTTACTCTGACATTTTTATGTTTGGCTTAGCACACTTCATCCTTATTTGCCCAAGTATTTACATGTCCTCCATTTGTTAATGGAAACTGGAAATATTAATTCAATAATGATACCAAAGAAATAGCTTCCTTAAAGAGGAGGAATTTAGAAGGGTCTTCTAAGATCAGGCATCTGACTTCCATACTGACCTGGTCCCCTTCACTGCAAACAACCTTCTAAACTTACCATAACCAAAGCTGGACAGCTGAATATCATAAGTCTGATGATATGGATGCCTCCCAAAAATGTTTCAAATTGCAGACCTCACTGAATGGTACTGTGAAACTAACTATCGTAAAAATATAGACTTATGTGGTTTGACATTGGAAGTGAATATAAGACATCAGTTTCCTGTCTACTAGAACTTTCCTTCTGATCACTCTTGGGAGCACTGTCCCATTTAGTAGTTAACAGTCTGTCAAGCCTACAAGTAGGGATTAATTCTAACTGTAATTCACTGCAAGAAGTTTGCTGGTATGATCTTTCCGCAGATGCTTCTATAAACCCTAAAGACCTAAGAAGTCATGGGAGTCAGAACCCACAAGCGGGGGAAAAAAAAAGGTAGAGACAATTTAAGAGGATAGACAAGTATTAGGGGATGAGAGCAATTAACTGGATAGTGATGATATAAGACATATTCTTAGCTAATTTTTCTAAAAATCTACATAATCCCATGAATTCAGTGGATATGCTACCTAGCTGATGGGTAAAATTAGGATAGACATAGTGTGCTCAGAGACCAGCTCAACTTCCACTCAAAGCCACTTATGAATAACTTATCAAATCTATGTTGTGTACACATATGCAGGCACGTCTCAAGAAGAGACAGAGGCCACGGATGCATTGCAAAGAGCAAGTTTTATTTTAGTTATCTCTCTACTGAGGAATCTCTGAAGTTGCACCTAAGATCCCAGGCAGAGGTGACACCAGAGAGGACGCAGGTGCTGGTCAGTTTAGCCCTGCCTGAAGATCACTGGACCTGCTGAGCTCGCCTGTATTTCAAGGCTTCAGGCAGGCGCAGCCTCCTGCTCTTTCTCACAACAAAGCAAGAATCTCAGACATAGTCATAAGGTGCCTAGAGCTTCTCACAGGCCTATGTTATCTAACACAGAGGTTCTACTCATCAAGCACACAAGGTCAGTAAAGCAATTAGTGTGATGTATGTGCTTTTTCTACAGACAGGTGCAAGTCACTTGAACGTATTTATGTGTAACTAACCTCCTCACCAAATCTTCCACTACATTCCCATACATATGTGTATGGAAACAATATATATTTATGTCTGTCAAAATAGCAGGCCACTAAACCATACTGAAGTTGCTCCTGTATGTTTGTTTCTCAATAAATAATCTGATCATATTAGTTATCATCACTAATAGCACATAGATGTTTGATTGATGTATTGACATTGTTTACCATACAGTATGCATAACTACTGCTCCTTATGCATGAAGAGTGTGAGAATGGGTTGAAGAGTGAGTAACAGCTCACATATGCAAAATCTGAGGTGAATTAGCAATCTTAAAATTATGCATGGTTGATTACTGTGCCTAGGTGTTTCATTCTTAATGTGGAAGGATGTACATGAAAATAGGTTTTTGTCATCTCTACATCACATTCTGGCTTCATATATTAAGTCAAAAAGATTCCATAATTTATGAAGTAGTGTTGTCTTAGTGCAGTTGCCTCCTGTATCTTATTTTCAAAGATCTTATCTGAAAAGGAGAAGCTTGAGTGTTTTTAGTAATCAGCCAGAGTTATCTGTCAAACAATGGTTTCTGAAAAGAGATTTTTTCAGTGCAGGTTACGCTGTGTTTGAAAGGGTGTGGGAAGCATGGACTACCTTACTTAATAATAACACAATAATTATTTCATCAGTCTATGAAGATAGTGGCACAGATTCCTAACTGCTTTTATATGCACAGCTGGAAAGAATGCTGGTTTTGAAAAGTAGTGCAATGGCAAAAAGAAGCAACATTTCTTTACCCTCAGAGGTATTTGGTATAATGCAAAATCTTAGAGTGGGCTGCATAGTTCTCCACTAGAAACAGATATTGTATTTCTAATTTGGCTGAATATAAGAGAGGGAGAAAAATCTCAGTCTTTTACAGCTGTGATATAGAACTTTATTAATTCTTTATGTCTCATGCTGTCAGACTCTTTAAAATTTAATAATCAGAAATGCAGATGAGCAGTTGAAGGCTATTATTGCTGGACAGCAATACAGAACAGCCAGTAAAATATGTTTTAAAGCTGCCAAGTGATTATTTTCTGTCTGCTTATGAAAGAGGTACTGTTTATTTCCCAGTCTGTACTGAAACCAGCTCAAATCATTAAATCGCAATCAGAAAAATCTCTAACTGGACTCTGGTTTAGACAGGCCTAGTGTCAAGGCCAAAACTAAACTACAGAAACCTTCTATTTCAAAATGTTATGTAGAGTGAGGGATGATCATATACAAAACGCAGAAAACATGTTTGAAATTGTAAATGTTATTCCATGTTATTTCTTACTGTTTTAAAGTAGATTATTCTAAACCTGCATCATTTCTTTTATGCATGTATAACAGCACAGGTATCAGTGGATTTACAATTGCTAAGATCTTGAACAATGCTACAGCCAGACAGTTTCCTCTTTTGACAAGTGCGTTAAACGTGCATGTAGGGTTTATAAAAACTCTTTATAGGGCTCTTTTTCATTGTAATTTTAATGCGGAGTGAGCACATGCTATGTTACCTTGGCAGAAGTGAAGTGTATCACTTGCCTGTCTACTTGTGCAAATTGTACACACGTTACATCAACTAAACTAAGGTAGAAAGCTATAGTTTGCAACTCAGCAAGAGCATGATAGAGTATTTGTGTCTATATACAGAGAGGGGATAAGTTTAGCAGGTTGTTCTCCTGCTAATACACAACTAGCTACATACTTGTTCCCTTTTACTTTACTAGCAGCTGCGGTGTACTCTTAACCAAAATAGAAAAAGTCCCCAGCATTTGAAGAAGGATACTTTGTGCAAAGTTTCTTCCCCTTCAAAAGCTCCCCAAGCAAAAAAGGTAACGGTAATTTACTTTTATTGGAGCAGACCTCACTTGGGAGTAAACATGTGTTAGGAGGATGACAGAAGATAGATAAGGCAAATTTCTCCTCTGTGCCCCCCATTTTTAAATCCTACAAAAACATCAATGATGCAACTTTTCATGCTGTGCATTTCTAATTTGTGAGGCTGGATGCATTTAGGGCATATTTGAGTATATTGAGAGAGCTTATTCTAAACAGTAGAAGATGCTGTACCTGTATTGAGCTGTGCCACATCATGCAGACTGGCATGTGCTGGACATCTATCATGAACGCACCCTTTGAGAAGAAGTCTAGGTGAGAAGGTGAGAAGATCTGGAGAAACAACAACTGTGGTGTACATGAAGATCACGTTGCCATGCTCAGCTTTGATTCAGTGTTGCTGTGTAATCCCAGTTCACTCATTTTTCCCCAAAATTTATTTCAATATGTCTTGCAATCTTTCCTGTTTCAATTGTCACCATGGCCTGCTGAATGCAAACCTGCAGGATAAAAACATGTAAAGCAACCTTCATCTTTCTCATGTTTTAATGCCTGTTACAAGGAAAACATCACTGCTACTGAAAGTGATGCCATTTTAAAGTCCAAAAACTTCAGCCGCGATGGAACTTGCATCTCCATTACTCATCACAAAAGCATGAGAGCCTTTCATCCCTAACATCTCCCCTCAGGCAAATACTTTTCTTCATGATCCCACTAAGATTCAGGATCAACAAAGTACAAGATGCCTCACATCCTTCACATTGATTCAGCTCTAGGAAATACCAGTCTAGAGTTTTAGCCTTACTTTGACAGCTACAGAGCAAGTCAACAGCATCCTACTTCACTGATAATCACGATGAATGGTCACCTTGCTCAAGGCCAGCAAGTTCAACAGTTCAATTCCAAAGCAACAACAGCTCCAACAGAAGCTTTTCAGATTTCAGGCCTGAACTAGCTTTTAGATTTCGAGTTGTAAAACATTTTGGTACAGAGGTTATATAAGACTTCTATGCATCGGAAACTCTTTTCCTGCAATTCGCAGGCTGATCCTTACACTTGAGCTCAGGAATTGCCAGCAGCTTGCCAGATGCTGCTGAACTTCACATTGCTGTGCTGGTCTGAAAGGTCTCCCACTCGAGATCCCTGCTGTCACTTTTCCCTCTAAGACCAATCTGTCATAACAAGGCACGCCTGCTGTGTCTCCCAAAATGCCAAAAAAAAAAAGTGAACATTTTTATTAATATATTTATAAAAGTATTGTTGGAATAATTTTGAATATGACACATTTTTCTACGGTGACTGAGTTCACTTGGAAAGTAGCCAATATACGTGTTATAGATATAATTTCTGCACAAATACTGACTTTTTCCACTGGAGTCACTCCAATATTTTGAAAAAAAAAAAAAAAAGGTAGGGCTTTACAAACATCACTTTTCACTTCTGCTCTTAAGAAAACATAATAACTTAAGTATTATTTGCCTGACCAGGATTATGCTAGAGTGAGGATGTCCCGAATTCTACCTTTTGTTCATTAAGTTAGGATGTCAAGACTTTTCATTCAGACTTGAAAAACTTTTGCTGCCTCTAGGATCAGTGTAGCATTTTAAGTTAGACTCTGGGTTTACATGTAACATATGGGTAACTGTAATATAAAGAGTAGTTTATTACAAGCATTTTTGTTTTTCAGTAACAATAAGGTTGTTTTCCATTTTCTCATACTCCTACTGCAACTTACATATTTCTGTTGGACAACTGTTCTCAGCTTCATCAGTATTTTGCTCCCATTTGACAACCTGTCAAATGGCTACTCAGGCAGAAAAGGAGAAAAACAAACAAACAAACAAACACCTGGATGTAGTCTCTGTAGACTGAAAATTAGCCTACTCATAGTTACATCTCCCCACTGCAATTATAAATTCACTGATTGATGAAAAGGCTACCAGTACTAACAGAAGTTGTCAGTGATCACTGAAAAAAAGTAATATAATGTAATGCTAGTAACCTCCACTTCAGATGAGTTCAATAAATTTTGCCTGTTTCCATACATCCCACTACTGGCTGCCCCATCACTTATCTTTTTAATCTAGTCATAAAACCAGTACTCAAGCACATATTTAGAAGCCACAAGACAGGATTTCTTTCACCTAACTCAGACATTTATGATGTAGACTTCTACATAGGAGGTAGTTAACCTAAGCTTTCTTCATGCCGGAGGCAGTTAATCACTTAGAGATATGATTCATCTGACCTATGCTAGACATCTGTTTTAGGATAAATCTACAGCTGCCCAGATTAATCCTTTCTAATGTGTCTTTGTCATAGAGAAGTAAGACTATTGGAGACTTAGAAATAAATGCAAATATTCATAATGGTTTTTCTGTAAGCCTCCTTTGATGAAATACAGAAAATTAGAACTTCTAATGTCTTTTCTGACAGAACATGCTAATACCAGAAAAATGCACAGATCAAACTCTGAGTTAATCAGGGTTCTCCATGCAGTGTGAGATCCGGTGACTTACTAAATATTTTTAATTTCGCTCGACTTATTCCTAATGGCAAATACAAAGATATTATTAAGAATCATTTATTTCCTGGATTTTTTAAAAGACAGATTCAATACAGATAAGTAGGAACATTCAGTTATATTTCACCTTTCCTATAAGTGGATTGACTAGATGATTTAACCTCCTAATCAAGTATTTTATGAGTCTGATGAGATGATGCCTATGTTTCTTAAATATTAATGCTGACAACTTATAGAACTGAATGATTTCTTTCACTGATATCTTAAAATGGTATTTTTGATGCTCCAAGGATATACCTGTAAGTATATTAATATAGCAGCAATATTTCCTTGCTACTCCCCACTGAATCTAAGATATCTTTTTAGTAAACAAAGTGATATCACATATCATCTCCATTTAAAACAAATTGAAGTAAAATGTGAAATTGGTATTCAGCTAGACAGCAATTCAATTTGTCTAGGATTAGGAAACAACAGAAATATGTTATGATACAACACAGCCCTTGCTTTCTAACAGTAGTTGCCATAACTACTAAAATACTTTTTGCTTTGGCTTTATACACAGCAGTCAGAAATACCTGTTATCTGTGAAAAATTATGAGCTGCTGCAAATGCTGTAAAAAGCTACAGGATACTATATTTTGGTCTACCACATGTGGTGAAGGAGAGACAAGCATAGGTGAGTGAACACTATCAATTACTTGGCATTTATATGTACAAAGTGTTTTATCTAAGTGTCCTGCATACTCTAATCACTCAATTTTAAAATTCAGGCCATCAAGTCTAACGATTATCCTAAGGGCACCAATGTCTAAAGACAACAGTTTTCCCCAACACTATTGGTCTACTGGTTTATTGCTGTGTCAGTCTGTATGTGGCTGGTCCTGGAAGGCTTTATGAGGTGACCACTTTGGCCCCTTCTACAGCCTTTCCCATAAATTCTCTAGCCTTCTGATTGGGCAATTGTCTTTGAAATAACTCAAGATCTTACCAATAATTTCTAAAATAAAAAGAAGTCTGCAGACATCACTATTACTGTCTCCAGCTGGGACTGGGAGAGATAATTAACCTACA
Organism: Patagioenas fasciata; assembly: GCF_037038585.1. NCBI lineage: Eukaryota > Metazoa > Chordata > Aves > Columbiformes > Columbidae > Patagioenas > Patagioenas fasciata. The sequence goes on along the minus strand of NC_092520.1, from coordinate 42,047,142 downwards.
TGTAAAGCTCAAAAATTGATATCAAGGAAGTGATTCTCAGAGATGGAAATCCATCTGCAATATAGAGTAAGATGACCGGGAGAAGTGAAGGTCAAGGTGTATTTTTCTCCACTGTTAGGTTAATCTTTGGCCCTCGCTACCAATAATGGTAGATTTTGTAGACCCCTTGTTGAGTATTTAGCTATTCTTGCTGTATAAGGAAGCCAGGCATTCTTTTCAGGACTCGAAATCTTATCAGGTACTTAGATGTGTATGAATTACGTGCCACAAGATGTTGATTTTTTTTTTTTTTTAAGCTTTTAGTAGGAAGTGTCTTGCTTAGTTGACCTCTTCAAGATTCTTTTGACTTTGTTCAGAATTCTGTGGAAAGCATAAGGCAAAATCCTGTAGGAGAAGAAAAGCTGTCCACATTATTATATTACTAATAAAAACTTATATAAAAAAGAGAATTGTGTTTGTGAAGGAAGTCTTAACAGCAGAATTTTCTATATTGTGTATTTGACTTCTTGGATATAACAAAACTGTAAGCCTTCCCTCCATCCTCCCCACTTCCATCCTTTCCTTCTTTTTTTCGTTTTACCTACATAAATGGAATTCATGTTGTTAATATCCGTAATTTATAAACCCAGATTTATAACTAATTAAATTTGTTGAAAGCAAACCTTTCTATTGATCAGTTTTCATTTCAGTGAAAATTGTTTAAAAAGAACATTCACAATTAGTTCTTACTGGCATTTAAGAGGCAAATTAATTGCTGAAATGTAATTGAATATGTTACAGAGAGATGAAGACCCCCAGTCCTTTCTTGAGACTTATGAAGCATAAGATAATGCACTATTTAGTATAGGTTCAAATTTTTCAGAAAATTTCACTTCTACCATATACTCTCTGTGTGGTTTTACACGCAGAAGGTAATTACAGCCAAAAGGCAGAACACGTCATATGTAGAAAATCAAGAGTTTAGTATTGGTCTACTTTTAATCTGAGGTTTAACTAAAATACAATAAGCTGTTGATAATAATCCGGATACAAAACGACTACCACTAAGAATTCATATTATCTTACTAGCACTGAATTTGTTAATAATACAGTTTAAATTGTCATAAAAATCTTCCTGGTATCTACCACATTTCCCCTTGTGTTATTCTCACACTCGGTCTGCACCGCTAGACCTCTACAGGGAGGTTCCAGGATCTTTCTAAAGACAAAGTTGGGAGACGACAGACAGGAGGACTATGTGGTCAAGCACTCAACAGTCAGCCTCAAGCGAAAAGCTACAGAGTGTTGTGTTGATGACTGCATTTCCTCCTTTTGTTTTCTAGGAGCAGACTGATAATTTCCTCATCCTTACTTCAGGACCCACCTGGGCCTATTTTTATACATCTTCCAACACACCTCACTGAACTGCTATTCCTTACTACATCTGAATTCATTGTGTATGGTGTGTTTTGCACAAATTAAACAACTGTTTCTTATTCCCTTTGCCCTTAAACTGTTTTGGGTTGGTTTCTGTTTTGCTTGTTAGTTTGTTGGTTGTTGTTGGTGTTGTTTTTTTCAGTTATCAAGCCTGCATTTTTTGGCCATGAATAGCTGACCATTGGTGACCTTTATATAGCCTTGGGGGTAGCAACCTGTTACTACTGTTTATTTAAAAATTATAGTTATACCATACAGTTATACAAACCTAAGCAAAACTATAGCAAATTAAGCAATAACCACCTGTTTGATATTTCGGGTTTGTTCTTGTTATTACAGCTATGTAAGCCAAATTAAAGCTCTAGAAAAAATACAAGAAATTCCAACTAAAGCTGGAAAGTCTCCTCTCCAGAGCTTTGTCAAATTAATACAATAACTGTAGTTTGTTACTAGCACTGGTATTTTTTAATCACAGAATGTTAGGGATTGGATACTCTGCAAGTTTATGTTATGGGTTTGCTATTGTTTGTTTGCTTATTAGTTTTTGTCTAATATGAAAATATCTCTTGGAATATTAGTGAAGAGAGGAATAATGAAGGGTCTTTATATTAACAAAATATTACCCACCATTTGACCATGTGAGGATTCAAAAGAAATTGGAATTCACTGGTTATAAAAGTTACAAACAGAACAATACTGTAAAATAAATCCTCACAATAATTTGTAATATAGGGTAGAAATATCAGGGAAAAAAAAAAAAAAAAAACCACATGAAGACGGAAAAAAAAAGAAAATCCCAGCCAAACAGCTGCAGAGGTCACAAGGAACTTAGAGAAATGTAACTTCCAGTTCTCATTTCATGGCAGAGAAGAGAATGTAGCTTTATAAAATTAATCTCTCACTGCTTCTTCCCTCACTGCATACTACAGCTATCAAATTCTGGTATAAAAGGGTTAAAGGATTTTAATTTTTTCTTAAACTGTCAGCATTTTCCATATTTCTTCCTCCCATAGAAGTGAACAGTAGTTCTGTAGACTGAGTCAAATTTTATTTGGACATTCAGCAAAGTAAATGATTACTTTGGATAACGTTTTGTAGTGATAAGATGTCAGCTAATAGACTTGATTAGAACTGAGTCAGCAAATAGTTTTGCTTTTTCCTTTATAGGACTTGGCTACATAGAAATGGCTAGAAAATGCTGAGAATGGACAGCAAAAATGTGTCTATTTTTGTCAATGTGTAAAAATCCAAGTCAGGAAGAAGTCCATCTTGCCTTGGTATAATTGCTTATAATGTGATAAAAAGGTTGGTTCAAAAATGACTTTTGTCTTATAAATAGAAAACACTTTCAAAAATTGTGTGGCTAATCTCAAACTAACCCTGCTTTCTTTCCCCCAAATGCAAAGTGCATGTATTTGAGAGGATCAGACTTGGATTTGTGAGATAGTGTTAAAGTCTGATATTTTTCTTTCTAATGACATCAAGTCCTTTGAACTTACTATTTAACACCAACTTCTTCAGCACCTCATCTTTTCTTTGTAGACACATTAGAAACTCTTAAAGCTGAAATAAATATTTGAATACTCAGAAAGGTTAAGCTCTTCAAAAAAGAACTTTATTTTGTTTATAGCGGAATAGATCATGGTTCTCTAAGATCCCAATCTTGACTAGACCCCCTGTACTCGTCTGTCCACAAAAGGTTGCAAAGATGCAGTTACTGTCACGCCAGTCTGCTTCAAGCATTACACTCCAATTAGAACCATAATCTGAAATGCAGCAGTGGAAGTACACACAAGGCTGGTATTGTTCTCTTAGGACGACAAAAAAAAAAAACACAGCTAAATTATGTTATCAGTAACACCACAAAGAAAATTTAAGGGGGGGTAAAATAAGTAAAGCTCAATATTAAATTACAATAATACACAACACACAGATCTTTATCACCATTTTGTCATCAACTTTGTCACTCAGCCTTCATGTGAATGTTTGATGCATATTTAGGAATGCAGAAGTATGGGAAAAGTCTTTCCTAGAAACTGAGTAAAATACTCATCAGTAAAAGGAAAGGCTGGAATAAATTACAGTAAATTAGTTCATCTTTGATAAAAATGTACTTAGAGAGTAGTTATTAGTAGTTCATTCTCCAGCTGTAGTGAAGTACCACAAATGCATGCCAGGCTACAGGCAGGTCCAGTCCAGTCCATTAATGACATGGACCAAAGCACCATGCTCTCATTTGAAAGCAATTCAGGTGAGGCAGCTTTAAGCTGTTCAGAGGACAAAAATGGATTCATACATGTCCTGAGCAGTTAGAGCAGCGGTCTGAAATGAGCAGGGCGGGATTCGATGGAAGAAAGAGCAAAATGCTGCAGTTAACACAGCAGTCAGTCAGACCTACACAACTCAGGGTAGCTGGCATGCCAGCAGTTTTGAAAGAAAAAAAATGGCTGATTGCCATAGTGAACAATGGACATATGGAAACAAACAGTTTCCATAAATAAAGCAACTTGAGAAGTTGGCTGAGAGAACTGTCAGGACATTGATGTCCCTGCTCAGTCCTCTGGCATCTTCCTCCACATTGCCCATAGCCCAGGGCCCCATGTCAGCCTCCTCAGGTCATCAGTCCCTGCCCCAGTGATGCAGCAGCAGGGCTGGTCTCCAGCTCCACACAGACCTGCCCTGCCCAGCCATGGGCCCCACTGTGATGGACCCAGCTGTGGGTCCATGACCTAGTCTGGCCTTGACTTATCGCCCTCCCCATGGAGTTGCCCAATGCCCAGGGCTGGGGCTGCCCAGTGTTCTCCAGGTGCCCTGCTCCTGTCTGGGAGCCAAGTCTTGCCCCGACTTACCCTGGGAGTCTCCCACTGCTGTTGGCGCTGGTGCAGCTAGGACTGTCACAGACACCCAAAATTGATTTTCATCATCTGGTAGAACTTACTGCCTTAAAGATTATCTAGTTTTGTGTGGAATATTGCAAGAAAAGTACTCCCTCCCACTCTCTCCAAATTAGGGAGTCTGAGTATAAATCCAGTTATTGTGTTTTCTTTCTTTCCCTTCCTTCCTTCCTTCCTTCCTTCCTTCCTTCCTTCCTTCCTTCCTTCCTTCCTTCCTGCCTGCCTTCCTTTCCTGCCTGCCTTCCTGCCTTTCCTCCCTCTCTCCCTCCCTTCTTTCCTGCCTTCCTTCTCTTTTTTTCCCCTCCTTACAAAGAAAAATATGCAGAAAAAATAAGGAATTAGGAATTAAAGTCTACTGATCCTAGAATTGTGCTTAAAATAGACACTGTGACTATATTTGCAGAAAAAATATTCTGATTCAATGAAAAATTTTCACCTAATTATTCCACTGAAATATGTAAGTTCTTTTGCATTTCCTAAAAGAAGAGAAAATATAGTTAGTATAGATGTATGTCTTGCTTGACATAACTTAAATTTAGGTCCTTCTACAGTAATAAATACAAACTGAAATTTATGACCGATTTTCAGATTCCTTTTAATCAGTACAAGGAGCAATATCAGATAACATAATAACAGTAAGGTTTATTTTAGAAAATCAGTATAAATTATCTATTTTTTTAATGGTTAATTTAGTGAGATATGTGTAGTATAGACTGGTTTTGAATGAAATTCTGTAATTTATTTTTTATATATTCTAGGCATTATACTGTCAGTTTTTTGCTAAGCAGAATGATATTTTACTAGTAGAATGTTGCCCAAAATAGAGCCTTCACATCCGCTGGTTTTGTTTTCAGTATCTTTTATTTTATTAGTGACGGGCCTTATGCCTCAAAAATTCCTTAGAAAATATACTCTTTGCTCACCAGTATCCTACATTTCTACCCCTATTTATGATTTATTTATTCATTTTTCTTAAAATGGGTATTAAATTGTATTGCACTTTTAATTATTTTTTCTGTAAATTATTTTCACTTGAATTTCTTACTCTACTGTTTCACATCTTTTTGAGTTTTCTATTGTTTTAACAATAATGGGTTTTTTTTGTTCCATTCTATTTATTTCCAAAGATTTAGCTACTGCAGTTCAAAATGTATTTGTTGACATATTCTACTGTTTTTATGTAATCCCTTTGTATTTCTAATGACTTTTCATTCTCCCCACCTAATTAGCTTTTCAGTGAAACAAGAACTGAAAAGAAAAGCTGTCTTCTGATCACAGATGTTTTTGTCTATTGGACACCAAGAAAGTAATACTAAAAATTATTGTGAATAAGTGAAATATTCTAATTTCAATAATGCTATATCCAAGATAAATAGGCCAAATTTAGTTTAGGTGGAACAAGGTATCTACATGTAGTTTGATAGTATGTTTCACAGCAGGAGGCAAAAATTTTGCAAGAGGAACATGCAGAAAGGAAAACTTGGGATGAAGTAGCAAGGAGTTAGGTTGTTTGCAAATCTTTTGTATTTTAACTGCAAATATAGAATCTCTCCAGAGTTTTTTGGTTTTTGGTGGTTTTTTTTTGTTTTTTGTTTTTTTTTTTTTTGGTCATGGTTTGTTTTTTTTGTCTTTTGTTTGTTTGTTTGTTTGTTTGTTTGTTTTTTAAAATTATAGTATCTCCACACACTTATAAAAACTTACAAAACCTGTTAGTTTTGAGTATAGAATTTAGGGTCAAATCACAAACATACAAAAGACTTTGAAGTTAAATAAGGAAGGATACATGAGGGATGGAGGGGTGACATTTTTGGTCATAGCTGTTCCAGTAATTGTGCTTGGGAATGTTCCTGGACAGAGACTATTTGGCACAGAAAAGCCCACATCAAGGTAATAAAATTTTTCTGCCTCCACACTATCATGACTCTATGCAGAACCATATTGGAAATGGTCCCTGTATATTTGAAATGCCAGAGCATGCCTGAAAGTGCTAGTTGGAGCAGGATAAATATATCTTAGGCAAGACCTGAAACATGCCTAATTATATTTCAGTGTTGGGCAAGATTTACTGTACCGGTACGAGTTGCAAATTCTTTGCTTCTACAAATAATTTATCTAAAAAAGCAGTGCTATTTGTGTGTATGTAGAACTTTTTTTTTTTTTTTTTTTGTGGTCCTAACTGATGTAGGTATGCTGGCAGAAGATTTTGATGTGGAGTTTGTTACATCTAATAGCAAAGACAGCACATGAAAAACGTACTCTACAAAAAGCTAAAACACTTTCACTGGAGAGATCATAAGTGGTAACGTGCCTTTTTTATGGATTTTTTTTTTGTGATGTTTACTTCTGTCATGTACTATCAGAAGTTTTCAGACTAGCAGTGTGGGAGGAAGCAGTGTGTGGCAGTACCAGTGATTACAAGAAAAGTGAAGCAAGGCCAGGAACTAGCAGACAGTGTGAGAAATTTCCTGCCAAGCAGAGAATCTTGCAGAGCAAACTCACAGCTGGCTTCCTACTTATCTGGCACCAGAGGATACCAATGACAAGGACTGATACCAACTTCATGTATAAGCATGAGAAACACAGTTAACACAGCAGTAAGCGCACTGATAAAGGAAAGTGGATCCAGAGGCAGGTGCTGGTGGCAGAAATATCTGCAGAGGTGACTATGCAGCAAAAGACATGATCCCTAGCCCTAGCTGCTGTAGCCAAACCAAATCCTTTGATAGCCACTGCTAATCAAGGTCTTCTGATGCTGGGTGCCACCATCCAGGTCTCATGCTGTAGGAAATGCCTGGTGTTCCTTTCTGGAGCTGAATCTGGGATCTCACTTGTAGGACATGTTCTCTGATACAGGTGCAGCTCCTTCACCTGGCATTGCATTAGAGAAGAAAGTGAGCAGTATTTATTGCAGCTGAGATGACAAATAGGAGATGAACAAGAAATTGCACAAAAAGAGCCTAAATTCTATGCAACTGTGAGGAAGGGTATGGCTAACAAAAAGAACTCTCTGGAATATATATAATTGCAGTTTCTTGTAACAGAAGAAAAGCTGTCTCCAGATTTGATCTGTTTGTTTGCCTAAGTTAGATGGTGTGATTAAAAGCTCATCTCATTAAACATGAAGGAGCAGAGAGGAATAATGACAGCTGAAGGAAAGCTGATAAACAAACTGTATTCACCTGAGCACCCTTGCCCAGGTCCTCTAAGGGCATCATCCTGTTGTCCAGCTGTGGAAGTCATTAATGTGAATCAATGAGAACTGGGAGCAGCTCTCTAGATCACTTTACAGACTGAGGGAAGTTACTACCAAAGGAGTGCACATCTCTTATGGGATGCTGGGGAAGATAGTTTTGGGATAGTACCAAATTTTATTATGGGGTGTTCAGGGAAAATGACCAAAGGCAGGAAAAGGAAGGGGAGGAGCCAGCATGGGAAAACAGAGGTAAAAGAAGATATA